>NC_141877.1:669940697-670243727 GCF_056163025.1 Triticum urartu
AACAATTTGAGGAAATTGCCTACACATATCAGGTTTTTGAATTGTTGAATGCTTGAGCAAATTCTTATGAAGTTTAATCTAGAAACGCGATAGATAAATCATGACTACTAGATTAAACATGATGACCGAACCAACAAAAAATACTTGACATCAAAACATGTATGTACAATAAAAGTACCATCTCTAGATGAAACACGTAGGAAGAGACGAAGTGACAACGTCTATGGAGGAGTGACGAAGCGAGCGTGTACATGCCCTCTTCTCAAGCTCTTGGTGACGTGTGAATGAGTTAACCTTGTATGTTGGTCTAACACACCTGAGGGAGTCCTGGATTAGGGGGTGTTCGGATAGCCGGACTATACCTTCAGCCGGGCTCCAGGACTATGAAGATACAAGATTGAAGACTTCATCCCGTGTCCGGATGGGACTTTCCTTAGCGTGGAAGGCAAGCTTGGCGATGCGGATATTCAAGATCTCCTACCATTGTAACCGACTCTGTGTAACCCTAACCCTATCCGGTGTCTATATAAACCGGAGGGTTGTAGTCCGTAGGACATCAACTCCATATACAACAATCATACCATAGGCTAGCTTCTAGGGTTTAGCCTCCTTGATCTCGTGGTAGATCTACTCTTGTACTACCCATATCATCAATATTAATCAAGCAGGAGTAGGGTATTACCTCCATCGAGAGGGCCCGAACCTGGGTAAAAACATCGTGTCCCTTGTCTCCTGTTACCATCCGGCCTTGACGCACAGTTTGGGACCCCCTACCCGAGATCCGCCGGTTTTGACACCGACATTGGTGCTTTCATTGAGAGTTCCTCTGTGTCGTCGCCTTTAGGCCCGATGGCTCCCTTGATCATCAACAACGATGAGGTCCAGGGTGAGACTTTTCCCCCCGGACAGATCTTCGTCTTCGGTGGCTTCGCACTGCGGCCAATTCGCTTGGCCATCTGGAGCAGATCGAAAGCTACGCCCCTGGCCATCAAGTCAGGTTTGGAAGCTTAAACTACACGGCTGACATCCGCGGAGACTTGATCTTCGACGGGTTCGAGCCACGGGCGCCACACTATCTCGAGGGGCATGATCTAGCTCTGCCTCCGGACAGTGTCCTGGAGGCCGCACACGCACCGGTTCCGACCCCTAACTCGAAGCCTATTGCGCCAATCGAGGATGAGCGGTTGGACGTCACCTCGGGGGCTGCGATCTCAAAGGCGATCGAGCCGAACGCCAGCCCCACACTCTGCATGACCCGTGACTCCGAGGATCCGGACTCCTCCCCGGACTCCGAACCCCCCGTGCCCCTGCCAATCGAATCCGATTGGGCGCCGATAATGGAGTTCACCGCCGCGGACATCTTTCAGCACTCGCCTTTTGGCGACATCCTGAATTCTCTCAAGTCTCTCTCTTTATCAGGAGAGCCCTGGCCGGATTACGGTCAGTGAGGATGGGATACGGACGATGAAGAAGTTCAAAGCCCACCCACCACCCACTTTGTAGCCACTGTCGACGATTTAACCGACATGCTTGACTTCGGCTCCGAAGACATCGACGGTATGGACGACGATGTAGGAGACGAACAGGAACCAGCACCTGTAGGGCGCTGGAAGGCCACCTCATCATATGACATATATATGGTGGATACTCCAAAAGATGGAGATGGCGATGGAACAGCGGGGGATGACACCTCCATGAAACAGCCAAAGCGCCGGCGTCAGCGGCGCCGCTCTAAATCCCGCCAAAGCAAAAACGGTGATTCCAGCACGGGAAATAATACTACCCCGGATAGTGTTGGAAATATGCCCTAGAGGCAATAATAAATTGATTATTATTATATTTCCTTGTTCATGATAATCGTTTATTATCCATGCTAGAATTGTATTGATAGGAAACTCAAATACATGTGTGGATACATAGACAACACCATGTCCCTAGTAAGTCTCTAGTTGACTAGCTCGTTGATCAATAGATGGTTACGGTTTCCTGACCATGGAGATAGGATGTCGTTGATAATGGGATCACATCATTAGGAGAATGATGTGATGGACAAGACCCAATCCTAAGCATAGCTCATAGATCGTGTAGTTCGTATGCTAAAGCTTTTCTAATGTCAAGTATCATTTCCTTAGACCATGAGATTGTGCAACTCCCGGATACCGTAGGAGTGCTTTGGGTGTACCAAAAGTCACAACATAACTGGGTGACTATAAAGGTGCACTACGGGTATCTCTGAAAGTGTCTGTTGGGTTGGCACGAATCGAGACTGGGATTTGTCACTCCGTGTGACGGAGAGGTATCTCTGGGCCCACTCGGTAGGACATCATCATAATGTGCACAATGTGATCAAGGAGTTGATCACGGGATGATGTGTTACGGAACGAGTAAAGAGACTTGCCGGTAACGAGATTGAACAAGGTATCGGGATACCGACGATCGAATCTCGGGCAAGTGTCGTACCGATAGACAAAGGGAATTGTATACGGGATTGATTAAGTCCTTGACATCGTGGTTCATCCGATGAGATCATCGTGGAACATGTGGGAGCCAACATGGGTATCCAGATCCGCTGTTGGTTATTGACCGGAGAACGTCTCGGTCATGTCTGCATGTCTCCCGAACCCGTAGGGTCTACACACTTAAGGTTCGATGACGCTAGGGTTATAAAGGAAGCTTGTATGTGGTTAACGAATGTTGTTCGGAGTCCCGGATGAGATCTTGGACGTCACGAGGAGTTCCGGAATGGTCCAGAGGTAAAGAATTATATATAGGAAGTGCCATTTCAGCCATCGGGACAAGTTTCAGGGTTATCGGTATTGTACCGGGACCACCGGAAGGGTCCCGGGGGCCCACCGGGTGGGGCCACCTGCCCCGGGGGGGCCACATGGGCTATAGGGGGTGCGCCTTGGCCTACATGGGCCAAGGGCACCAGCCCCAAGGGGCCCATGCGCCTAGGGTTTCACAAAAGGGAAGAGTCCCAATAGTGGAAGGCACCTCCTAGGTGCCTTGGGGGGAAGGGAAACCTCCCTGGCTGCCGCCCCCCCTAGGAGATTGGATCTCCTAGGGCCGGCGCCCCCCTCCCTTGGCCCTCCTATATATAGTGGGGGAAGGAGGGCTTTTCATCGATGCCTTTGGTTGCCTCCTTCTCCCTCTCCAACACCTCTTCCTCCTCTTCTGCGGTGCTTGGCGAAGCCCTGCAGGATTGCCACGCTCCTCCATCACCACCACGCCGTTGTGCTGCTGCTGGATGGAGTCCTCCTCAACCTCTCCCTCTCTCCTTGCTGGATCAAGGCATGGGAGACGTCGTCGGGCTATACGTGTGTTGAACGCAGAGGTGCCGTCCGTTCGGCACTAGGATCTCCGGTGATTTGGATCACGACGAGTACGACTCCATCAACCTCGTTCTCTTGAACGCTTCCGCTTAGCGATCTACAAGGGTATGTAGATGCACTCTCCTTCCCTTCGTTGCTAGTCTCTCCATAGATAGATCTTGGTGACACGTAGGAAAATTTTGAATTTCTGCTACGTCCCCCAACAGTGGCATCATGAGCTAGGTCTATGCGTAGTTTCTATGCACGAGTAGAACACAAAGTAGTTGTGGGCGTTGATTTTGTTCAATATGCTTGCCGTTACTAGTCTTATCTTGATTCGGCGGCATCGTGGGATGAAGCGGCCCGGACCGACCTTACACGTACTCTTACGTGAGACAGGTTCCACCGACTGACATGCACTATTTGCATGAGGTGGCAAGCGGGTGCTAGTCTCTCCCACTTTAGTCGGATCGGATTCAATGAAAAGGGTCCTTATGAAGGGTAAATAGAAATTGGCATATCACGTTGTGGTTTTGCGTAGGTAAGAAACGTTCTTGCTAGAAACCCATAGCAGCCACGTAAAACATGCAAACAACAATTAGAGGACGTCTAACTTGTGTTTGGAGGGTATGCTATGTGATGTGATATGGCCAAAAGGATGTGATGAATGATATATGTGATGTATGAGATTGATCATGTTCTTGTAATAGGAATCACGACTTGCATGTCGATGACGTGACAAGATGATCATGGAGCCCCAAGATGGAGATCAAAGGAGCTATATGATATTGGCCATATCATGTCACTATTATTTGATTGCATGTGATGTTTATCATGTTTATACATCTTATTTGCTTAGAACGACGGTAGTAAATAAGATGATCCCTCATTACAATTTCAAGAATGTGTTCTCCCCTAACTGTGCACCGTTGCTAAAGTTCGTCGTTTCGAAGCACCACGTGATGATCGGGTGTGATAGATCCTTACGTTCACATACAACGGGTGTAAGACAGTTTTACACATGCAAAACACTTAGGGTTAACTTGACGAGCCTAGCATGTGCATAGACATGGCCTCAGAACACAGAAGACCGAAAGGTCGAGCATGAGTCGTATGGTAGATACGATCAACATGAAGATGTTCACCGACGTTGACTAGTCCGTCTCACGTGATGATCAGACACGGCCTAGTTGACTCGGATCATGTAATCGCTTAGATGCCTAGAGGGATGTCTATCTGAGTGGGAGTTCATAAGATGAACTTAATTATCCTGAACATGGTCAAAAGGTCTTCGCGAATTATGTCGTAGCTCGCGCTTCAGTTCTACTGTTTAGATATGTTCCTAGAGAAAATTTAGTTGAAAAGTTGATAGTAGCAATTATGCGGACTAGGTCCGTAAACTGAGGATTGTCCTCATTGCTTCATAGAAGGCTTATGTCCTTAATGCACCGCTCAGTGTGCTGAACCTCGAACGTCATCTGTGGATGTTGCGAACATCTGACATACATATTTTGATAACTACGTGATAGTTCAGTTAAACGGTTTAGAATTGAGGCACCGAAAATGTTTTTGAAACGTCGCAAAACATATGAGATGTTTCGAGGGCTGAAATTGGGATTTCAGGCTCGTGCCCACGTCAAGAGGTATAAGACCTCCGACGATTTTCTTAGCCTGCAAACTAAGGGAGAAAAGCTCAATTGTTGAGCTTGTGCTCAGATTGTCTGAGTACAACAATCGCTTGAATCGAGTGGGAGTTGATCTTCCAGATGAAATAGTGATGGTTCTCCGACGTCATTACCACCAAGCTGCTTGAGCTTCGTGATGAACTATAATATATCAGGGACATATATGATGATCCTTGAGATATTCGCAATGTTTGACACCACAAAAGTAGAGATCAAGAAGGAGCATCAATTGTTGATGGTTGGTGAAACCACTAGTTTCAAGAAGGGCAAGGGCAAAAAGGGATGCTTCATGAAACGGCAAATCAGCTGCTGCTCTAGTGAAGAAACCCAAGGTTGAACCCAAACCCGAGACTAAGTGCTTCTGTAATAAAGGGAACAGCCACTGGAGCAGAATTACCCTAGATACTTGGTAGATAAGAAGGCTGGCAAGGTCGATAGAAGTATATTGGATGTATTATGTTAATGTGTACTTTACTAGTACTGCTAGTAGCACCAGGGTATTCGATACCGGTTCGGTTGCTAAGTGTTAGTAACTCGAAACAAAAGGCTATGGAATAAACGGAGACTAGCTAAAGGTGAGCTGACGATATGTGTTGGAAGTGTTTCCAATGTTGATATGATCAAGCAATGCACGCTCCCTCTACCATCGAGATTGGTGTTAAACCTAAATAATTGTTATTTGGTGTTTGCGTTGAGCATAGACATGATTGGATTATGCCTATTGCAATACGATTATTCATTTAAGAAGAATAATGGTTACTCTGTTTATTTGAATAATACCTTCAAATGGTCTTACACCTGAAATGAATGGTTTATTGAATCTCGATCGTAGTGATACACATGTTCATGCCAAAAGATAGTAATGATAGTACCACCTACTTGTGGCACTGCCACGTAAGTCATATCGGTATAAAACGCATGAAGAAGCTCCATGTTGATGGATCTTTGGGCTCACTCGTTTTTGAAAGGTTTGAGACATGCGAACCATGTCTATTGGTGTATTTGCATGAAGAAACTCCATGCAAATGGACCGTTTAGACTCACTTGATTTTGAATCACTTGAGACATGCAAATCATACCACATGGGCAAGATGACTGAAAGCCTCGGTTTCAGTAAAATGGAACTAGAAAGCAACTTGTTGGAAGTAATACATTTTGATGTGTGCAGTCCAATGAGTGCTGAGGCATGTAGTGGATATCGTTATGTTCTTACTTCACAGATGATTTGAGTAGATGTTGAGTATATTTACTTGATAAATCACGAGTCTGAATTATTGAAAGGTTCAAGTAATTTCAGGGTGAAGTTGAAAGATCGTCGTGACAAGAGGATAAAATATCTATGATATGATCATAGAGATGAATATCTGAATTACGAGTTTGGCACAGAATTAAGACATTGTGGAAATTGTTTCACAACTAATACAGCCTGGAACACCATAGTGTGATGGTGTGTCCGAACATCATAACTGCACCCTATTGGATATAATGCATACCATGATGTCTCTTGTCGAATTACCACGATAGTTTATGGGTTAGGCATTAGAGACAACCACATTCACTTTAAATAGGGCACCACGTAATTCCGATGATATGACACCGTATGAACTATGGTTTAGAGAAACCTAAGCTGTCATTTCTTAAAGGTTTGGGGCTGCGACGCTTATGTGAAAAAGTTTCAAGCTGATAAGCTCGAACCCAAAGCGGATAAATGCATCTTCATAGGACACCCAAAACAGTTGGGTATGCCTCCTGTCTCAGATCCGAAAGCAATAAGGGATTGTTTCTAGAATCGGGTCCTTTCTCGAGGAAAAGTTTCTCTCGAAAGAATTGAGTGGGAGGATGGTGGAGACTTGATGAGGTTATTGAACCGTCTCTTCAATTAGTGTATGGCAGGGCACAGGAAGTTGTTCCTGTGGAACCTACACCAATTGAAGTGGAAGCTTATGATAGTGATCATGAAACTTCGGATCAAGTCACTACCAAACCTCGTGGGATGACAAGGATGCGTACTACTTCAGAGTGGTACGTAATCCTGTCTTGGAAGTCATGTTGCTAGACAACAATGAACCTACGAGCTATGGAGAAGCGATGGTGGGCCTGGATTCCGATAAATGGCTCGAGGCCATAAAATCCGAGAGAGGATCCATGTATGAAAACAAAGTGTAGACTTTGGAAGAACTACTTGATGGTCGTGAGGCTGTTGAGTACAGATGGATTTAAAAGGAAGACGGACAATGATGGTAAATATCACCATTAAGAAAGCTCGACTTATCGTTAAGAAGTTTCCCGACAAGTTCAAGGAGTTGACTACGGTGAGACTTTCTCACTCGTAGCGATGCTAAGAGTCTGTTGGAATTATATTAGCGATTACTGCATTATTTATGAAATCTTGCAGATAGGATGTCAAAACATTGTTTCCTCGACGATTTTCTTGAGGAAAGGTTGTATGTGATACAACCGGAAGGTTTTGTCAATCCTGAAAGATGCTGATAAGTATGCAAACCTCCAGCAATCCTTCTGAGGACTGGAGTAAGCATCTCGGAGTTGGAATGTATGCTTTGATGATGATCAAAGATTTTGGGTTTATACAAAGTTTATGAGAAACTTGTATTTCCAAAGAAGTGAGTGGGAGCACTATAGAATTTCTGATGAGTATATGTTGTTGACATATTGTTGATCAGAAATGACGTAGAATTTCTGGAAAGCATATAGGGTTATTTGGAAAGTGTTTTTCAATGGAAAGCCTGGATTAAGCTACTTGAACATTGAGCATCAAGATCTATAAGGATAGATCAAAACGCTTAATAGTACTTTCAAATGAGCACATACCTTGACATGATCTTGAAGGTGTTCAAGATGGATCAGTCAAAGAAGGAGTTCTTGCCTGAGTTGTAAGGTATGAAGTTAAGACTTAAAGCTCGACCACAGCAGAATAAAGAGAAAGGACGAAGGTCGTCCCCTATGCTTAAGACATAGGCTCTACAGTATGCTATGATGTGTACCGCACCTGAAATGTGCCTTGCCATGAGTCAGTCAAGGGGTACAAGAGTGATCTAAGAATGGATCACAGGACAGCGGTCAAAGTTATCCTTAGTAACTAGTGGACTAAGGAATTTTCTCGATTATGGAGGTGGTAAAAGAGTTTGTCGTAAAGGGTTACGCCGATGCAAACTTTAACACTAATCTACATTATTCTGAGTAGTAAACTGGATTCGTATAGTAGAACAGTTATTTGGAATAAGCTCCAAATAGAACGTGGTAGCTGCATCTAGGAGATGCCATAGATATTTGTGAAGTACATACGGATCTGAATGTAGCAGACCCGTTGACTAAAACCTCTCTCACAAGCATAACATGATCAAACCCAGAACTCATCGAGTGTTAATCACATGGTAAATGTGAGCTAGATTATTGACTCTAGTAAACTCTTTGGGTGTTAGTCACATGGGGATGTGACCTTGAGTGTTAATCACATATCGATGTGAACTAGATTATTGACTCTAGTGCAAGTGGGAGACTGTTGGAAATATGCCCTAGAGGCAATAATAAATTGATTGTTATTATATTTCCTTGTTCATGATAATCGTTTATTATCCATGCTAGAATTGTATTGATAGGAAACTCAGATACATGTGTGGATACATAGACAACACCATGTCCCTAGTAAGCCTCTAGTTGACTAGCTCGTTGATCAATAGATGGTTACGGTTTCCTGACCATGGACATAGGATGTCGTTGATAACGGGATCACATCATTAGGAGAATGATGTGATGGACAAGACCCAATCCTAAGCATAGCTCATAGATCGTGTAGTTCGTATGCTAAAGCTTTTCTAATGTCAAGTATCATTTCCTTAGACCATAAGATTGTGCAACTCCCGGATATCGTAGGAGTGCTTTGGGTGTGCCAAACGTCACAACGTAACTGGGTGACTATAAAGGTGCACTACGGGTATCTCCAAAAGTGTCTGTTGGGTTGGCACGAATCGAGACTGGGATTTGTCACTCCGTGTGACGGAGAGGTATCTCTGGGCCCACTCGGTAGGACATCATCATAATGTGCACAATGTGATCAAGGAGTTGATCACGGGATGATGTGTTACGGAACGAGTAAAGAGACTTGCCGGTAACGAGATTGAACAAGGTATCGGGATACCGACGATCGAATCTCGGGCAAGTGTCGTACCGATAGACAAAGGGAATTGTATACGGGATTGATTAAGTCCTTGACATCGTGGTTCATCCGATGAGATCATCGTGGAACATGTGGGAGCCAACATGGGTATCCAGATCCGCTGTTGGTTATTGACCGGAGAACGTCTCGGTCATGTCTGCATGTCTCCCGAACCCGTAGGGTCTACACACTTAAGGTTCGATGACGCTAGGGTTATAAAGGAAGCTTGTATGTGGTTACCGAATGTTGTTCGGAGTCCCGGATGGGATCTCGGACGTCACGAGGAGTTCCGGAATGGTCCAGAGGTAAAGAATTATATATAGGAAGTGCCATTTCAGCCATCGGGACAAGTTTCAGGGTTATCGGTATTGTACCGGGACCACCGGAAGGGTCCCGGGGGCCCACCGGGTGGGGCCACCTGCCCCGGGGGGGCCACATGGGCTACAGGGGGTGCGCCTTGGCCTACATGGGCCAAGGGCACCAGCCCCAAGGGGCCCATGCGCCTAGGGTTTCACAAAAGGGAAGAGTCCCAATAGTGGAAGGCACCTCCTAGGTGCCTTGGGGGGAAGGGAAACCTCCCTGGCCGCCGCCCCCCCTAGGAGATTGGATCTCCTAGGGCCGGAGCCCCCCCCCTTGGCCCTCCTATATATAGTGGGGGAAGGAGGGCTTTTCATCGATGCCTTTGGTTGCCTCCTTCTCCCTCTCCAACACCTCTTCCTCCTCTTCTACGGTGCTTGGCGAAGCCCTGCAGGATTGCCACGCTCCTCCATCACCACCACGCCGTTGTGCTGCTGCTGGATGGAGTCCTCCTCAACCTCTCCCTCTCTCCTTGCTGGATCAAGGCATGGGAGACGTCGTCGGGCTGTACGTGTGTTGAACGCAGAGGTGCCGTCCGTTCGGCACTAGGATCTCCGGTGATTTGGATCACGACGAGTACGACTCCATCAACCCCGTTCTCTTGAACGCTTCCGCTTAGCGATCTACAAGGGTATGTAGATGCACTCTCCTTCCCTTCGTTGCTAGTCTCTCCATAGATAGATCTTGGTGACACGTAGGAAAATTTTGAATTTCTGCTACGTCCCCCAACAGATAGCGCCGAAGAACACCCACCCCGGCAAGATTCGGCACAGGAAGATGGAGAAGCCAGCCCTCATGAGAGAGCGGCAGACCGAGAGGTCGAGGATGATAACTATATGCCTCCCTCCGAAGACGAGGCAAGCCTTGATGACGACGAATTCGTCGTACCATCAGACCCCGCCGAACAAGAGCGTTTCAAACGCAGGCTTTTAGCCACGGCAAGCAGCCTCAAGAAAAAGCAGCAACAGCTTAGAGCTGACCAAGATTTGCTAGCTGAGGAAGCGCCTACATCACCAGCGCATGACATGACAGACCGGCCACCTCGCGGCCGCGACAGAGAGGCCTCTCGGCCCTCCACCCAAGCCATGTCCCGACGCCGCTCAACTAAGGCACGAGAAAATGCGCCAGACCTGCGAGACGTACTGGAGGATAAGGCAAGACAAACAAGATTGATCTACGGATCGCGCAGGCGCCCTACGGCACGTGACGATGATCTTCACTCCGGATACAACAAATCCGGCCGGGCCGAACACAACAGACATAGCTCTTCCGAGCTGCGTCGTGATATAGCCCAGTACAGAGGCGCCGCACACCCGCTATGCTTCATGGATGAAGTAATGGATCATAAAATCCCAGAGGGTTTCAAACCCGTAAACATCGAATCATACGATGGCACAACAGATCCGGCGGTATGGATCGAGGATTATCTCCTTCACATCCACATGGCACGCGGCGATGATCTACACGCCATCAAATACCTCCCGCTCAAACTTAAAGGACCGGCCCGGCATTGGCTTAACAGCTTGCCAGCAGACTCAATCGGTTCTTGGGAGGACCTGGAAGCCGCATTCCTCGACAACTTTCAGGGCACTTACGTGCAACCACCGGATGCCGACGACTTAAGCCACATAATTCAGCAGCCAGAGGAATCGGCCAGGCAATTCTGGACACGGTTCCTAACAAAGAAAAACCAGATAGTCGACTGTCCAGACGCAGAGGCCCTAGCAGCCTTCAAGCATAACATCCGCGACGAGTGGCTCGCCCGGCACCTGGGACAGGAAAAGCCGAAATCTATGGCAGCCCTCACGACACTCATGACCCGCTTTTGCGCGGGAGAAGACAGCTGGCTAGCTCGCAGTAACAACTTATCAAAGAACCCTGGTAATTCGGATACTAAGGACAAAAGTGGCAGGACACGTCGGAATAAGCAAAAACGCCGCGTTAACAGCGACAACAATGAAGACACGGCAGTCAATGCCGGATTCAGAGGCTATAAATCCGGTCAGCGGAAAAAGGCATTAAAAAAGAATACTCAGGGCCCGTCCAGTTTGGACCGAATACTCGACCGCTTGTGCCAGATACAGGGCACCCCGAAAGGCCAGCCAATCACACTAACAGGGATTGTTGGGTGTTCAAGCAGGCAGGCAAGTTAAGAGCCGAAAACAAAGACAACGGGCTGCACAGCGACAGAAGGGCTTTCCCCCACAAGTGCGGACGATGAACATGATATACGCAACCCACATTCCCAAGAGGGAGTGGAAGCGTGCGCTACGGGACGTATACGCGATGGAGCCAGTCGCCCCAAAGTTCAACCCATGGTCCTCCTGCCCGATCACTTTTGATCGAAGGGACCATCCCACTAGCATCCGTCATGGCGGCTTCGCCGCATTGGTTCTCGACCCAATCATCGACGGATTTCATCTCACAAGAGTCCTCATGGACGGCGGCAGTAGCCTGAACCTGCTTTACCAGGATACAGTGCGGAAAATGGGCATAGATCCCTCAAGGATTAAGCCCACAAAAACGACCTTTAAAGGCGTTATATCAGGTGTAGAAGCCAACTGTACAGGCTCACTAACACTTGACGTGGTCTTCGGATCCCCGGACAATTTCTGAAGCGAAGAGTTAATCTTCGATATAGTCCCATTTCGCAGTGGCTATCACGCCCTGCTCGGACGAACCGCATTCGCAAAGTTCAATGCGGTGCCGCACTACGCATATCTCAAACTCAAGATGCCAGGCCCTCGAGGAGTAATCACGGTCAACGGAAACACCGAACGCTCCCTCTGTACGGAGGAGCACACAGCGGCTCTCGCAGCGGAAGTACAAAGTAGCCTTCTTAGGCAATTCTCCAGTCCGGCCGTTAAAAAGCCAGACACTGCCAAGCGCGCCCAGAGTAACCCACAGCAGGACCGCCTGGCACGCTCTGAGCAAGCGTAGCAATGCGGCCCCAATCCCAGCTCTCGCGACATAGCGAAAGCAGTGCCTCGCGTACATAACTACGCCCTTGAAATACCATGGGCACAGGGGGAAGGGGCACAATAACGGCACGCCCAAAATACGGCTTAAAATGTACTAGGGGTGCCGGATTCTTTTTTTAATTTTTTCTTACTTTCAGGACTCCATATTTCAGACGACCTGTTCGGCAATTCGACTTCCGCACAAACGATGCAAGATCCAGGGAGGCAGACAAGCCATGCCGCATTATGGAACTCCCAGGTGGTCTCTGTTACGAGCAGTATACCTGTTTTGAATACAATTCCGCGGCCTGCCCCTGGTCAGGACATGTTCAATAGTCCAATATCTTTTTGCTTATCGCACTATTTGTATCGTTCGGCTTTGATAAATAGCCTCTCTATAAACAATGCATAGCTTTTTGTCTATTTTTTGCATTATCCTCTTTTCACATATATGTTTATTAAATGACATGATTGCACCCGTACACCATGGTACGGCAAACACGCCAGGGGCTTCAGTACCCCTCATTATGGTGTGAGAAGTCCGTACACTTTCACAAGTGCGGCACCCCGAACTTATAGCACTATATGCATCGGCTCCGAATCATGATTTGGGTCAACAGTTGGGTTTGCCCGGCTACTATGTTTTGGTGCCTTACGTTCCGCTATATCGGCTAAGGTAGCACTAGGAGAACCACTGCGATTGTGCCCCGGTTCAGCTGGGTTAAGCACCTCAGTGGAGAAAGCTAAAACTGACTGTCATGATGAGGCGAGAGACCGATCGCTGTTCAAGAGGTTTTTCGAGTCCCTAAAGACTTATGCCGCTTCGAGCGAGGAGCTGGCTTTGTCCGGCCAAGGCGTGGATAGCGTCCCGAACTCGGTCTTCCGAACTAGGGGCTTCGCCGAAATTTAAAATTATAGAGTTCTATGGCTAAGTGAGAGTGTTCAAGCATTATAGTCTGATTGCCTGGTTCATTGTGCTGAGCGCCTCCCTCGAAGGACCCAACTATGGGAAAAAGAGCGCTCAGGTTTATCCCGAACACCCCAACACTAGTGGCATGGGGGCAAAAGCCGACGACTGTCCATCTCTCAATTTTTTGATAAACGGCCGCACAGAAAGTAATATTTTAAATTCAATAAGCATTGCTTAGCGCATATGAACAAGTTTTCAGCGCACAGGATAAACACGAGCGAGTTCATTCAAAAATCACATCCTTGGTACATTCATCCGCCACAAGGCGGGCACCTGCAAGAACATCCTTGTAGTAGTTCTCGGGCTTGCGATGCTCCTTCCCTGGCGGCGGCCCGTCCTTCACAAGCTTCTCACCGTCCAGCTTACCCCAGTGCACCTTTGCACGGGCAAGGGCCCGACGGGCACCTTCGATGCAGACGGAGCGCTTGATGACCTCGAGCCTCGGACAGGCCTCCACCAGCCGCCGCACCAGCCCGAAATAGCTCCCAGGCAGGGCCTCTCCGGGCCACAGCCGAACTATGAAGCCCTTCATGGCCTGTTCGGCCGCCTTGTGGAGCTCGACCAGCTGTTTCAGCTGGTCGCTCAAGGGCACAGGGTGTCCGGCCTCAGAATACTGAGACCAGAACACCTTCTCCGTCGAGCTGCCCTCTTCAGCTCGGTAGAATGCGGCGGCGTCGGATACGCTGCGGGGAAGATCTGCGAATGCCCCTGGAGAGCTCCGGATTCGGGTAAGTAACAAGTAGTTTACTTTTATATTTCTGCTTTGCATAAAGAATGCCTTACCCGCTGCTATCTTCCTCATCTCCTCCAACTCTTGGAGGGCCTTTTGGGCTTCGGCCTTGGCAGACTTGGCAGTCTCAAGGGCCGTCGCGAGCTCGGATGCTTGCGCCTTTGACTCAAGCTCCAAACTCTCATGTTTTTTCATGAGAGCCTGAAGCTCTTGCTGCACCTCGCCGACCTGAGCCCCAAGCCTGTCTCGCTCGGTGCGCTCCGCGGCCGTTTTCTTTTCGGCCTCAGACAGCGCCTGCTTAAGGGTCGCCACCTCAGTCGTGGCCCCTACAATAAGCAGTACAATCATGTTATTTTTTTGCAATCACGCCTTTTTATAGGCACTTTTTCTGTAAGGTATTTCTTACCTTCTTTCTCCTCGAGCCGCCGCTTGGCAAGGCCGAGCTCTTGCTCGGTCCGCTCGAGGTCCTGCTTCAGGACACCCACCTCTGTAGTCAGTGCGGCGGTGGATAGCAGCGAAGCCTACATACGCATATTGACTCTTTTTTGTTAGACTCCTGCGAAATTTAATAGATCCTCTATTCGGCTTTTCTTTCCGAACGCCAAACAGAGCATCAGGGGCTACTGTCTATGCGGTAATATTTTTACATATTTTTACTTACCTCGAAGCCTGTTAGAAGGCTAGCGCAAGCTTCAGTCAGTCCGCTCTTGGCGGACCGAACCTTCTGGATCACCATACTCATAATAGTACGGTGCCCCTCGTCGATGGAGGCGCCGTCAAGCACCTCCAGCAGATTGTCCGGAACCTTCGGTTGGACGGAGGCCGCCGACTCAGAAGGCTTGCTCCTCTTGGAAGGAGTTCGCCTACCGCGGTCCGGAACTGTGGAAGATTCCGGCGCGGTGTCCAGCACAAAGCCGGACTTGGAGCCCTGGGGGGCCTTATCCCCTTCACTCCTGGAGTCCGGGAGGTTGCCTTGCGGCTCCTCCGGGACCACCTCCTCCTGCCCCGGAGCTTGTCGCGACGCCACTTCGGTGTCGTCTGCAGTGCGGGGGGAGACAGCGGGCAGAACTGAGTTCACGTTCGATGAGTCCAGGGAGCTGCCCGACGATTCGTTGAATTTGGCCCGGGGCGGGCTGCATAATTACGTTCGACATTAGGGAAAGTTGTGCAATAAAGGAACATCATGAGTTACTCTGATATCCGAACTTACGATTTCGCCGGACGCTTGGCCCTATTTGGCCACTCCTCTTCGCTCTCTTCGGCGTTGGGGGAGTAGTCCGGCGGAGGGGTCTTCCTTTTCCTAGACCCATCGGCCTCCCCCGTCGGGGCGGCCTTCCTCTTCTCTCCTAACTCCGCTGGGGGGGAGTTTTCTTCTCCCTCCTCCTCGTTTTCACGAGAAGAGGGCGTCTCGGACTCGTCGGATGACGAGTCCGACACCACCATGTTACGGGCACTCTTTCGAGTCCCCGTGGTCTTCTTCTTCTTGGCCTTCTTCTCCGGCACCACATAAGGCGCCGGAACCAGCAGCTTCACTAGTAGAGCTGGGGCTGGGTCTTCGGGCAGCGGAGCCGGACAGTTAATCGGTCCGGATATCGCCCGCCAAGCCTGTCAAAGGTAAGGGAGTTTAGATCCCGCATAGAGTCAAACTATGAAAAAAGCTTAACATCCTGTAAAAGGTGAAGATAGCTTACCTCGCTAGCGTGACGCTGCGAGCTGTATACGCGGTCCTCGGAAGCGGATGCGGGAGCCTCGGCGCCCTTGAATAGCACCTTCCAGGCATCTTCGTACGTCGTGTCGAAGAGCCTGCTAAGGGTTTGGTGCTGTGCCGGGTCGAACTCCCACAGATTAAAATCCCGTTGTTGGCACGGGAGGATCCGGCGGACGAGCATAACCTGGATTACATTAACAAGCCGGATTGGCTTGTTCACCAGGGACTGGATGCACGTTTGCAATCCGGTCACCTCTTTTTCGTCACCCCACGACAGGCCCGTCTCTTTCCAGGACATAAGCCGCGTGGGGGGTCCGGATCGGAACTCGGGGGCTGCGATCCATTTCGGATCGCGTGGCTCGGTGATGTAAAACCACCCGGATTGCCACCCCTTTAGGGTCTCCACAAAAGAGCCGTCGAACCATAGGACGTTGGCCATCTTGCCCGCCATGGCGCCTCCGCACTCCGCCTGGCTGCCGCGCACCACCTTGGGCTTGACGTTGAAGGTCTTGAGCCAGAGGCCGAAATGAGGGCGGACGCGGAGGAAAGCCTCGCACACGACGATAAACGCCGAGATGTTGAGGATGAAGTTCGGGGCCAGATCGTGGAAATCCAGGCCGTAGTAGAACATGAGCCCCCGGACAAATGGGCGGAGTGGAAAACCCAGTCCGCAGAGGAAGTGGGGAAGAAATACTACCCTCTCATGGGGCCTTGGGGTGGGGAGAAGCTGCCCCTTTTCAGGAAGCCGGTGCGCGATGTCCTTAGACAGGTATTCGGCCTTTCTTAGCTTCTTGACTTGGCCCTCCATGGCGGAGGAGACCATCTACTTGCCTCCCGCTCCGGACATTGCTGGAGAAGGTTGAGGTGGGTAGTGCGGGCTTGGGCGCTGGAGCTCGAGTGCGCAGGAGATGGATAGGCAAAGGAGGAAGAAGGCGTAGGTAAAAAGGTGGATCATTATCCCCTTATATGGGCGGATGCGGTTGTGCGTCCCCACCAGCCTAGTAAAACTCGCTTGCCTCCCAAGCGCCGTGATAAATGGCGCGGTTGGGTTACCCACGTCCGTATTGATGAGAATCCCGTAAAATGGGGTACACGATCTCTGCTTTGACAAGACGTGCCAAGGAAACCGCCTCGCAAAACGTGCTGAGGTGGAAAAGTAAAAACGATTCGAGTAAAGGACTTGGCCGTAGTGTGATGACGCACTGCGGAATACGTCAGCAGATTTGATTTGTGTTAATATTATTCTCTCTATGGCAATATGTGGAAACTTATTTTGCAGAGCCGGACACTACTCTTGGTGTTTGCAATCTTCTATGAAGGACTTGGAGGAGGAACCCGCCTTGCAATGCCGAAGACAATTTGCGCGCCGGACTCGTCGTCATTGAAGCCTGGTTCAGGGGCTACTGAGGGAGTCCTGGATTAGGGGGTGTTCGGGTAGTCGGACTATACCTTCAGCCGGACTCCAGGACTATGAAGATACAAGATTGAAGACTTCGTTCCGTGTCCGGATGGGACTTTCCTTGGCGTGGAAGGCAAGCTTGGCGATGCGGATATTCAAGATCTCCTACCATTGTAACCGACTCTGTGTAACCCTAACCCTATCCGGTGTCTATATAAACCGAAGGGTTGTAGTCCGTAGGACATCAACTCCATATACAACAATCATACCATAGGCTAGCTTATAGGGTTTAGCCTCCTTAATCTCGTGGTAGATCTACTCTTGTACTAGCCATATCATCAATATTAATCAAGCAGGAGTAGGGTATTACCTCCATCGAGAAAGCCCGAACCTGGGTAAAAACATCATGTCCCTTGTCTCCTGTTACTATCCGGCCTTGACGCACAGTTCGGGACCCCCTACCCGAGATCCGCCGGTTTTGACACCGACAACACCCACCACAACTAGGATGAAAATAAAAAATTTCACACTTTCCTTGTCATGTAGTAGGAATGAGAGCCATGATAATAATACTTTCTCGTGATTTTTCAAGAATTTACTGGACATAATAATGAAGCTAAAATCACAAAATTCCATCATATCTCATGGGGCCCACCGGTACAATCCATGTGGTTGTAAGAAAAGCGCGTTCGTTGTTCGTTTTTGCTGACCCAACCAGTGTTTCTCCCAGCTCCACACATGGCCAAGATTCTCTTACTGTGCAGACAGACTCTAGTCCAACATGCTCTCCCAAACTCAACACACACGGCAATCCAAGCTTCCAAGTTTAGTCAAGCCCACCTTCCAATGGAACTGTTCGTGCACCACTCTGCCCGTGCTACGCGGCGCTTATCCCCCGGTGATCATCGGCATCCTCACATTGCTCACAGCACCAGCACGACTCCACAGCCTGAATGGCCGTCCACGCCATCCTCCTCCTCCTCCTCCACCTCGCCACGGTTCTCCGGCACGCCGCCCTCGCCGCCTTCTCACCGGACTTTTCATTCTTCCTCGCATGCGGCGCCAACTCCTCCGTCTCCTTCCCATCCAACTCCCCCGCGCGCACCTTCATCCCGGACGCCGCCTACCTGTCGCCAGCGCGCGCCCAGGCAGTGTTCGCGACCTCCACCCCGGGCTCCTCCCCAGCCCTGTAGGCCGCCGCGCGCGCGGACATCTCGGCCTTCTCCTACCGCCTCGCCTACCCCGCCTCGCCGAACGCGCCGTCGTTCCTCGTCCTGCGCCTCCACTTCTTCCCCTTCTACCCCGCCGCCTCCACAGGCTCCTCTCAGTATATCATCAACATCTTGTCCGCGCGCTTCACTGTCTCGATCCTCAACGCCTACCCCCTGCTGTCCTCCTTCAGGCCGCCGCCCGCCGGGGTGGTCAAGGAGTTCTTCGTCCCGCGCGGCGTCGTTGGCGGCAATATCACCGTCACCTTCACCGCGGACGCCGGCTCCTCCGCGTTCGTCAACGCTGTCGAGCTGTTCCCGGCCCCGCCGGAGCTGCTGTGGAACAACACGGCGACACTGGTGGGCGCCGCAGTGAACGACGACATGGAGCTGTGGCAGCAGCAGCCGCTTGAGACGGTGTATCGCCTCAACGTCGGCGGGCCCAAGGTGACAACCGGGAACGACACGTTGTGGAGGACGTGGCTCCCCGACGGCCCCTACCTCTACGGGTGGCAGTCGGTGGTCAGTTCGACCTCCAGCCCGATCATCTACGCCCCGTCCAACGGTTACACACAGGAGGTGGCGCCGGACGTGGTGTACAAGACGCAGAGCGCGGCGAACATGACGGACCTCCTGCAGGCCACAACCCCGGGCTTCAACTTCAACGTCACGTGGACGTTTCTGGCGGAGCTTCCAGGGTCCCGCTACCTCGTCCGCCTCCACTTCTGCGACTATGAGGTGCTCAGCTCCGTCGTCGGCGTTGGCATCGTCTTCAACGTCTATGTCGCGCAAGCCCTTGGCACCAGAGAGCTCACGCCTAAGAACCGGCCTGAGGCGAGGCAGTCGAACGAGGCCTTTTACATGGACTACGCAGCCAGGGCGCCGAGAGCCGGGAACCTCACCATCAGCATCGGCTGGTCGCCGAAAAGCAGCGGAGGCGGCATACTGAACGGGCTGGAGATCATGAGGCTGCCACCCGTCGATTTGAGCTCGAGGGGATCGCACGGCGGGACGAAGAGAATCATTGTCGTTACGGTGTCAGTGGTGCTCAGCGCCGCCGTTCTTGCTTGCGTGGTGCTCTGCTTTTTCGGCGTGCCGTACACCAAGTACGGCGCCTCCGTCTGGGCTGAGCAGTTGAAGAACCGGTGGTCCAGAGAGCGCAAGACCGGCGGGATGGAGAGGGTGAGCACGAAGCTGCACATCTCGCTGGCGAAGATCAAGGCCGCCACGGACAACTTCCACGAGCGCAACCTCATCGGCGTGGGCGGTTTCGGGAACTGTACAAGGGCGTGCTCGGTGACGGCACGCCCGTGGCGGTGAAGCGCGCCACCCGCGCCTCGCAGCAGGGGCTGCCGGAGTTCCAGACGGAGATCGTGGTGCTGTCCGGCATCCGGCACCGGCACCTGGTGTCGCTCATCGGCTACTGCAGCGAGCAGGCGGAGATGATCCTGGTGTACGAGCACATGGAGAAAGGCACGCTGCGGAGCCACCTGTACGGCTCCGACGAGTCGGCGCTGTCGTGGAGGCAGCGGCTGGAGATCTGCATCGGCGCGGCGAGGGGCCTGCACTACCTGCACCGAGGCTACGCGGAGAACATCATCCACCGCGACGTCAAGTCGACCAACATCCTCCTCGGGAGCGACGGTGGCGGCGTGATCGTGGGTCGTGGCCAAGGTGGCCGACTTCGGGCTGTCGCGCATCGGGCCGTCGTTCAGGGAGACGCACGTGAGCACGGCGGTGAAGGGCAGCTTCGGGTACCTGGACCCGGGCTACTTCAAGACGCAGCAGCTGACGGACCGGTCGGACGTCTACTCCTTCGGCGTGGTGCTGCTGGAGGTGCTCTGCGCGCGGCCGGTGATCGACCAGAGCCTGGAGCATGGCCAGATCAACATCGCCGAGTGGGCGGTGAGGACGCGCGGGGAAGAAGGGGGGCTCGACAAGATCGCCGACCCGCGGATCGCCGGCGAGGCGGACGAGGAGTCGCTGCACAAGTTCGCCGAGACCGCGGAGAAGTGCCTGGCGGACTGCTGGGTAGACCGGCCGTCCATGGGCGACGTGCTGTGGAACCTGGAGTACTGCCTCCAGCTGCACGAGACGAACGTCGCCGGGAACGAACTCGGCAACAGCGGCGCCGTCGCCACGCAGCTCCCAGAGGACGTGGTCGTGGGCGTGGGCGTGAGCTTGTTGACGGACGACGAGGACGAGACCTGCTTGAGCATGACCGGCGGGTATAGTATCGACTGAGACTTAACTGAGACTTAGCAAGACTGGTCTGAAAACTAATTTTGGATTAGTCACTATTTTATTGTTCTTAATTACTGTGAGGTCCGGCCCTGCATGTGCATGCACACGCTGCTGCACGACTGCACGCTGTCTAGCCTCGTTTATACTCCAGTTAACACGCCATGCTTGAGCTTCCCGGACCACGCGACATATGTGGTAAGCAATCCGATTAATTCAAGAAAAAAAAATGCATAAGCTGCTCGGTGATGCTCCATGCCTTTAGATTTATGACTGTACTGTTTGAGTTGGACTAGAAGTGAATTTCCAACATGGCAGACGTATACAAATCTCCATCTACTCTTTTCTACGTGACAAAAAACAACAAATGAATAAAATTAGAATTGGAGCCATAAACATTAGCACATGGGAGATAAAAAATGATTTTATTCCTATCGATTTTTTTTCTTGTGAGTCAATAAAGACATGCACTAATAAAAAAAGTTTGGTCCCAGTCGTCATTTCTAATATCACTCGGGCCTATGCAACAAATAAACAAAAGTCCATTAGATACTTGGTCTTGGTCTGAAACATAACAAAAAAACTGACCCAATACCTGGTAAGACATAAGACAAATATGATAATAAATAAAACAAGAAGTAAAACTAATTGCAAAAATTCTAATATGCTATAATAAACATATAATAGTTGAACTTTTGAAAAAAAAATTCTAAGAACGAATGAATTAGCACATTGGTATTACCCTTGAAGAATAAACAAAATGAAATATTAAACTAAAATAAATTAAAAATATTGAAATTTTACAAGGAAAAATGAACTAGTGGTATTGGTATTACCCTTTAAGAAGAAATATAATAAAATTATAGTAATGACAAAATTTCCACATAATATACATAGAAATTGCGATTTTCTGTAATATGGAAGTATAATCATATAATATGGAATTTTTGCAAAAAGGAATTCGTACGAAATGAATGAACTAGTGACATTAGTAATACCCTTAGGAACAAAGAAAATGAAATATAAGCTAAAAAATCAAAATATGAAGTTTTCTAGGAAAGAATGAATTAGTGGCATTTGTATTATCCTTTAAGAAGAAAGAAAATGAAAAAAAATTCTAAAACAAAAATTTCACACAATTTACACAAAAATCGTGTTTTTTATAATATGCAATAATAAGCACATAATAGTGGGGTTTTTCACTAAAAAATGTCATAATGAAGAATGAATTAGTGGCATTGGTATAACCCTAAACCATAAAAGCAAGTGAAATATGAACTAAATCAAGATCTAGTTTCATAAGAAAGAATGAATTAGTGGCTTATATTACCCTTTACGAAGAAAAGAGATGAAACAAAAACTAAAACTAATTCAAAGTAATGAAGATTTCTAAGAAAGACTGAATTAGTGACCTTGATATTACCCTGACAAAATTTGCACACAATTTAACAGAAATTATGCTTTTTATAATATGCATGTATAACCAATTTTAGCGTAAAAATGTTTCCAAGGAAGGAATGAATTAGTGGCATTGTTGTTGCCCTTGAAGGAAAAAGAAAAAGAAATATTAACTAAAAAGTCAAAATAATAAAGTGTTTGAAGGAAGAATGAATTAGTGTGATTTGCATTACCCTTTAAGAAGAAAGAGAACGAAAAAAATCTAAATCAAACAATTACAAATTTGCACATTACATAAAAAATATGTTTTTTCATAATATCAAAGAATAAATATAAAAGGTGAAATTTTCGCAAAAAAGGAGTTTTGCAAGAAGTATTGAATTAGTAGCATTGGTATTACCCTTAAAAACGAAAACTAAATCAAAATATTTTTCTAAGAATAATGAATTAGTGACTTTGATATTACCCTTTAAGAAAACAATAATTAAAAACTATAACAAACCAAAATAATGTCTAAGGAAATTAATCAGTGGCAATGGTATTATCCTTTAATAGGAAATAAAATAAAATAATACAAAAAATATTAATAAAAAATTGCACACATTATAAAAATTATGCTTTTTTAAAAATATACATGAGTAAGCATATAATAGTGGCATTGGTATTACCTTTAAAGAAGAAAAAAATTGAAATAATAGCTTAAACAAAAAATTAAAATAATGGAGTTTTATAAGAACAATGAATTAGTGGCACTGGTATTGCCCTTTAAGAATAAAATAAAATAAATATAAATAACTTGCATATAACTTTGCACTGAAAGTGCTCTTTTCTAGTATGAAAAGAATAATCATATAATAGTGAAATTTTCATGCATATTTTATAGTATTTCTGTACACATATACACTCACCAAACATCTAAAAAATATCCACAAAAGGTGCCTACTAATAAAGAAAAAAACAAAAGCAAAACAACATAAAGAATAGAAAAACAGAGCAGAAAATAAAGGAAGAGGAGGAAGGGCTAGGTCGTGAATATAATGGGCTTCAACCAAGAAAGGATTTAACCAACCCAAAATAGAGGAAAGTCAAATTTTCCCAACCCAAAAAAGATACAAGACACAAAAGGAAAAAAAGGAGCACAAATCATGAAGCAACAATCAAAGGTTACAAAATTGAGTAATCTGAGCAGAATTTCTAGGTAATTTACATATAGCTAAAGTGCAAAAAATAAGTATTTTTTAAACAGAGGCATCATCTCATTAAAAAGGAAAAGAGTTGCCTGGTTAATTGTGAAATCTAGGCAAAATCTGCTACAACCCGCGAAGGGGCACCACCAACCGATCTGACTATGAACACAAAAAACACACATGTTGTCGAGGGAGGAAAACCAGCGAGGTTAACTACAAGTGTCATCGTTATCAGTACTCCGCGAGCCAGTGACTTCGCAACAAACCCCACCGGTTTGGCCCTCTTCACGAAGCCTATGCCAAAGAGTTGGCCACCAGGAGAGACGATGAGATAGCTTATATTTTGATGATGATCATATTCAGAAGAAATATGCCAAGCTCACACCAATGAAGGCCTCCTCAAAGGCCATCGAACACCTGTCAATATCACTATCTAGGCCCTCTAAGGCAGCTTTGGCGAGGTTATCTCCCAGAGGGTAGGCCCATGGTGACACAAAACTCAACAAAGGCCCAAGCCTGTATTCTTTACGGTCCAAGACAATGTCAGTAGCATGGGGTTTTTGTCAGTCGGTGTGGGTATCCGCGGAGAGAATTCTGTTGGTTCACAGTGTGAAGGGCATACCCTCACTCAGATGAATCTCACTTGGTTTATTCAGGAGGCCAACGTCCAAGAGGATCAATGGAGATGGAGATGTCCAATAAGCATTGAAGCGTGACGTTACTAGTCATTATCATAGACAACCAAGAGTGTATGTTGCCTCTTGTAATGGGCACATGTAACGTAGCTAGGTGGTAAACCTGGGGGTATAACATACTTTATATAGGTATACCCCGACGCTCAGTTACATGTAACCCTTGTAATCATAAATCCATACGCAAGAAACACCTCCCCTTAGGACAGGACTAGGGCTTTTACCTCCACCATAGAGGGCATAAACTTGTATACTTCTCTGCATCACCACTTGTGTCTTGTTAGATCAAGCCTTGTTCTTCTACCTCTATTACTATCGAATTTATCCCACATGGCAAGCTCCAACTTCTGATGACACATCGAGACTGGAGGAAACTAGTCAAACACATCGGAAAGAACCGACTACCGAAGCCCTGTCGTGGCCCTACACATCTCGCAACATCACCGTTGCGAAATAGGACGCCACACCAACATGAAGGAAGGAAACCACCCCCACAACCATGCAAAGCAAAACCGCCACCGGTCTTTCATGCCCACCAGCTCAAGATTCATGCCCTCAAGAAGGGGGCAATCCCAAGCATCGCCATCGCTCACTCCACTATAGCTAGGGCTTTCCCCCGGAGCTAAGGGAAGGAGAGTTTTTTGGTTTTATTGCGGTGTGACCAAACCGTGTTATAGAACACAAAAGTCAAAGTGTGAATTTAGCATGGGCCAATTGCTTCTTGTAGAATCTGTCTACCCAGGTAAAGGTTCTAGACATGATACAGAGGCTTGCAATTTCTGGATTTGATCAAGTATTCCGTCGCAACTATCTCATTGGAAGAAAATGTGGTTGTCAACCATAAGGCATTAATACTGACTTGTCAATTTCAATTTGCCAACTTAATCTTTTAGGAAATGATTTGTTCGTGTTGCAGCTGTACAAGGAAAATCAAATTCTTTTTGAAATCCCAACTTCTGTTTGAAATTCAGTAATGATCCATCCTAGCGCGTGTCGCGTTGCGTGCGGAATTTACTCCCAATGTGGATCCATGGACACCTAGATGGGCGCAGCCAATCGCGGTGGATAGTCATGCAGAGACGTGACAAAGTTGGACGCCTACTGCTCCACCCAACGCCTTCGCTCATTCGTATATAGACCCCTCGTCAAGCAAAACTATTTTTTAGTTTTTTCTTCTCTGGTTTCTTCTTCTCCTCCTCCTCCTCTGCGGGGAAAAAGGAATCCATTGTTCGTCATCCCAGGGTGTTCAAGAACTTCCACATTCCTCCCCCTCCCTTGATTTCTTCCAAGTAACACTAATCTGATTGTGTCATCTGCCTCATGGATCTGTTCGGTTGCTAATTTGAGGATTTCATATGTTCCAGGACATGAGGACAAGGGCACAATGCAAACGACGGAGGAGGACGTCACACTGCACATGCTGGAGAAGGAGGGCACAATGCAAACACCGGAGGAGGAGAGGACAATGAACACGACGATAACATGTGAGTTGCACATGTCGCCGCTTAAATGCTTTTGTTCATGCAACTTGTCAAAAACTATGTGCATGTTTGCTTGATGTGCTAAACGTTTAAATTCGGAGGGAATCAAAGTGTTTGAATGAAAGAACATACTATTTTTTTGCGAAGACTAAGATATGGCGACTCTGATGTTGCTCCCCATTCATCTAGTCTCCAAATGCACATGAGTAGGGATGAAAACAAAGCAGAAACGAACGGACCTAGGTCCTACCATATTTGTTTTAATTTTTGTGTGGAAGCAGAAAACAATATAGAAACATCGGGAATGAATATGAAAACAGATATTATCGGAAATAAACACAGGGCGAATATGGCGCAGACACAGTAACAAAAGCATGTGTTCACCGGAACTTAAAAATCCCTTGACCATAGGGAAAACACAAGCAACCCAACTTATTTAAATCAACTTTTTTTGCTGAGACGAGGATGGCCAGACAGAGTCCGAGAAGAAAAGGAGAAGCACCAGACGGCTAGAAAATTGCAAGATCACAAAATGAATGGTTCAGATGTTGATGGCCCGAGAAGGCAGTGATTAGCCTCAGTTTTACTGTCCTAAATGTGTTGGTGTCTATTTTTTCTATAATTATCTTGATAGAAGATTTTAAAATGCACGAGTATAAGAGATCTATTGCAATTACCTTCTCTATTTAAGTATTAATCATCCTATTAATATTTAGGTGCGTGTGCTTAGAATTATTGCTTCCTGCGTCACTAAAGTATTCTTTCCCCTCGTAATTATCTTGCTACATCAGATCCCCTCCCTCTTGACAACCTTAGCATTTCTACAACCAAGTTGTTATATTCGCTTCACTCTTCGCTCCTCCTCCTCCTCCAAGAAAAAAAGTTAGGGTTTTAGCCTCTCGTCGGCGCCGCTGCAGGTCCACCTCGTCTCCGGTGACGCTAGGGTCATGGGGGCGCGGTGGATCTTGCCAAGTGCCGGCGGGAGGACTCCATTTTCAGTAGTTGTTTTCTGTCTTGTTAGGGTTTGTGTCCTGCTCAGGAAGGCGAGACGGCGGCGGCTCCCTGAAGATGGAATAAAGGTCTCCCCCCTAACCCCAGGCGGCGATTTTAGGCGCTTCCTGGGCCAACGGCTGAAAATGCTCTTACCATGAAGATAAGTGGCGAAACAGATCATATCAGGTACCATTTGCTCGGGGATTGTTGCCTCAAATTGTG
The DNA here is from genome assembly GCF_056163025.1 of Triticum urartu. NCBI lineage: Eukaryota > Viridiplantae > Streptophyta > Magnoliopsida > Poales > Poaceae > Triticum > Triticum urartu. The sequence goes on from NC_141877.1 coordinate 669,967,414, forward strand.
TCATCTTTGATTGGTGTTTTTTTTTCTTGACTTTGGAAAAAACATGTTTGAAAAATGATAAACTCCAAAAGTTACGAATTCTCAAAATTCGGTAACTCTTCTACAACAAAAACAAAGAGCTTCAATTTCCTCGGGGAAAAAAAGAGTTCAGCATTCACATTCGCCAAGAGTCGATTTTCCTGAGCCTCTGTCCTCCGAGAAGCGAGTCGCCGCCGGCTGCATCTCCGTCGCCCGTCGCCGCCTAAACCAAGGTACCACCTTCCCGACTCACCACGGCGAGGGCGAGGTCACCACCGCCGGCTGCTACCCGGGTCGATTTTCCTACGCCAGATCGATGATATCCTCTCTCCAACTGCAGATCCACCAGACCTAACCTGTCCCTGCCTAGGCTCTCCCGCTTCCGATCCATGGAGGAGGCGGATAAAGGGGAGGTCTTCGAGAGGAACAACAAGTCGAGGCTGGACAGCCATCCGGGGGCGACGGCGGGGACGGCCTGCCGGTTCACCGACGACCTCATCCTGGAGATCCTCTCCCGCATCCCCGCCAGATCCCTCCACCGCTTCAAGTGCGTCTCCGTGCGCTGGCGCGACCTCATCGCCGACCCCGCCAACCGCAAGAAGCTGCCCCAGACCCTCGCCGGCTTCCTCTACACGACCACTGTCGGCTGTAATCGCCACCACTTCGCCAGCGTCTCCTGCGGCGCAGCCCCGTTCGACCCTTCCCTCCCTTACCTGCAGCCTGGCAAGTACAAGGACATGGCTCAGGTGGACGCCTGCAATGGCCTCCTTCTCTACCTAAGCTCCAGCAAGAACATGGTGAACCCTTGGGCTTGGGCAGAGGATGATTTCCGTTTTGTTGTGTGCAATCCGGCCACTGGGAGGTGGGTGGAGCTGCCCCCTCAACCGCAGGCGCCGGCAGACAGATTTAGGTATAACTGTATGGCAGGCCTGGCTTTTGATCCGGCAGTCTCATCCCATTTCCACGTTTTTTGTTTCGAGGAGACCACTGTGGAAACGTACATGACAGGAGTGAACATCTACTCGTCATGAACGGGAGCCTGGAGTCGCGGAGATGGTGGGATTGTTGAGAAATTGGCGCTGTTCTTCTATAGTAAGGGTGTCTTTGTTGGCGGTATGATGTATGTGATTGGCAACCCGAAGGGCATCAGCAACGAGCATGTGCTCCTGGGGATTGACATGCAAGGTAAAGTGTGGAAGACTGTCCCTATGCCGTACGGTCGAAGATTTGGTACGATCGGATCGTCGCAGGGGTGCTTACTCTATGCTGTATCTTCCGTCGATGATAACAATAAAATCCTAGATTCTGAGATAGAACTCTGGTGCCTCAAGGATTGTGACAGTAAAGAATTGGTTCTGAAGCATACTGCCAGCATCAATGAGCTTATGAGCATGACTGGGGAGGAGTACAGGGTGGCTGGGATTCACCCAGATTGCGACACCATTTTCCTGGTTTCACATGGAGGTGATACCTTGGTAGCGTACGATATGCAACATCAGAAAGTTGGTTGTATCCTTAATCTTGAGAAGAACACACAACGATTTCTACCTTATGTTCCTCTGTTCTCGGAGTCATTAGCAGATGGAGATGGGCGGTAGTGTTACCTTCAGACCACGCTTGTGCTTCCTCCAAGAATTGGCTCTTCTGCCGGCTGAAGTACTTGTTAGTGTACCTCTGAATCTGCTTGAATCATGCCGCTCAATTTGCTAGTGCTTAAACTCCTGCTTGGTTGATTTTCAGTTCAGATCAATGCCTGGTTGTTACCCCTGTTCTTGTTTACCTAGCACAGGTTGTTGTTCTGGACATGTATTAGTTCCATGTGGCTAAATTATACTGTAATCGCTCTTCCTTTCCATAACAACCAGTTATTATGGTTATCCTAAATCCTATTGCAGATTTTGAACCTGGTAGTGTAGTGAAAGGGTCAATCAGACTGGTTACTAGTGCAAATGTCTAGTTGACATTATTCATTCAGTATTTTGATAAAACACTGCCTTTGAGCAAGTTCTTTTTATGTATGGTTGCTGTAGCTAATGAATTCAGTAGAGCTCTGGATCTGTTAATCACAGAGAAATTGCATCAAATGTCAATGAAATCAAATTGGAGTGCGTACTCTTGTACAAATAGCAGCATGCAGGTGAAAGAAATCAGTACACCAGAGTTTTACTGACAGTGGTAACAACAATTTTATATTGGTTCAGGCTTGATTCAGCTTCATACACGATATTAGTTTGTGAACACGACTGAATGGCCACCAAAAAATAAGATCTCTTGGTATGGTTGATTGCTTTGGCTGTGTTGCTACCCTGTTTGAATCGGATCAACCAGCGTTGTTTCTGTGTATGTTTGTGATGTGGCGATTCCTGATTCTTGAATGTTCTTTGTAGGACTCTGGAATGCCATTTTATTCCAAGAAAACCTCCGAGATGCTCCAGAACTGATGATGTATTTATTTTTAAATTGGCATGGAATGAGTCAGACGCATGTAACAGTTTTATATTCATAAAGAGCCGGCCATCCATTTGTCTGTCTGAACATTTGCCGCAATGAGCATAGGCTTGAATCCCAACTAGTATCATACATAATCTTGGTCTAGTGATTTTTTTTTGATAACCAATGGTGTTTACTGTTTAGTATGGATCAAGAGCCTGTAGATTTTGTTATAAACTGCCTGTCTGGTATGGCTGTAATCCTGATGATTAATGTTGTGTTTGCCACGTTCTGATTATCTTGATCATGACTGGAGGTTCAGGAGGAATGCTAAGATTCAGGTTGTGTCTGGTCTGGTACATACGGCGTGTTTGTTTCGGGGGAATTAGAGATGGGGAATGGGAGTTGAGGGGTAAGGAGATTATAAATCCACTGTTTGATTAGAGGGAATGGGAGTTTAAGCGGGAAGGGGACTGGGAGTTGGGGAAGTCAATTCCCACCGATTTCTTCTCAGGGGGTACCCAGTTAATTCGTGAGGAGAGTTTTATCCCACGCCAATTCCCATCATATGCCAAACAAGGGAATGAGAGTAAAAATCTACTTTCCATGCCTAATCCCTTAATAAACATCCTTGTGCAAACTCTCATTTCCTCAAGTGTTTACCAAACAGGCTGATAGTACTCCCTCTGTCTCAAAATAAGGAGTGAAGTGCACCCTAGATCCTTGAACTATTTTGAAGGTCCTTCAACTATGAAAAGTGTCATTCAGGTCGGACGCGGAGTGCCGCGCCAATCCATCACGTGCACAATGTTGAATCCCAACGCGGAGTCGCGGACGCCGAGACGGACGCAGTCAACCAGTCCGCCGGGCTGGACAGACAGACACACAGAGACACCCAACCGTCCACCTCCTTGGTAGTATATATATATCCCACCCGCTGACACACCGCAAAAACTAATTTCCACTTTTTTCTTTTTTCCGTGCTTTCTTCCCCTCCGCGAGGAAGCAAGGAAGCAAGCAAATCCATCGCGAGTCTCCTCATCCCAAGGTACGTCCTACGAATTCCCCAACCCCCTCTCCCCTCCCCCGACCCCCCCTCTCACCTCCGGATCGGGGCAAAATCGCCCGATCCGCTCGCCCCCGGATCCCGATCCGGCGATCTCTAACCCGATTCCCGATCCAGGCGGCCGGCGGCGATGTTGGAGGAGCTGCTCATCTTCACGCGGGGCGGCCTGATCCTGTGGTCGTCCTGCCGGGCCCTGGGCGGCGCCGCGCTGCTCAAGGGCTCCCCCATCGACGCGCTCATCCGCTCCTGCCTGCTCGAGGAGCGCTCGGGCGACGCCGGCTTCACCAAGGACGCCTACGCGCTCAAGTGGACCTTCAACAACGACCTCGGCCTCGTCTTCGTCGCCGTCTACCAGCGCATGCTCCACCTCCTCTACGTCGACGGCCTGCTCGCCGCCGTCCGCAAGGAGTTCTCCCAGATCTACAACCCCAAGCGCGTCTCCTATGACGACCTCTTCACCGAGACCTTCCGGCAGCTGCACCTCGAGGCCGAGGCGCGCGCCGAGGCCATGAACAAGTCCAAGCAGCAGCCCACCAATCCCTCCTCCGGCTCCGGCGCCGGCCGTGGTCCTGCCGGCAAGAAGCTCGGCCCCAATGCTCGCGCTGGGGGCGGTGCTGCTGGGAAGAAGAATTCTGGCTCTGGGAAGGATGACTCCGATGGCGACTCCGGGAAGGAGCACAACGGTGGTTTCACTGCTAACGGTACGGTTGCCAAGGGTGGCCAGGAGAATGGTGCTGTTAAGGACAGTTCTCGTTCGGCCCGGGCTGTTGTTGACAATGATGGCAAGGAGAACGGGGACCCCAACGACGGGGCCTTCGATGTAACTACCTTGCGTAAGAAGACAGGAGGAAAGAAGGGCGGCGGTGGCGGTAAGAAGAACGATGTGAAGAAGGCGGCCAAGACCGAGCCCAAGAAGGTTGTCAAGCAGATGAGGGTCTGGGATGACAAACCGCCGAAGAACGAGAAGCTGGACTTCACGGACCCGGCTGACGAGAGAGGGGAGGAGGTGATAGAGAAGGTGCTTACCAACCAGGGGGACAGCATGATGGATAAGGATGAAGATCTGAGCAGCGATAGTGAGGACGAAGAGGATGAGGAAGAGGAGAATGCTGGGGCTGGCCAGAAGAAGAAGGGCTGGTTCTCCTCCATGTTCAAGAGGTATATAAGAATTGTGTTCTGCATTTGTTTGTTCTTATCATTAGTAGCCTATAATTAATAATCTCTCTTTAGTTGTATTGGCTTAACAACAAGTTGCTAGTAGTGTCAACTTAAATCTATTTTGCACTCAGGTGATATGAGCGTTTACATAATGTTCCGATACTAACATCCTACAGTTCAAATCGCGGCATGGACATAAGATAGTAGATAGCTTAGTCTTCAGAAGCACTATATGATTTTGATGTCTTCTCATTGGTCATTATCTGAAATAAAAAATAAGTTATGATTTGGGTCTCCATGATTTGTTGGCTGATGACAAGATTTAGTATCCATTTTCGTTTAGGAAAGAGATGCAGGTATGTGAGACAAGATTTATTCACCCAAATTTGCTAGCTAAACCATTAGCTAACTGCATCGATGGAGTAATGCCATTGCACCTGCCACCTCAGTTTGCAGTGCACACTTGATACACACATACCTGGTATGGTGGTACAGTAAAATAGTATAGTTGTATTCCAAAGAATACATAGAGAAAATGTGATATAGAACAGCAAGTTGAGTTTGAAACCTTGAATATAAGCATGTTAACCATGATACAGGGTACATATCTGAGGTGGTGGTTAGTCTTTCACTGCCTGTAATATATTAACTAGGATTTTTGTTTTCTTCTAACATCCTGCATTTTGTAGTGTTTACCAGCTTGTTAGCTTTCTCACAATTTTGCAATCTATGAACATGTCACTTAATTGCAACATTTGTATTTTTTCTGTGCTCAGCATTGCAGGTAACAATGTACTTGAGAAGTCTGATCTGCAACCTGCACTCAAAGCTCTTAAAGATAGACTGATGACGAAGAATGTGGTATGCATTTCTTCATATTACTAGGCGACTTGCTTCATATTTAATAACCTTACTAAACCAGCTCTTTGTAGTTTGGTTCTTCATCTGTCTGGGTAATGAAATTGGCCTTGTTTGTGCAGGCTGAAGAAATAGCAGAAAAGCTTTGTGAATCAGTAGCAGCTAGCCTTGAGGGCAAGAAGCTAGGATCCTTCACAAGAATTTCTTCTACTGTTCAGGTTTGCAGCACACACCACTCCTGATCACTTCACATTTACATTCAAGCAGACATTCTGTACAGCTTCCTCATACACTATCTGGTTGTTGCTTCTTCAGACAGCTATGGAGGAGGCTCTCCTTCGCATTTTAACTCCAAGGCGATCCATTGACATATTAAGGGATGTACAAGCTGCCAAGGAGCGTGGCAAGCCATATGTCGTTGTTTTTGTTGGAGTGAATGGAGTTGGAAAATCTACCAATCTTGCAAAGGTTTAATATATTTCAAATGCCGTCCATGAGAAAACATACTCCCTCTGTTCACTTATATAAGACGTTTTAGCAAATTCAGACAGTGTACTAAACAGTTCAAACCCAGCTGTCTGAAACGCCTTATATAAACGGACGGAGGGAGTACTTCATTTGAAGAATTTGCTCACGTCATCCTGTCTTGCATCTTTACAGGTCGCTTATTGGCTTCTTCAGCATAACCTCAGTGTCATGATGGCAGCATGTGATACCTTCAGATCTGGTGCTGTTGAGCAGCTGCGGACTCATGCTCGCAGGCTTGAGGTACTGACCATCTCCCCTCTTGAGTAACACAACAGTTCTATGTACCCAGTTTTGCAACAGCTCACATTGAATTTTGTAGGTCATTGTTTTGTTTTGTAATCATGCAAGACAGTAAGAGTAATGTTATAATCATAGTTTGCAAACAGTGGAGTTTGTGTGCATATTGCGAATCTATTCTGCTCAATCAATATAATGCACTTACATTTTGAGGAAAACCAATTGGGAAGAATCCTGCTGCATGTAGGTAATAGAATTAAGATGTAATGCACTTGATGAATCTCTAACCTCATCATTGGGTTTAGCTATTCCTTGTCATTAGTATGACTGTCTGTAAATGTGACGTCATTAGTTCATCTGTATATAACACATCTTTTGCTTAACTGGTGGCAAAATATGTGTCCTGCTGTTTTGTTCAGTTTTAGTATGTGTGCTTTTCTTCCCAATCCCAGACGCACCAACTTGTACCTTTTTGAACGAAACCACCAACTTGTAATTGTATCCTTACATGACGATATTGTGTACAGATACCTATATTTGAGAAGGGATATGAGAAGGACCCAGCAGTTGTGGCGAAAGAAGCTATCCAGGAAGCCACTCGAAACAAATCAGATGTTGTTCTTGTTGATACGGCCGGACGTATGCAGGTTGGTCCAGTGAATTAACTGCAATATACTCTTTCTGTGTTCTTGTTGGACCGTGTCCTTACTAAATCTTAACCACCCTGCTTCCTGCTCTCACACTGGTCTGATACATTTTGTCTTGTGAATTGATGTTGCCAGGATAATGAGCCACTCATGAGAGCACTCTCCAAGCTCATCAATCTCAACAAGCCAGATCTGGTTTTATTTGTGGGAGAGGCATTAGTTGGGAATGATGCAGTTGATCAGCTCAACAAGTTCAATCAGGTACTGGTTTTGCAGCGACAGGCAGATTGAAGCAACCAACGTACATGTTGTGTTTTCTTTCGTTACTGACTGCTTTGAACTTTTCTTTCTTGCACAGAAATTGGCAGATCTTTCCACTGTTCCCACAGCCAGACTGATTGATGGTATCCTGCTCACCAAGTTTGACACTATCGACGACAAGGTAGGGGGAACTTGTGCAGAACATATGCTTGATTAATAATCACTGTAACCAACCCCTTACAGCATTCTGATGCCGAGTTCATGAAAAATATATGCAGGTGGGAGCTGCGCTGTCCATGGTTTACATATCTGGATCTCCGGTCATGTTCGTCGGATGTGGCCAGTCCTACACTGACCTGAAGAAGCTGAACGTGAAATCCATTGTGAAGACCCTCCTGAAGTAAAATGGTAGTACTAGTACATGTCGTGCTCCGAGATGTGCTGCATACCAAAGAGTCTCTGTTATATCTCCAAATATCCCCCGTGACCTCGTTGTTTTCTCGTTTGATTTGGTGTGGAACTATCGTCCCTAGCGAACTTTAATGGTTGCTGTTAACTTATTATGTTGTGTGGATCTTTGTGCTTGGTTGCCTCAGAAATTAATTATAAATACAATAATATGTGGCTTGTTTAATGTTTTGGTTGTGTCGGGGTGTTCTCTAGCCATGTGAAATGATAAAATCTCGTTGTTGGGTGAAGTAAAGCAGGATGCATACCAGATGTATGTGCTCGGACCTAACACCTATGATGGGAATAGAACATCAAAGTAATGCAAACATTGGGTTGTATGATGTTTGTACAATATTGTGCCCTGATGGAGGCACACCCTACAAGGCACGAGCCGGATCAGGCCAGGCTTGTGTCGTGGCGGTGGCATGTGTGGCACGCACATTTAGCAAACCCAAAGATGTTGAAGAAGCAGCTGCTTCTTACAAAGATGGTATGGGTATGGGTGTGGCGATGAGCTGGTTGATGAAACAACCTCTGGCCTAGGCCTCATAATAATCTTACACTATTTCCGTCTCAAAATATAAGGGATTTTTAGGCTAAACTTGCCTACAAAAATGTTTTACATTTTTAAGCTGGTATTCTACTTTCATGACAAAGAAGGATAGTCCTTTAAAAAAGCATCCAGGCCCATAGACATCTTGTGAAACCTTCTTGTTGCTCTGCCCATGATCTCTCTTGGGCTGGAGCCTGAAAACTTCTTGCCAATCATGGATGCAACTGCTGCTTATTTCCTCCTCCTTCGTCGCTGCATCTGGCAGATAACCGTTATCTTCCCGTCTCATATTCCGATCTCCGCCCTTTCCTCGGCGACCAGCCGTTGACGCGCATTCTCCCCATTGTCCAGATGTGGCCTGTCTCTCTCTCTATCTCTCTCTATCTCTCTCTCTCTCAGCAAATCTGGCCCATCATCAACCAACAAGATAAACATTCCAGGCACACTATTACATTCCTTTACTATACATCATCATTATATATTGCTTGTGTTCTTCACTTTGCCCATCGTGTAAAGTATATTTTCAGCCGAAGATTCGATGGCCACAACACATGACACATATATGGTGAACTCTTAAGAGACCATGGAGGAGGAGCCTTGCCCTCGAAGTTATTAGAGGAGCATCTCATCTCCATCTCCTCTTCCTTTCATTGCGCCGGCGGCCCTTTTTCCATTTGCTAGATGCCTCACGGAAGACAGACTGGTGTAGACGCATTAGCGGCCGTCCTCCTCTCCCCTCCTCTCCTCTCCTCCAGAGGGAGGATATATTCCTTCCCGCATGCCTTGCTTTGCTTTGCTTTATTGATTGAGTTGAGTTGCGGTGCCAAAAAGAGTTTTGTTTGTTTAACCGGTGTCGCGCGGTGTTTTACACAATCATCTAACACACTCCAGGAGGACAATATCTGTGATTATTCCCTTGTACATTGCACTTGCTGGTCATATTTTTTAACCCTGTAAAAAAAAACTAGTATATGTGGGTAATGACCTGACAGGCGATCTCAAAATTATACTTTTATTCTTGTTTCCTGGCATGAAATTATGAGCGACAGTTAGGGAAGGTTCTGGTTTTCAACGTCGCTTAACCAACTTCTTTTTTTTCCAGGTATATTCAACCTAATCAACCCATCTTAAGTTCTTAACTAAAGGAATTCGCTACAAATCTCATGTCAGACTTTTAAGCATGGCAATTAAGTTGTCATGAGCATGACAATTTCCTTCAACAAGCATGTCATGCTTAAGAATTTGATGTCAGATTTTTAACATTTCCAAAATTAAACTCTATTTCTTTTCAAGTACGCGTGCATGCATGCATCCAAGTTATTCTTTTTTTGTCAGCGGAGTAAGCAGCAGGAGCCAAGATTCTATCTCAAGTGCCACCTGGCAATTCAGACCAACTGAACAACTTCCTTTGTCGTGGTAAGTGAGTGAGTCTTCCACAAGTCTCCTACCAAGCAGCAGATTACATGCATGCATGCACATCTACTTTTCTGCTCTTGTGTACAAGACTGAAAGACTAATACGAGTGCTGTCTGTCTGTCTGTCTATCTGTGTTGTAACTGTTCAGCTTCAGGGTTACGGTGGAATCAATAATGGACATGCATGTGTCAAGCAGCAAGTAGGCATGACTCTTGCTAGACTTGCGGCGCATACTCACACATGTGCAGCTTAACCCTAGTTAATGTGAATCTGCAGTTGACTCCAGGCATAGGTGAGTCTTTCGGTTCTCCTACTTTCGGTCCTCGAACATTTCGTTTGTTCGAATTCAAATGCCGAAACATGAAGACCTAACAAAGTCTTCTCTATCTACTACTACCATCTTAAGACTGGAGAAAAATACATTTCCACACATTCAAATATCTCGCTGGCATCCTTCCCTTCCGCTTCCCCTTCTTCGAAACCAGAGACCCCTTCATGTTGAGACCTCAACTCTTTCCTGTGAAAATCCTGCAAAATTTCAAACTTATGTTGCCAACATTGCGATGAAAGTGTCTTTTTGTTAGGTAATATACAAATGTGTGTGTCCATGAACTTCATAACTCTTGAACATAAAAGAACACTATATTATATTAGAGAAAGGAGGAGGAAGAAAAGTCTCACAGTCTGAACCGAATCCCACTCTCCGAGGAGGCTTCACCATGACACACCCTCCTCTTTAGATTTTTCCTTTAGTTTAGCCTCTCTCTCAGAAAGGTGCTGGTCTTTAGCTCTTTCCAGGGGCGGCACTCCTTGTGTTGGTGCCCACAAGCTTGATGCTACCGCTCTGTTCAGTGCTCACTCCTTGTGTAGGTGAGGCTTTCAGGATCCGATTCCCTGGGTCTTGAGCTTTCAGGTCCTGTTGCAGCATAAAAATGGCTTGGTTATACTTTGTGATCTTGGTGATTCATTCACTCATGGCGCTTTAACCGCTTCGCCCGTGCGCCGAACAAAAGTTCGCGCCTATGGGTTTTTAATAATGGTAGGAGATGGGTGCATCGCATTGGGAATAAATAAAGCATGTCTTAGTCTTTGCAACCGATGGATTGGTTTAGAGCAGCCTAACCATGGGGTTACTGGTTAGGCTGTTTTTGTAATGGTTGCAGAACTGCAATGTTGATGGATGCCTGAGCAATGGTTTTTCATCCTCATTTTGGGTGACATCTTGAACAGAACAACTCCACATTTCACCTCCTCTTATCCGGTGAGGCGTCGACTGCTCTTCTTCTTGGCTGCCGAGTCAAAATTGCACGAATCTGACAATAAGACAAAGCCTGAATGAGAGAATTCAGCACCTTAGGGACAGCTATAACCTTATCTGTGTATTCAATCAGTCCTGCAGATAGCATCAGGGGGGCGGCAGCAGCATAAGCATATTGGACTGTACCCTCACAACATTGTCCCAACGTGGACGAATTTGGGACTGCAATTAGCAGTACAGGTGCTGATGACAGGAGATGCTTGGTGCCATTGAGGTAAAGCACGCCAGCTTTACGCTGCGATTGCCATCAGAACAAAACACACGATTCGGTTCATGTTGCAGCGAGAAATTCCATCTTGATAAGCAACTAATGTCTGTCGATCACCCGCGCTGTTGCGCAAACAACGGTAGGGGCTCACTTATCTGCTCCAAAGAAGATTCGCAGACGGGACTTGTTATTTCTCCATCCCTGAGGAATAGATAGATAAATATGATGAGTAATGAACCATTCATTATTTGAGCATGGATGATACATGTGCGGTTCATATCTGCCCAAGTACATACCCAGAACTTCAGACCATGGCAAGGTAATTATCAACTATACATTGACAATTAGGGGTCAGTCCTCATTACTAATATGCTTGTGATTACATTTGAACAAGATGCCTACAAGACTGATGGTTTGTTTCCCTTTTCATCTGACAGAAGGAAGCAACAAGGAAATTGCTGGCATTAGGGTTAGCAGTTAACAATGTTAAGATGCTGCAAGTATTAAATGGGTAGACAGATTTCTATGTTATTTATTTTCACCTGAGAGAAGGAAGCAGCCGAGAAATCGGCGGTACCTGAATTAACAATGTCAAGATGCTGCAACCTGCAACTTCAAGTATGAAATGAGTAACATATACCCAATTGCTAAGCTGAGACTTCAGAATAAGAATGACAGCATATGCATACGAGGTATACCACGCAAATCTAATCAAGCAATGGATATCAAATTGTGTAGATGAAACCATCAACACTCGTGAAAGATCCTTTGCTCAGCCAACTTTGGAGATCATACAATGCAAACCAAAATCTCACAAACAAACAAACAAAAATATGTCTGCTGCTTTATGTTGTGCCACTAACATCCATGCCCACTTTATTCCCAGTCTTGCTGCATTCCACAATTGTCAAGTTGTAAATGTTCCTCCAAGTACAATATCAAAAAGGCGATTATTGTTCTTAAACATGCATTTCTCATGCAATTCTACTTTCCAGGTGTCTGGAGGTTCCTGAAGGAGAGAGCTTTCTCAAGGCATCGGATTACGGAGATCTAAAATTATGATATTCTATTTTGTTTTCACTGTACCTCACCTCACCACTCATGCATTAGCATCTTCTTGTCTAGTTTTATGAATAAATATAACAATTTGTTTTGTTGATATCATGGAAGTTGGACTAGATAAAAAGTTAACCAATAATTAAAGATACAACCGTCCGGCAGTAATTTGTCTGAGAAAGTTTTCTAAATTTATACCGCATATGTACCATCGATTTCTTTTAACTGAAATGTACAAAAGTGTTAAATCAAGATCTTCATTGATTCGGACCAAAGACAAAGTTTGTCTGAAAGCCAGTGTTCGTAACAATTTCAGAACTTTCAGAGAAAATGACACACTGCAAAACCAAAGCTTCTGACCATGTATGATGCCTAGCATAAATTTACTTACAGAAAATACCTTCATTGATAATACAATGAGCTACAGTTAGTCGAACAGAGCAAATATGGGATTAAAGACAAAGAGTACATGTAGCTGCTAGCTTGTAACTCAATGGGAAAATAGTCCCATGCGAATAAAAGCAAAAAAAAATGGACAAGTAGTGGAATACACAAATCATTTATAATCTGCCTGTATGTAGAGACAACTTCTAAATAACTTGTAACCTTTTTCAAAAACTCTTTGATTCAAGTTCAAGAAAATTTGATCATATTAGATGTCAATTTGGCGGATCCTGGAAGATTTGAATGTTTTGATCTTTTTGACTCAATGCATATTGTTTTCCCAGTCGACCACCACCAAGAGAGCTGAATGTTATTATTTCCTCGCAAGTTTTCTTTTACTCTAATGCCTCCTTTCACAGAAGTATACGCAAGCATTTCGAGAACATGAAGATTATCGACAATCAATAATGGCGACCATAATCCTCTACATTTTTCTTATTTGAACTGATGAAGGATGCAAGGTTATGAGTGTTATATTTTTGGAGCTTTATTATATAGTTCTACCTCCGTCTCAAAATGTAAGACGTTTTTGTAGGCTAGTTAACAGAGAACCAATATATATAGCAAGATAAATGGGCGAATAGCGGCTTTGATGGAAGATTTCAAACACCATAACCATATTGATTCCACATGAAAATAGTAACATGAGTACTAAAATACATTGATACTGTACCAGACCTTGCAGCCTGCCAAACAATCTACTCAAAACAAGTGACATGATCAGCAGAACATCCATCAAGGTGGCGGCGAAATGCTTAACGAGTAATTTGATCGTCGCAGCAGAAATATTTGTTAGGATCATTAGTCCTAACTAACCTACCGACTTGCGTTCATCATGGCAGCTCCTTCAGCATCTCCACGCCGACACCGACACCAGCTCCGCGCGCTGCCAATGCAGGACCAGCGATCCGGCGCGCTTCTCCACGCGGAAGCCCCTCACCGGCACCTTCTTCAGGAGCGAGTCGGCCTGCGCCTCGGCGAAGTTGCTTATGTGCACCGGCACGAACCCGGCCGAGGTGAACATTGTCCGCCATGGCAGCAGCTTGTCGCCGGCGGCCGCGGCCTGGTGCCTCCTCATCACGCAGCTCTCGATCTTTGGCTGGATCAGGAAGCGCTCGATCTTGCTCGCCACATCCGGTTCGGTGCCCACGGCGTCCAGGGACTCGAGCAGGAACGCGCACGACTGGAATGCCTGGAGCAGGTGCGCCGCGAACGGCAGCTCGCCGCGGTCACCACTGCGGTCGACCGAGATGACAAGCTTGGCGCCGAGCCGCCTCACCAGGTGAAGGACCGACGGCACCGCGGCGGCGTGAACTGAGCCGACGGGAAGGTGGACCGCGATCGCGTCGCCGCCGGCAATGGCGAGGAGCTCCGTGGGGTCCACGGAGTCGAGGTTGAACACGACGAACTGGAAGGGGACCCCGAGCTCGGCGGCGAAGTTGGCGAGGTTCTCGTGGATGAGCTGCAGCTCGAGCGGGTGGTGCGTCGACGGCAGCACCAATGCGGTCACCTTGAGCGCGGCGCCGGGGCGGCGCTGCGCCAGCTCCTGCATCAGCGACGCCCACTGCTCGCCGACGCCGATGTCGAAGTCGAGCACGTGGATGCAGCCGGCGCCGCCGAGCTCGTCGAGCACGGCCTGCACGCAGGTGAAGTGCGCGAACTGGAGCACCGGGGAGAGCTCGGAGAAGGCCTTGTAGGCGCCGAGCTTGAGGAGGACGTCGACGGGCGTGGACGCCACGGCCGCCGAGGAGGCGTGGGCGCCGGTGGTGTCCAGGGCAACGCTCAGAGCCTCCTTGAAGTAGAAGGCGGAGCGGAGCAGTGGCGTCCCGGCCGCGGGGGCGGCGGGGAGCCGGTGATTGAGCCGTGCCAATATCTCGCGCGCGCCGTAGGCGTCGCCGGCCTCGACGAGCCTGGCCGCCTCGGTGAGCTGGTCCACCGCCGCCGCGGCCGCGCCGTCGTCGACCGGCGCCTCCGCCTTGGGCTTGAGGGCGGCCGCAGCGCCGTGGCCGGCGAAGGGGGGCAGCTTGGGCGGCGCCGCGCCGGCCATCGGGTGCTGCTGCTGCTGCCGCTTGGCCGGCGCCGCCGGGTCGAAGGAAGGGAACGCGCCGCCGTGGAACGCGTGCGGCAGGTGGTGCTGCTGCTGATGCAGGGCGGCGCCCGGCGAGGCGCGGAAGGGCTGCTTGGTGTCCTCGCCGGCGAGCGTGAACGGGAGGCCGTGGCCCGCGCCCCCCATGAGCGGCGGCGGGTGGCGGGGGAGCATGGTGATGCGGTCGAGGTCAAGATCCGGGGGGTCAGTGCCGTCCATGGCGGCCCCGGAGTCGTCGTCGTCGTCGTCCCCGCCGCCGATGATCCAGCGGAGGAAGGTGCTGTCCTGCGAGGAGGGCGGCGGGTGCGGCTCCTGCATGGCGGCGGCGTGGGGGTCGCCCCAGCCGGCCATGTCGAGGGGCGGGAGGTGGTGGACCCAGTCGTCCTTGGCGTCGTCGTCGTTGGCCCCGGGGCCCGGCGGCGGCGGCGGCCATGCCTGCGCCTGCGCCGGCGGGGCCGCGGAGACGTTCTTGGCGAGGGCCGCCACGCCGGCGGGCAGGGGCGAGGGGGAAGACAGCGTGGGATGCGCGGCGGGGCTGGCCCGGCGGTCGAGCACCGACGCGGGGTCCCAGAGGCCGCCGCCGCAGGCGAGCTGCTGGTGCTGGTGCTGGCGGCGGTCGCCGTGCGCGTGGGCGGGCGGGAGCAGCTGGAATGTCGTGAGCTGCTGCGTGGGCATCGATCCCCCACACGCACGAGCTGTGTTCACTCACCTCATCGCCGCGCCACAGCAGCAGCAAGAGGAGGAAGAAGAGCTCCGAGTGATCTGCTTCTCTTGCAGTAGGAAGGTAAGACGGCTTAACGGGAGGAGGAGGAGGGCAGAGGTGCGGGCAATGGCGGGGTGGAGGTGGAGCAGTGAGCGTCAGTTTTATTCGTTGGTGGGCGGGGTAGTGTCCGTGTCACGTTGCGGAATGGTAGCGTGCAACGTGAAAAAGGCAGCCCAAGCAAAGCAGGCAGCCTTCCTTGTTCCCCTTCCCCTTCCCCGGCCCCTCCCTCCCTCCCGACCGATGGATCAATCCACCTTTCCTGTCTTTCTTCTACCTCACACGACCACGCTGCTTTTCTCCCGCATACGCTTGGCTTGCCTTGGCCGACCGCTCCATTGGCCGTTAAGCTTGTCGTAAAGGACAGGAGGACACGCGGAGCGTCCGGACGACACCATCCATGTGAGATGCAACATATTTTCGACGTTCCGAGGGACGATTAATCTCCGGTGTCGTCGCGGTTTGTCCGACCGCTCGAGTACCATGGATGTGCTCTGCCAATGTCGTCTTGGACTGCTTGCAACGATGCCACACATTGCGTCGGCGGCCGAAGCGCGTCTATAGGAGGGCACCATGGTCTGTGGACATACATAGCCGATACCTGAGGGTGGTGGACACGGCATGGCAGCCTCGGGGATGTGGTCGGCGGATTTGAGGTGGCTGCAGCGGCAGTGTAACCAGGCTGAACTGCAATCAAAGCACGGGTTAGTGTGCAAAAATAGAAAATTTTGACGAGAACCATCAGATCCTAGACGGATGTCCTTAGATGTATCCCGTGGAATAGGTGGAGCTTCATAATCATTTCATGAAAACCCCCTAGCCAACAATTATATGTAAGTTAGATCCTTCCACTAGCTCCCATGGAATCCATCTAAGACAGCCATCCAATATCCAACGCCTCTGATTGGATTCTTCTATTTTTGCACACTAACAAGTGCTTTTATTACAGTCTTCCCCGATGTAACCCTACATCCAACGTCTCAGCCACTCCCATTGATAGGGGTCGAAGGTGGTGCGATAGTGTTCCGAAGCGGGGAGGCGAGATCATGTACCTGCTTCTAACGTTTTCTCTAGCTGCGTAGGTGTGCCTCATGATCGCACAACGTTGGGATCCAGCTTGCGACTCGTCATCAGCAGGTAGAATGGTTGTCGGCAATGACGGCTCTGACAACAAGTATGTGCATATACTCTGGATGAAAACATGTGACCTCGCTTCTCTCCGGCTTGATCAGGCAATGTCAACATGTGCGTGTTGTGTCTTTGTTGAACGTGTTGGCTCGAAGCTTGGCCTCACGATGCAAAATAAGAAGTTCAATCTTTGGCTGGGCCCGTCAACATCATCGTACGTGCATTGGTCCCTTCCTGAAGGTTTTAGGAGTAGCATACTTATTCGTAGGCCGGTCATATGTCATAGGGTTTTCGGAGATACTATCGCGAGGTAGACCTTTTCTGAATGACCCCGTGTGTTTCTTCATTTATATTTTGCAAGAAGATTTGTTTGGCATCGATGCTTGGCTTTGCATGGCATTGTTGAATAATCAATGATACATTTAGATGCCGGGGTTGGTCATGTTAAACATAGCAATCGCGACTGATGGACTGATTGACATGTATGTGGTGTTAGGAAGCTCTTCTTTCTACACCCCTAGTAATTAACAAGCTAAAGATCTTAGCTTAGCTTAGTTTTGAGGCGAACCTTTTTTACCAGCGATCCTTCTCAGCCCAATAGTTGGTCGTCCATTCCAACTCCGAAAAAAAGATTGGTCGTCTAGTTTTTTCCCATCCCTAGCAACAAGTCAACAGCTAGTATTACGTGCTAAGGACTTGGTGTGCTAACCAAAAGTACCAACGACTTGTTTTTTTTCTTCGGAAAAACTTCCAATCTATTCATCTTCAATCATGGCAGTACAACGAACACCAGAAATAAAAATTACATCCAGATCCGTAGACCACCTAGCGACGACTACAAGCACCGAAGCGAGCCGAAGGCGCGCCGCCGTCATTGCCTCTCCATCGCCGGAGCCGGGCACAACTTGTTGTAGTAGACAGTCGGGAAGTCGTCGTGCTAAGGCCCCATAGGACCAGCACCCCAGAACAGCAACCGCCGCCGATGAAAAATAGTGTAGATCGGAAGAATCCAAACCGAAGACACACGAACGTAGACGAACAACGACGAGATCCGAGCAAATCCACCAAAGATAGATCTGCCGGAGACACATCTCCACACGCCCACCAACGATGCTAAACGCACCGCCGGAACGGGGGCTAGGCGGGGAGACCTTTATTTCATCTTTAGGGAGCCGCCGCCATCTCGCCTTCCTGAGTAGGGCACAAACTCTAACAAGATTAAAAAAAACAACTAAAAACGGAGCCCTCCCGCCGACCCTTGCGAGGATCCACCGCGCCTCCATGGTCCTAGGGCCACCAGAGACGAGGCGGACCGGCGCTGGCGAGAGGCACGACTTGTTAATGAGTGTCTACTTAATTTTCTGTCAAAATAACCGGGAGAAATCGGGACAACGTCGTACGGCGTAGCAAATCTTCCGGTGGCCACTTTTGTAAACGGCCGGTGAAATGAAATGTTGCATCATTGCGGGCGGCGACTGGACCGCACCTCCAAGTACATACCTACCTACTCTCACTTGCTAGCCCATCGCACTTTGGTTGGAGTTGTTTCTATAGATAATGTCATCAGTCATCTGAGTGTTAGCAGAATTTGAGGGCAAAGAAACTTTTGTCGCCTATATGATGCATCCAAGGAACTTCAATTCCCACAAGCCCAAGAGAAAAAATTGTGTCCAACACCGATTTTAAGAAGAAGGTTAACTGATGCGGACCATCCCATGGTCATCCCCGTAAACCTACCTTCGTCCTAAGTGCCAAGTGGACCGATGACACGAGCACGTACAAGAGCTCTTGAGACCAAGGTGGCATCTTTCCTCTCACAACTCCCTTTCGAATCACATGAGACATGGCTACTACCTCAAACGAAGAAACTTTTCATACTCAGGTACCAAGGAACCAGCCACGGAGAAGCTAAGGAGCAAGTCCGAACGAGGGAGGAAAGTGAACACGAAGACAGAGAGCAAAGGAGGCAAGTCAGCGGCTACCCGGATGATCTGGATGAAGTCTCGGACGATTCGGACCCCCACCTGGACGATCTTGCCGAAGTGCCCGAAGACAACAACAGCCTCCTCAACGAAGCCGAATCATTTGGGCCTTCAACTAGATCATCTGGACCCAGCCGGATGTCCGGACCCAGCTGGATGTCCGGACCAAGTCCTGAACATTCGGGCCAGTAGCGGCCACGACGACACAGTCGGACGATCCGTATGAGGACCCGGATCATCCGGACCGCCATCCGGATCATCCGGACCTTTCGTGCATGCACGAATTGGGCCGAGGCCTATGTACCTCTATCTATCCCTAGACTATATATACTCCTCCTCCACCTACATTTTAGGGTTAGGAAAGGAGTAGCTCAAGATAGAGATAGATCTTTGCTCATCCACCTACCTCTCCCATGGAGATCGAGGCCTCCATGTGAGAAGATCCCCAAGTGGATTCAAGACCCTTTCTAGGATTGGGATGAACTAGCGACCTTTGTATCATCTTGTGTTGGATTTGGATCCATGTATCTCCTCTTTGTGTATGTGGATTTAGCACATGTGTGATTTGGATCTTGTTGATTGAGTGTTTTCCCTCTCATGTTCTTCATGTTCTTCGCGGGATCCCCTCCAATTCGTGAAAGATCGGCCATTAGGGAACATCATATTGGTATCATGAGCCACGTTGATCACGAATTTGGAGTACCTACCCCCACTTGCTAGCCTAATTTTGTGTGTTTTTGTCCAATTTCAAAATTCCCCACAAAAAGAGCCATACCAATTTTTTTGTGATTTGTTGGTTTGATGGTGTTTTGTTGAATTTGATCTGTGGATTCGTTGTGTTGCAAGTGGATCTAGCATTCCCCACCATCTCCACGAAATCCACCCCGAAATCGCCCCAATTTTGCTTACTATCCACGATTTGGAGTTCTTCCCGGCCCCATAGCCGAGCAGATTGACCTG
This sequence comes from Triticum urartu, assembly GCF_056163025.1. Lineage (NCBI taxonomy): Eukaryota > Viridiplantae > Streptophyta > Magnoliopsida > Poales > Poaceae > Triticum > Triticum urartu. Next base: position 669,986,978 of record NC_141877.1, read on the forward strand.
GTTGCATCATCCGGACAACGTCCCGGATCATCCGGACATAGCCCGGATCAGCCGGACCCCAACCTGGATCACCCGGCTACCCCTGACGAAACTAATTTTTCTCCCAAAAAATTTCAGCCACCGCCATAATTTCGTACCGCCAACTTTGAGCCCCACCATACCACTTCCGCAAACCCCTTGATATACATAGCCATACCACCGCTTTCCGCTACCACCATTTGACATTTACCATTGAGATTTTGAGTTGCGATTTTCCGTTTCCTAGGGTGTTTCGGCTAACTAGGAACAGTTCGACATCAACCCGACTAACACTCATCATCGCCACGGACTCGACAACAACAACGACCACTTCACCATTTTGACACCACCAACCGTAAGCAAGGACGGTAACCTCGACAACATCACTTGCACATCCCCCTTGCCATTGCACTGCGAACCCCGAGCCCAATTTTGCGTCACTTCCCCTATCGAGACTAGCCATTTGAGTATTGTCGGGCAATGTTACTTGTGCACTTTAGTGATACACATCCCGCATAACTATCATAGCGTGCATATATCATCATATAATCTCTTGTGTTATCAATTGTTCCCGCATAGACATAATTGCTATCTTGTTTAGAACATTTTGCATAATTGGCCAAAGGAAAATATCAAAAGAGAGAAAAGTTTTTAAGCAAAGAGAAAACAAAGAGCTTGTAAGTAGTAGCCATAGCATCACCACATTGCATACCATATTGCCATATTTGATCATCTTGGATCATTGTGAGAGAATCACAGCGAACCATACATACCACTTCTGCAATCCCATTACGTTGAGAAGATTTTGAGTCGTTTTGGATATTAAGACTGCAGAATTGCTCAAACACCATATAACCCTAGTGTGCTGATTCGAAAGTTTGAAGGCACAACTAAAGATCAATTGAGATACTCTCAAATTATTGGTTCACTCATGTATCTTGCGAACGCGATGAGGCATGACATCGCGTTTGCTGTGAGCAAACTAAGCCAGTTTGTTTCCAAACTGGGTGATGTTCATTGGCATGCTATTGGAAGAATTATGCGCTATCTGAAAGGTACTATGAACTATGGACTTCACTATACCGAATACCCGTTGGTACTTGAAGGGTATAGTGATGCAAATTGGACATCTAATGCTGATGAGACGAATGCCACATCTGGGTATATGTTTACTCTTGGAGGTGGTGCTATTCCTGGAAGTGTTGCAAGCAAATGATCTTAACGAGATCAACAATGGAAGCAAAACTAAACAACATTAGACACGTCTGGTGTCGAAGCAGAATGGTTCGAGATATTTTGATGGACTTGCCATTGGTTGAGAAGCCAGTTCTGACTATCCTTATGAACCGTGACAACCAGAACATTATTGTCAAAGTAAATAGTTCAAAGGACAACATGAAGTATAACAAACACATAAGAATGAGATTAAAAGCTGTCATAAATTTAAGAAGCTCCGGAGCGATAGCGTTGGATTATATCTAGTCGCCTAAGAATCTGGCAGATCCCTTTACTAAAGGGCTATCACATGTTGTGATAGATAATGCATCAAGGGAGATGGGATGGGAACCACATGAGTTGCCATGGCGGTAACCCAACCTATGTGATTAATTGGAGATCCCATGAAGTAGGACCTGGGAAAAACAAGCCGGTGGTGAACCGAGGAGAGTAACTTTACTAACCCACTCCGCTAAAGATGCAATACTCTCAGAAACTGCATGGTAGGTTGACTATTGTCTTAATGTGTTCCAAAGCTTATGCAAGCAAGATGCTATCCTGCAAAGTGATCTTTGGAGAAACACACCTATATGATCCCGACTGCTGGTCACAGTCTATGAGGCTGGGGTGATCTCTAGCAAACTCATGAATAAGCCAGGAGTGTGACTAATATGCTCCACCCAAGGGGTCAGCCTTTGGCAGTCTAGTACTAGTAAGACATGTGGTGAAACTTTTTTACGCCAAACTAACAATTCAAGGCATAGTCCATTGTTCGGTTGTGAATGAGTGTAGCTAATTGCTCTAGGTGGAGTTCAACCTCAACAGGTCTCCACTGAAATACCGGTATATCAAAATAGTGTTTGGGACAAAAGACAAAATGGGCCCTTGAGATTTGGTGGGGGATTGTTGAAATATCGGGGTGGGCCTAGGGCCCATCTAACAACTTCAAAAAATCTACAAGGGCCCATGTGGGTTTATTTGGCAATGGATGTGGTGGGAAGTTTAGTCCCGTGTTGCTAGTTGGAGAGGAGTTGTACCTCCTTATAAGGGATTCTCTTTCACATCCTATTGGAGCTTGAGAAGAGAAGTGGCTCCCGCACGCTCCTCCTCCGCCGACCGCCTCGCACGACACGCCGCGGGTTGCTGAATGAGCCGAGCCGAGCTCACATCTATGTGCTTATTTTTGCCGGTCAGGAACAAAGTCTTTGACAGACGAGCCATCTAAGACATTGGATCTTGGGCTATCACCGACTCGGACGTGGGTCCAACCCACGTCTCTTCACGTGGCCGCACCTATATATGTGAGGCGTCTGCCAACCCTAGTCGTCACGAGAATCAGATCGTATCTCTGCCTTCACGCCCACTGTTGTTTCATTACTGCTGTTGCTGCTGCTACTGCCGGTGATCCCATCCCGTTCACCGCGTACACGGTTGACGGGAGAGCAGGCCTCCGAAACCCGCCTCTCCGGATCCTGTAAGGGAGAGGGGTGATTAGGTTTTTGGGGAGCGTCTCATACGTGACTGCTCGCCGCCGTTCGTCTGCTTCCTCTACTTCGTCCACGTCCGTTGGATCGTCTTCATCGTCATCATGTCCACTGACGCCGAGAGAGCCGCTGCCGAGAAGACTGCCGCGGACCAGAAGGCGGCCGAGGAGGCCGCCTCCACTGCTGCTGCTACGGCCAACTGGCCAACTAGAGGGTATAGCATGATTATCCCGCTCCTTTTTTTTTCTGTCTTAGCGGTACTAGCTATGTGTGTAGATGTTTCTACTATATGCGTAGTACGTGCTTATATATATTGCAATCATTATGTCCTTAATACTGTCAATGCCATGTTCATGATTATTTTCTAGATTAAATTAATCGAAAAATTGTCTATTTACTCAACATTGTGGGGGGATGGGCGGGGTCAGAAAGAAGATGAAAACAATACCTATTTGTGGGAAGAAGATGAATACAATCCCGGCTGGAAAAATCGACTGACCCTAAATTTCTATCAGGCGCCCGTCCCATATGCTGTAGTATATGTTTTCCGTTGAAACTATTTGTATACCTAGGATGCAAGCGAACCATCATCTACACATGCACGGTTAATTCGAGCTAGCTAGCTAACTTTGTGCATGGGGGAGAAATAGGCGTTAAGACATTGCTCCCTATGCACGATTAACCCGAGGTAGCTAGCTTGTGCATGCACAGGGATCAATACTAGGTGTTTGACATTGCTTCCGTATGGCATGTGTTCGGCATCGATCGTTGCTTGCGATTAATCTACTACCAAGATTAACCATCAGGCCAGACAGCAGTGCATCATCATGGATGCATATGCATGTTCCCAAATCCCAATAGGTAGATATCATATACTACAGTACATCTAACCTAGCCACCTGCAGCAGTGGCATTAACAACCCCCAACACTGCCTTGATTGAGCAGTCGCATGAGCCATGTGAGACCACCATACACACATAAAACCAAACATGGAGCAGTATATTATGAGCAGATTTGGGCAATTTGCAGGACAAGAAGACAAGCGAGACAAAATTTATATGCATGTACAACCTGGCCCGTCGGTCGGTGCGCCGCTCGGGGTCGTGGTCTACGGGATTCTATATTGTCGCTATGCGTACGACTCGTACTAGCTAGTGATTAGTTAATCATGGAGTACTCAAATCTGCAGCTACTAGTACTAGTTGATTGGATCTGCAAGGCTGCTAATCAATCAATCGATCGATCGACAGAGCCAGTTAAGGAGACAAGACATGACAGCTGCGAGTGTTGAGTCGCTTGGGGTTTTGATTTCCTGGCAAAGATCAGTATACAATGCATATGTATCAGTTACAGGGACAGTACTACATGTATGTATTTCATGTGGATCCATGTGTGTGCATGTCATGGCCACCGATGCAGATGAGTACCCGGGGAAACATCTGTGCATCAAGCCATCGACGCATGTCGATCGATTGCTGCTTCAAGTTGCCGTATCTGGGGATTATGTGTCTATCGTATCATTGCAATTTGCAACATACTAACAAACAAAGTGCACGCGAGATGCATGTCTAAGCAAATGCCATCCACATCGTTGGTCGAGACAAACATCATTGGTTGGAGATTTGGACAAGCACCAAGGTTTTTGCGCGCGCGCGCGCGTGTGCAAAGGTTTTTGCATTGCATATATTGACTTTACTTTGTGATACTAGTTTATACGCATAGATTTGTGTTGTGGTTTCCTGTGGGTTGACCTGAATTAATTGCCCCCATCATCTACCTTGCACTAGCTAGCAACCGGATACTCCTACTTTGTTTAGCTCGGAGTCAGAGATGGGTCAACAGCCAAGCTAACAGCCGGATAAGTGGTTGTCTTTCCTCCTTAAGAAAAGTCTTCTTCCTCCTCCCGCCGGCCCCGCGGCCAATACGCCCCACCTCCGATGGCCTTTCGTTGGTGGAGGTGCGGATGATCCCGGCCAGCCACCGGTGGGAGAGATTTATTTTTGCTTTTGTTAGGTTAAACATCTTGGTTGGGGCTGTGTGACGGTGACGATGCCCCTTAATATGAATAGTGTCTGCAACGTCCGATCCACATCCTGATGATGCGTATAGCATCGTTGGAGGACATGTCGAGGTGTATCTCCGTCGGATCTCGCAGGATTCAGGCGTTCCTGGTATTCGGTGGATCTATTTTGGATCCTATTTTTTCTTTGGCTTCGTTCGTGTGGCTACAGGTTTGATCTTTCCGATCTATGACTCTCTTTATCGGCGATTGTTGCTGTTATGGTGTGCTGGTCCTTTGGGATCTTAGCACGACGACTTTCTGAGCGACGACGGTGTGTCACGGTTCACTCCAGTGTTTGTCGTCGTCGCTAGGTGGTTCAAGGACCTAGTTGTATTTTTTATTACCTCTAGTGTTCTCTATACTACCATGATTGGTTATGAATAGGTTGAAATTTTCTCTCACAAAAAAACTTAGTGAGATGCAATCATGCAATGACACGAGTGATGCCTACTACACAATTTGTTCTTGTAAACTCGTGTTGGGCCTCCAAGCGCAGAGTTTTGTAGGACAGTAGCAAATTTCCCTCAAGTGGATGACCTAAGGTTTATCAATCCGTGAGAAGTGTAGGATGAAGATGGTCTCTCTCAAAGAACCCTGCAACCAAATAATAAAATGTCTCTTGTGTCTCCAACACACCAAATACAATGGTAATTTGTATAAGTGCACTAGTTCGGCGAAGAGATGGTGATACAAGCATAGTAATGATAGTAGATATTGATTTTTGTAATAGGAACAATAAAAAACAGCAAGGTAGCAAGTAACAAAAGTGAGCACAAACGGTATTGCAATGCTTGAAAATGAGGCCTAGGGTCCTTACTTTCACTAGTGCAATCTCTCAACAATGCTAATATAATTGGATCATATAACCATCCCTCAATGTGCAATGAAGAATCACTCCAAAGTTCCTATCTAGCGGAGAACATAAGAAGAAATCGTTTGTAGGGTATGAAACCACCTCGAAGCTATTCTTTCCGATCGATCTATCCAAGAGTTCGTAGTAAAATAACACCAAAAAAATTCAGATTCATAATACTCAATCCAACACAAAGAACTTCAAAGAGTGCCCCAAGATTTCTACCGAAGAAACAAAGACAAGAATGTGCATCAACCCCTATGCGTAGATTACCCCAATGTCATCGCGGGAATCCGCGAGTTGAGTGCCAAAACACATATCAAGTGAATCAATATGATACCCCATTGACACCATGAGTATTCATATGCAATACATATATCAAGTGCTCTCAAATCCATAAAAGGTTTCAATCCGATAACAACGAAATCTCAAAAGGAAACACTCAATTCATCACAACAAGATAGAGAGGGAAAAACACCATATGATCCGACTATATTAACAAAGCTCACGATACATCAAGACCGTGACATCTCAAGAACACGAGAGAGAGAGAGAGATTAAACACATAGCTACTGGTACAAACCCTTAGCCCCGAGGGTGGACTACTCCCTCCTCATCGTGGTATCTGCCGGGATGATGAATATGGCCACCGATGATGATTTCCCCCTCCGACAGAGTGCCGAAACGGGGTCTAGATTGGTTTGCGGTGGCTACAGAGCCTTGCGGCGGCGGAACTTCTGATCTAGGGTTACCCCTAGGGTTTTTGGAATATTTGAGAATTTATAAGACTAAGAGGGGGTGCGGGAGGCCACCAAGGTGGGCACAACCTACCTGGGCGCGCCTGGGCCCCCAGGCGCTCCTTGGTGGGTTGTGCCCCCTCGGGGCACCCCCAGGTGTTGCTCTAGCCCACTAGTGGTCTTCTGGTCCATAAAAAATCCACAAAAAGTTTCGCGGTGTTTGGACTCCATTTAATATTGATTTTCTTCGATGTAAAAAACAAGCAAAAAACAGCAACTGGCACTGGACACTATTTCAATAGGCTAGTCCCAAAAAATGATATAAAGTTGCTATAAAATGATCGTAAAACATCCAAGAATGATAATATATTAGCATAAATACTTCATAAATTATAGATACGTTGGAGACGTATCAGCATCCCCAAGCTTAATTCCTACTCGTCCTTGAGTAGGTAAATGATAAAAGAAATAATTCATGAAGTGTAAATGCTAGCAAAGTACACAAATTTGATTAATGAAAATTTCAATCACTTTTCCTAGCATCATAACATAAATTATTTCTTATAAAACTTCTCATGTTAAAGTAGCAACCAATTCACATGTTAAGGTTCAAACAACGATTTATCTTGAAACTCAACAACCTATGTTCTCAGTCACTAAGCAATTGCAATTTAACTTATTCAACAGAGTTTAAATAAGAGCTCCACACACTCAACCATCATATGTTATTCTATGATTTCTAACACTCACCGCATACACATGAACAAAACATTTCAACCGGACACATAGAAAGATAGGGGCTTATAATTTCGCCTCCCAATGTATTCACCTCAAGGCTGATGTCAACAATAATAACTCATGCTACCCATATCCAACTGGATATATGTGCCTAGATATTTCCTCACCACATGATGCTTGCCAAAAGAGAAAAATAAAAAGGAATAGAGAGAAAAAAATTGACTCTTGCATGAAAGTAAATACATAAAAGTAAAATATAGGCCCTTCGCAGAGGGAAGAAGAGGTTGCCATGCGCTTTTTGTTTGTATGATCAACCCCTTAGTGCAAAAGAACGTCACGTTATATTGCCCCTTATGATAGCAATCTTTATTATCCAGTCTGTCATTTTTATTCTTTTCCATCACAAGTTTGTACAATGCTCAATTTTCTCTTACACTAAATGATCTAACACTTTTAGAAGCAATTTTTATTGCCTTATTGCACCGATGACAACTTACTTGAAGGATCTTGCTCAATCCTTAGGTAGGTATGGTGGACTCTTGAAAATGAGTTTTGGTTTTACGGTTTTTTGATGCACAAGTGGTATCTCTACTTGGTGCGGAATTTTTGGCTAGCAAGGATGGGGGGCAAGCACCACATGTTGAAGGATCTATGACAATATAACTTCTTAGTGAATATGAACAGACATAAACCATTATGTTGTCTTCCTTGTCCAACATCAACAATTTTGGCATATAATATTTTGATGGGGGCTCACAATCACAAAATATTTCCAAGATAGTGTATTTGCATGTGAAAGTTCTTTTCCTTATACTAATTATTCATGAATTGCTTGTATGACCAATATTGTGATTGTCAAGCTTCAAAAGATTTCACTTTCTAAACCCAATGTGAAGCTACCATTAGGCATGATTGTTGGGGAACGCAGTATTTTCAAAAAATTCCTACGCACACGCAAGATCCATCTAGGTGATGTATAGCAATGAGGGGGAAGAGTGTGTCCACGTACCCTCGTAGACCGAAAGCGGAAGCGTTATGACAACGCGGTTGATGTAGTCGTACGTCTTCCCGATCCGACTGATCTCAACACCTAACATACGACACCTCCGTGTTCAGCACACGTTCATCTCGATGTTATCCCTCGTACTCTTGATCCAGTTGAAACCGAGGGAGAGTTTCGTTAGCATGACGACGTGATGACGGTGATGATGAAGTTACCGGCGCAGGGCTTCGGCTAAGCACTACGACGATATGACCAAGGTGGAATATGGTGGAGAGGGGCAACGCACACGGCTAAGACAACTGTCAACTTGTGTTTCTATGGGGTGCCCCCTCCCTCGTATATAAAGGAGGGAAGGAGGAGGAGGGACGGCCTCAAGGGGCGTGCCCAAAGGGAGGATTCCTGCTCCTAGAGTAGGAGTAGGTTTCCCGAAAGTGCCTTTCTGCTCCCGAGCTCATTTGAGCTCGGTGAACAGTAAAATCGAAAAAAAATCAAAAAAAATTCAAAAAATTCCAATTTTTTTGGGAGAAACATTGACAAAAGTTCTAAGTGCTTGCAAAAATTCATCATGAAATCACATTCCTGTAAAGCGTGGAAAAAACAAATTCATTGCTCCAAAATGCTTTTGAAAGTAGCTTTTTCAGAGTACTGATTTTGTTTTTTTTGCCACGCCTTCTAGAAATGTGATTTCATGGCGAATTTTTGCAAGCACTTAGAACTTTTGTCAATGTTTCTCCCAAAAAAAAATTTGGATTTTTTTATTTTTTTTGATTTTTACTGTTCACCCGAGCTCATTTGAGCTCGGGTGCAGAAACTCCGCGTCCTAGGTTTCCCCCTTTCCTAGTCCAAGTAGGAGAAGAAGGAAGGAGAGGGAGAGGGAGACGGAAATAGGGGGGCGCCGCCCCCTCCTAGTCCAATTCGGACCAGCCCATGGGGGGGGGGCGGCCACCCCTTGAGGCCCTTGTCTCCTTTCCCATATGGCCCATTAAGGCCCACTACTTCCCCCGGCGAATTCCTGTAACTCTCCGGTACTCCAAAAAATACCCGAATCACTCGGAACCTTTCCGATGTCCGAATATAGCCTTCCAATATATCGATCTTTCCATCTCGACCATTTCGAGACTCCTCGTCATGTCCGTCATATCATCCGGGACTCTAAACAACCTTCGGTGCATCAAATCACATAACTCATAATAGAAATCGTCATCGAACGTTAAGCGTGCGGACCCTACGGGTTCGAGAACTATGCAGACATGACCGAGACACATCTCCGGTCAATAACCAATAGCGGAACTTGGATGCTCATATTGGCTCCTACATATTCTACGAATATCTTTATCGGTCAAACCGCGTAACAACATACGTTGTTCCCTTTGTCAGCGGTATGTTACTTGCCCGAGATTCGATCGTCGGTATCATCATACCTAGTTCAATCTCCTCACCGGCAAGTCTCTTTACTCGTTCCGTAATACATCATCGTATGACTAACTTATTAGTCACATTGCTTGCAAGGCTTATAGTGATGTGCATTACCGAGAGGGCCCAGAGATACCTCTCTGACAATCGGAGTGACAAATCCTAATCTCGATCTATGCCAACTCAACAAACACCATCGGAGACACCTGTAGAGCATCTTTATAATCACCCAGTTACGTTGTGACGTTTGATAGCACACTAAGTGTTCCTCTGGTATTCGGGAGTTGCATAATCTCATAGTCATAGGAACATGTATAAGTCATGAAGAAAGCAATAGCAATAAACTAAACGGCCATAGTGCTAAGCTAACGGATGGGTCTTGTCCATCACATCATTCTCTAATGATGTGATCTCGTTCATCAAATGACAACACATGTCTATGGTTAGGAAACTTAACCATCTTTGATTAACGAGCTAGTCTAGTAGAGGCATACTAGGGACACTCTGTTTGTCTATGTATTCACACATGTACTAAGTTTCCGGTTAATACAATTCTAGCATGAATAATAAACATTTATCATGATATAAGGAAATATAAATAACAACTTTATTATTGCCTCTAGGGCATATTTCCTTCAATGATATGAACATATAATTTCAGCTTCATTATATTCAGTTTATTCAACAATTTACTCATAGGATATAAGTGAAGCACAAGAGTAAATGACAAGCTACTCCAAAAAGGATATAAGTGAAGATCAAGCGAGTAGTTATGTAAATGGGTAGCTATTTGAAGACTTTCTCCTATTTAAAAGTTTCAGATCTAAGTATTTTATTAAAAAAACAAGAAAAACAAAACAAAATTACATTCTAAGAAGATCTCAACTCATGTGAAGAAGCAAAAACTTAGGCTCAACCGATACTAACCGATAATTGTTGATGAAGAAAGGTAGGATGCCTACCGGGGCATCCCCAAGCTTAGATGCTTGAGACTTCTTGAAATATTATCTTGGGATGCCTTGGGCATCCCCAAGCTTGAGCTTTTGTGTCTCCTTAATTCCTTTTATATCATGGTTTCCCTAAATTTTAAAAACTTCATCCACACAAAATTCAACAAGAACTCATGAGATAAGTTAGTATAAACTAATGCAAAAACATTATCATTCTCTATTGTAGCAAATCACTAAAATTATTATTCAACATTGCATACTAATGCCTCTGCATATTTAATACTCCTTGTTGGAAATATGCCCTAGAGGCAATAATAAAATGGTTATTATTATATTTCCTTGTTCATGATAATTGTCTATTGTTCATGCTATAATTGTGTTATCCGGAAATCGTAATTCATGTGTGAATACATAGACCACAACATGTCCCTAGTGAGCCTCTACTTGACTAGCTCGTTGATCAACAGATAGTCATGGTTTCCTGACTATGGACATTAGATGTCATTGATAACGGGATCACATCATTAGGAGAATGATGTGATGGACAAGACCCAATCCTAAGCATAGCACAAGATCATGTAGTTCGTCTGCTAGAGCTTTTCTAATGTCAAGTATCCTTTCCTTAGACCATGAGATTGTGCAACTCCCGGATACTGTAGGAATACTTTGGGTGTGCCAAACGTCACAACGTAACTGGGTGACTATAAAGGTGCACTACGGGTATCTCCGAAAGTGTCTGTTGGGTTGGCACGAATCGAGACTGGGATTTGTCACTCCGTATGACGGAGAGGTATATCTGGGCCCACTCAGTAAGACATCATCATAATGAGATCAATGTGACTAAGGGTTGGTCCCGGATGATGTGTTACGGAACGAGTAAAGTGACTTGCCGGTAACGAGATTGAATGAGGTATTGGGACACCGACGATCGAATCTCGGGCAAGTAACATACCGATTGACAAAGGGAATTGAATACGGGATTGATTGAGTCCTCGACATCGTGGTTCATCCGATGAGATCATCGTGGAACATGTGGGAGCCAACATGGGTATCCAGATCCCACTGTTGGTTATTGACCGGAGAGTTGTCTCGGTCATATCTGCATGGTTCCCGAACCCGTAGGGTCTACACACTTAAGGTTCGGTGACGCTAGGGTTGTAGAGATATTAGTATGCGGTAACCCGAAAGTTGTTCGGAGTCCCGGATGAGATCCCGGACATCACGAGGAGTTCCAGAATGGTCCAAAGGTAAAGATTTGTATATAGGAAGTCCAGTTTCGGCCACCGGGAAAGTTTCGGGGGTCACCGGTATTGTACCGGGACCACCAGAAGGGTCCCGGGGGTCCACCGAGTGGGGCCACCTATCCCGGAGGGCCCCATGGGCTGAAGTGGGAAGGGAACCAGCCCCTGGTGGGCTGGTGCGCCCCCTTGGTCCTCCCTTGCGCCTAGGGTTGGAAACTCTAAGGGGGTGGGGGCGCCTCCACCTGGCTTGGGGGCCAAGCCACCCCCTAGGCCGCCGCCCCCCATTAGATGGGATATCTAGGGGCCGGCGCCCCCCAGGCCCCCTATATATAGTGGAGGGGAGGGAGGGCAGCCGCACCCAAGTCCCTGGCGCCTCCCTCCCTCCTATGACACCTCTTCCTCACTGCTTGCGCTTGGTGAAGCCCTGCCGGGATCCCGCTACTTCCACCACCACGCCGTCGTGCTGCTGGATCTCCATCAACCTCTCCTTCCCTTGCTGGATCAAGAAGGAGGAGACGTCTCTCCCAACCGTACGTGTGTTGAACGCGGAGGTGCCGTCCGTTCGGCGCTCGGTCATCGGTGATTTGGATCACGACGAGTACGACTCCATCAACCCCGTTCTATTGAACGCTTGCGCTTGCGATCTACAAGGGTATGTAGATGCACTCCTCTCCCTCTCGTTGCTAGATGACTCCATAGATTGATCTTGGTGATGCATAGAAAATTTTAAATTTGTGCTACGATCCCCAACAGTGGTATCATGAGCTAGGTCTATGCATAGTTTCTATGTACGAGTAGAACACAAGTTGTTGTGGGCATTGATTTTGTCAATTTACTTGCCGTTACTAGTCTTATCTTGATTCGGCGGCATCGTGGGATGAAGCGGCCCGGACCGACCTTACACATACGCTTACGTGAGACTGGTTCCACCGACTGACATGCACTAGTTGCATAAGGTGGCTAGCGGGTGTCTGTCTCTTCCACTTTAGTCGGATCGGATTCGATGAAAAGGGTCCTTATGAAGGGTAAATAGAAATTGGCATATCACGTTGTGGTTTTGGCGTAGGTAAGAAACGTTCTTGCTAGAAACCTATAGCAGCCACGTAAAACTTGCAACAACAATTAGAGGACGTCTAACTTGTTTTTGCAGCATATGCCGTGTGATGTGATATGGCCAAAAGGATGTGATGAATGATATATGTGATGTATGAGATTGATCATGTTCTTGTAATAGGAATCACGACTTGCATGTCGATGAGTATGACAACCGGCAGGAGCCATAGGAGTTGTCTTAATTTATTTATGACCTGCGTGTCAACATAAACGTCATGTAATTACTTTACTTTATCGCTAACCGTTAGCCATAGTAGTAGAAGTAATAGTTGGCGAGACAACTTCATGAAGACACGATGATGGAGGTCATGGTGTCATGCCGGTGACGATGATGATCATGGCGCCCCGAAGATGGAGATCAAAAAGGAGCAAAATGATATTGGCCATATCATGTCACTATTTGGTTGCATGTGATGTTTATCATGTTTTACATCTTATTTGCTTAGAACGACGGTAGCATAAATAAGATGATCCCTCGCAATAATTTCAAGAAAGAGTTCCCCCTAACTATGCACCGTTGCTAAGGTCTGTTGTTCCGAAGCACCACGTGATGATCGGTTGTGATAGGTTCTAACGTTCGCATACAATGGGTGTAAGCCAGATTTACACACGCAATACACTTAGGTTGACTTGACGAGCCTAGCATGTACAGACATGGCCTCGGAACACGGAAGACCGAAAGGTCGAACATGAGTCGTATAGAAGATACGATCAACATGAAAATGTTCATCGATGATGACTAGTCCGTCTCACGTGATGATCGGACACGGCCTAGTTGACTCGGATCATGTATCACTTAGATGACTAGAGGGATGTCTATCTGACTGGGAGTTCATTTAATAATTTGATTAGATGAACTTAATTATCATGAACATAGTCTAAAAATCTTTGCAATATGTCTTGTAGATCAAATGGCCCACGCTAATGTTTCCCTCAACTTCAACGCGTTCCTAGAGAAAACCAAGCTGAAAGACGATGGCAGCAACTACACGGACTGGGTCCGTAACCTGAGGATTATCCTCATAGCTGCCAGGAAAGCATATGTCCTTGATGCACCGCTAGGTGAAGCACCTGTTTTCCCTGCAGAACAAGACGTTATGAACGCTTGGCAGACGTGTAGTGATGATTACTCCCTGGTTCAGTGTGGCATGCTTTACAGCTTAGAACCGGGGCTCCAAAAGCATTTTGAGCAACACGGAGCATATGAGATGTTCCAAGAGCTGAAAATGGTTTTCCAAGCTCATGCCCGGGTCGAGAGATATGAAGTCTCTGACAAGTTCTACAGTTGTAAGATGGAGGAGAACAGTTCTGTCAGCGAGCACATACTCAAAATGCCTGGGTTGCACAATTGCTTGTCTCAGCTGGGAGTTAATCTCCCGGATGATGCGGTCGTTGACAGAATCCTTCAGTCGCTCCCACCTAGCTACAAGAGGTTTGTGATGAACTTCAATATGCAGGGGATGGAAAAGACCATTCCCGAGGTATATTCAATGCTGAAATCAGCGGAGGTGGAAATCAAAAAGGAACATCAAGTGTTGATGGTGAATAAAACCACTAAGTTCAAGAAAGGGAAGGGTAAAAAGAACTTCAAGAAGGACAGCAAGGGAGTTGCCGCGCCCGGTAAGCAAGCTGCCGAGAAGAAGCCAAAGAATGGACCCAATCCTGAGACTGAGTGCTTTTATTGCAAGGGAAACTGTCACTGGAAGCGGAACTGCCCCAAGTACTTAGCGGATAAGAAGGCCGGCAATACCAAAGGTATATGTGATATACATGTTATTGATGTGTACCTAACCAGCACTCGTAGTAGCTCCTGGGTATTTGATACCGGTGCAGTTGCTCATATTTGTAACTCAAAACAGGAACTGCGGAATAAACGGAGACTGGCGACGGACGAGGTGACGATGCACGTCGGGAATGGTTCCAAGGTCGATGTGATCGCCGTCGGCACGCTACCTCTACATTTACCTACAGGATTAGTTTTAAACCTCAATAATTGTTATTTAGTACCAGCTTTGAGCATGAACATTGTATCTGGATCTCGTTTAATGCGAGATGGCTACTCATTTAAATCTGAGAATAATGGTTGTTCTATTTATATGAGAGACATGTTTTATGGTCATGCCTCGCTGGTCAATGGTTTATTCTTATTTAATCTCGAACGTGATGTTACACATATTCATAGTGTGAATGTCAAAAGATGTAAGGTTGATAATGATAGTCCCACATACTTGTGGCACTGCCGCCTTGGTCACATTGGTGTCAAACGCATGAAGAAACTCCATGCAGATGGACTTTTGGAGTCTCTTGATTATGAATCATTTGACACGTGCGAACCATGCCTCATGGGAAAAATGACCAAGACTCCGTTCTTCGGAACAATGGAGCGAGCAACCAACTTATTGGAAATCATATATACTGATGTGTGCGATCCAATGAGCATTGAGGCTCGCGATGGCTATCGTTATGTCCTCACCCTCATTGATGACTTAAGTAGATATGGGTATGTCTACTTAATGAAACACAAGTCTGAGACCTTTGAAAAGTTCAAGGAATTTTAGAGTGAGGTTGAGAATCAACGTGACAGGAAAATCAAGTTCTTACGATCAGATCGTGGGGGAGAATATTTGAGTCACGAATTTGGCACGCACTTAAGGAAATGTGGAATAGTTTCACAACTCATGCCGCCTGGAACACCACAGCGTAATGGTGTGTCCGAACGTCGTAATCGCACCCTATTGGATATGGTACGATCTATGATGTCTCTTACCGATCTACCCTATCATTTTGGGGTTATGCTATAGAGACTGCCGCATTCACTTTAAATAGGGCTCCGTCGAAATCCGTTGAGACGACACCGTATGAATTGTGGTTTGGCAAGAAACCTAAGCTGTCGTTTCTGAAAGTTTGGGGATGCGATGCTTATGTCAAGAAACTTCAACCTGAAAAGCTCGAACCCAAATCGGAAAAATGCGTCTTCATAGGATACCCTAAAGAAACTATTGGGTATACCTTCTACCTCAGATCTGAAGGCAAGATCTTTGTTGCCAAGAATGGATCATTTCTAGAGGAATAGTTTCTCTCGAAAGAAGTAAGTGGGAGGAAATTAGAACTTGATGAAGTGTTGCCTCTTGAACCGGAGAGTGGCGCAGCTCAAGAAAATGTTTCTGAGGTGCCTGCACCGACTAGAGAGGAAGTTAATGATGATGATCATGAAACTTCAGATCAAGTTGCTACTGAACTTCGTAGGTCCACAAGGACATGTTCCGCACCAGAGTGGTACAGCAACCCTGTCCTGGAAATCATGTTGTTAGACAATGGTGAACCTTCGAACTATGAAGAAGCGATGGCGGGCCCAGATTCCGATAAATGGCTAGAAGCCATGAAATCCGAGATAGGATCCATGTATGAAAATGAAGTATGGACTTTGATGACTTGCCCGTTGATCGGCGAGCCATAGAAAATAAATGGATCTTTAAGAAGAAGACTGACGTGGATGGTAATGTGACCATCTATAAGGCTCGGCTTGCCGCTAAGGGTTATCGACAAGTTCAAGGGGTTAACCACGATGAGACTTTCTCACCCGTAGCGAAGCTGAAGTCCGTCCGAATCATGTTAGCAATTGCCGCATTCTATGATTATGAGATATGGCAAATGGACGTTAAAACGGCATTCCTTAATGGTTTCCTTAAGGAAGAGTTGTATATGATCCAGCCGGAAGGTTTTGTCGATCCTAAGAATGCTGACAAGGTGTGCAAGCTCCAACGCTCAATCTATGGGCTGGTGCAAGCATCTCGGAGTTGGAACATTCGATTTGATGAGATGATCAAAGCGTTTGGGTTTACGCAGACTTATGGAGAAGCCTGTGTTTACAAGAAAGTGAGTGGGAGCTCTGTAGCATTTCTCATATTATATGTGGATGACATACTATTGATGGGAAATGATATAGAATTCTTGGAAAGCATAAAGGCCTACTTGAACAAGTGTTTTTCAATGAAGGACCTTAGAGAAGCTGCTTATATATTAGGCATCAAGATCTATAGAGATAGATCGAGATGCCTCATTGGTCTTTCACAAAGTACGTACCTTGACAAGGTATTGAAGAAGTTCAATATGGATCAGTCCAAGAAGGGGTTCTTGCCTGTATTGCAAGGTATGAGATTGAGCACGGCTCAATGCTAGACCACGGCAGAAGATAGAGAAAAGATGAGTGTCGTCCCCTATGCCTCGGCCATAGGGTCTATCATGTATGCCATGCTGTGTACCAGACTAGATGTAAACCTTGCCGTAAGTTTGGTAGGAAGGTACCAAAGTAATCCCGGCATGGAACACTGGACAGCGGTCAAGAATATCCTGAAGTACCTGAAAAGGACTAAGGATATGTTTCTCTTCTATGGAGGTGACGAAGAGCTCGTCATAAAGGGTTACGTCGATGCTAGCTTCGACACAGATCTGGATGACTATAAGTCACAAACCGGATACGTGTATATTTTGAATGGTGGGGCAGTCAGCTGGTGCAGTTGCAAGCAAAGCGTCATGGCGGGATCTACATGTGAAGCGGAGTACATGGCAGCCTTGGAGGCAGCACAAGAAGCAATCTGGGTGAAGGAGTTCATTACCGACCTAGGAGTTATTTCCAATGCGTCGGGCCCGATGACTCTCTTCTGCGACAACGCTGGAGCCATTGCCCTTGCCAAGGAGCCCAGGTTTCATAGGAAGACCAGGCATATCAAGCGTCGCTTCAACTCCATTCGTGAAAATGTTCAAAATGGAGACATAGATATTTGTAAAGTGCATACGGACCTGAATGTCGCAGACCCGTTGACTAAACCTCTTCCTCGAGCAAAACATGATCAACACCAGAATTCTATGGGTGTTCGATTCATCACAATGTAACTAGATTATTGACTCTAGTGCAAGTGGGAGACTGTTGGAAATATGCCTTAGAGGCAATAATAAAATGGTTATTATTATATTTCCTTGTTCATGATAATTGTCTATTGTTCATGCTATAATTGTGTTATCCGGAAATCGTAATACATGTGTGAATACATAGACCACAACATGTCCCTAGTGAGCCTCTATTTGACTAGCTCGTTGATCAACAGATAGTCATGGTTTCCTGACTATGGACATTAGATGTCATTGATAACGGGATCACATCATTAGGAGAATGATGTGATGGACAAGACCCAATCCTAAGCATAGCACAAGATCGTGTAGTTCGTCTGCTGGAGCTTTTCTAATGTCAAGTATCCTTTCCTTAGACCATGAGATTTTGCAACTCCCGGATACTGTAGGAATACTCTGGGTGTGCCAAACGTCACAACATAACTGGGTGACTATAAAGGTGCACTACGGGTATCTCCGAAAGTGTCTGTTGGGTTGGCACGAATCGAGACTGGGATTTGTCACTCCGTATGACGGAGAGGTATATCTGGGCCCACTTGGTAAGACATCATCATAATGAGCTCAATGTGACTAAGGGTTGGTCCCAGATGATGTGTTACGGAACAAGTAAAGTGACTTGCCTGTAACGAGATTGAACGAGGTATTGGGACACCGACGATCGAATCTCGGGCAAGTAACGTACCGATTGACAAAGGGAATTGAATACGGGATTGATTGAGTCCTCGACATCGTGGTTCATCCGATGAGATCATCATGGAACATGTGGGAGCCAACATGGGTATCCAGATCCCGCTGTTGGTTATTGACCGGAGAGTTGTCTCGGTCATGCCTGCATGGTTCCCGAACCCGTAGGGTCTACACACTTAAGGTTCGATGACGCTAGGGTTGTAGAGATATTAGTATGCGGTAACCCGAAAGTTGTTCGGAGTCCCGGATGAGATCCCGGACGTCACGAGGAGTTCCGAAATGGTCTGGAGGTAAAGATTTGTATATAGGAAGTCCAGTTTCGGCCACCGGGAAAGTTTCGGGGGTCACCGGTATTGTACCGGGACCACCGGAAGGGTCCCGGGGGTCCACCGAGTGGGGCCACCTATCCCGGAGGGCCCCATGGGCTGAAGTGGGAAGGGAACCAGCCCCTGGTGGGCTGGTGCGCCCCCCTTGGGCCTCCCTTGCGCCTAGGGTTGGAAACCCTAAGGGGGTGGGGGCGCCTCCACCTGGCTTGGGGGCCAAGCCACCCCCTAGGCCGCCGCCCCCCCATTAGATGGGATCTCTAGGGGTCGGCGCCCCCAGGCCCCCTATATATAGTGGAGGGGAGGGAGGGCAGCCGCACCCAAGTCCCTGGCGCCTCCCTCCCTCCTATGACACCTCTTCCTCACCGCTTGCGCTTGGCGAAGCCCTGCCGGGATCCCGCTACTTCCACCACCACGCCGTCGTGCTGCTGGATCTCCATCAACCTCTCCTTCCCTTGCTGGATCAAGAAGGAGGAGACGTCTCTCCCAACCGTACGTGTGTTGAACGCGGAGGTGCCGTCCGTTCGGCGCTCGGTCATCGGTGATTTGGATCACGACGAGTACGACTCCATCAACCCCGTTCTCTTGAACTCTTCCGCTTACGATCTACAAGGGTATGTAGATGCACTCCTCTCCCTCTCGTTGCTAGATGACTCCATAGATTGATCTTGGTGATGCGTATAAAATTTTAAATTTGTGCTACGATCCCCAACACTCCTATCCTCAAGTAGAATCATTAAACAAGCAAACATATGCAAACATAACAGCAATCTGCCAAAACAGTATAGTCTGTAAAGTATGCAAGAGTATCAATACTTCTTTAACTCCAAAAATTATTAAAATTTAATACACAGTAGAAAATTTACCAGAGCTTATTGTTCAAAAAGTTTTAGCATTTTATCACATTCTGAATTTTCTAGGGAATTTTTGCAACAGCGGTAAACTTACTGTTTTGAAACAGCAACAAATTGACTTGCAAAATAAGCATGGTAAAGGCTATCTTTGGCATTTTTATGGAAAAGAAATATGCAAAATATGATTATAAATAATAGCAAGCAAATCCTAACAAAATAAAATGATGCTCCAAGCGCAGAAAAGAGCTTGATCTCTACTACACAACTTGTTCTTGTAGACTCGTGTTGGGCCTCCAAGCGCAGAGTTTTGTAGGACAGTAGCAAATTTCCCTCAAGTGGATGACTTAAGGTTTATCAATCCGTGGGAGGCGTGGGGTGAAAATGGTCTCTCTCAAACAACCCTGCAACCAAATAATAAAAAGTCTCTTGTGTGCCCTGTTGGGGATCGTAGCAGAAATTTAAAATTTTGTACGCATCACCAAGATCAATCTATGGAGTCTTCTAGCAACGAGAGGGAGAGGAGTGCATCTACATACTCTTGCCCCTCTATTTATAGCGGAAGCGTTCAAGAGAACGGGGTTGATGGAGTCGTACTTGTCATGATCCAAATTACCGATGATCCTAGCGCCGAACGGACGACACCTCCGCGTTCAACACACGTACGGAACGGAGACGTCTCCCGCGCCTTGATCCAGCAAGGAGGAGGGAGAGGTTGAGGAAGAGAGCTCCAACAGTAGCATCACGACATGGTGGTGGTGGAGCGGCAGTAGTACTCCGGCAGGGCTTCGCCAAGATCTTAACGGAGGAGGAGAGGTGTTGGGGAGGGGAGGGGCTGCGCCTTTGATGTGGTGTGCAGCCCTCCCCTTGCCCCTCTATTTATAGGGGAAGGGGGAAGGGGGCCGGCCCCCTCTAGATGAGATCTAGAGGGGGGGCGGCGGCCAAGGGGAGGGGCTTGCCCCCCAAGCAAGGGGGGCGCCCCCTCTAGGGTTCCCCCAACCCTAGGCGCATGGGCCCAAGGGGGGAATGCGCCCAGCCCTCCAAGGGCTGGTTCCCTTTCCTCTACAGCCCATGAGGCCCTCCGAGAGAGCTGGCCCCTCCCGGCGGACCCTCGGAATCCCTCCGGTGGCCCCGGTACAATACCGATATGCCCCCGAACTTTTCCGGTGACCGTATGACATCTTCCCACATATAAATCTTCACCTCCGGACCATTACGGAACTCCTCGTGACGTCCAGGATCTCATCCGGGACTCCGAACAACTTTCGGTAATCATATACAAGTCTTCCTAATAACCCTAGCGTCATCGAACCTTAAGTGTGTAGACCCTACGGGTTCGGGAACCATGCAGACATGACCAAGACAAATCTCCGGCCAATAACCAACAACGGGATCTGGATACCCATGTTGGCTCCCACATGTTCCACGATGATCTCATCAGATGAACCACGATGTCGAGGATTCAAGCAATCCCGTATACAATTCCCTTTGTCAATCGGTACGTTACTTGCCCGAGATTCAATCATCGGTATGCCAATACCTCATTCAATCTCGTTATCGGCAAGTCACTTTGCTCGTTCCGTAACACATCATCCCGTGACCAACCCTTAGTCACATTGAGCTCATTACGATGATGTCTTACCGAGTGGGCCCAGAGATACCTCTCCGTCAAACGGAGTGACAAATCCCAGTCTCGATTCGTGCCAACCCAACAAACACTTTCGGAGATACCCGTAGTGCACCTTTATAGTCACCCAGTTACGTTGTGACATTTGGCACACCTAAAGTATTCCTATAGTATCCGGGAGTTGCACAATCTCATGGTCTAAGGAAAAGATACTTGACATTAGAAAAGCTTTAGCAGACGAACTACACGATCTTGCGCTATGCTTAGGATTGGGTCTTGTCCATCACATCATTCTCCTAATGATGTGATCCCGTTATCAATGACATCCGATGTCCATGGTCCAGAAACCGTAACCATATATTGATCAACGAGCTAGTCAACTGGAGGATCACTAGGGACATGTTGTGGTCTATGTATTCACACATGTATTACGATTTCCGGATAACACAATTATAGCATGAACAATAGACAATTATCATGAACAAGGAAATATAATAATAACCATTTTATTATTGCCTCTAGGGCATATTTCTAACAGTCTCCCACTTGCACTAGAGTCAACAATCTAGTTCACATCACTATGTGATTGTAATGAATCCAACACCCATGGGGTTTGTTCATATCTTGCTTGTGAGAGAGGTTTATTAGTCAATGGGTCTGAACCTTTCAGATCCATGTGTGCTTTGCAAATCTCTATGTCATCTTGTAGATGCAGCTACCACGTGCTACTTTGAGCTATTCCAAAAAACTGCTCTACCATACGAATCAGGTTTACTACTCAGAGTCATCCGGATTAGTGTCAAAGTTTGCATCGACGTAACCCTTTATGACGAACTCTTTTACCACCTCCATAATCGAGAAAATTCCTTAGTCCACTAGTTACTAAGGATAAGTTCGACCGCTGTCATGTGATTCATTCCTGGATCACTTTTGTACCCCTTGACTGACTCATGGCAAGGCACACTTCAGGTGCGGTACACAGCATAGCATACTGTAGAGCCTACGTCTAAAGCATAGGGGACGACCTTCGTCCTTTCTCTCTCTTCTGCCGTGGTCAGGTCTTGAGTCTTACTCAATACTCACACCTTGTAACACAGCCAAGAACTCCTTCTTTGCTGATCTATTTTGAACTCCTTCAAAATCTTGTCACGATATGTATTCATTTGAAAGTACTATTAGGCGTTTTTGATCTATCCTTATAGATCTTGATGCTCAATGTTCAAGTAGCTTAATCCAGGTTTTCCATTGAAAAACACTTTTCAAATAACCCTGCATGCTTTCTAGAAATTCTACATCATTTCTGATCAACAATATGTTAACAACATATACTCATCAAAGATTCTATAGTGCTCCCACTCACTTATTTGGAAATACAAGTTTCTCATAAACTTTGTATAAACCCAAAATCTTTGATCACCTCATCAAAGCGTACATTCCAATTCCGAGATGCTTACTCCAGTCCTTAGAAGGATTGCTGGAGCTTTGCATACTTGTTAGCATCTTTTAGGATTGACAAAACCTTCTGGGTGTATCACATACAACCTTTCCTCAAGAAAATCGTCGAGGAAACAATGTTTTGACATCCTATATGTAAGATTTCATAAATAATACAGTAACTGCTAACATAATTCCAACAGACTATTAGCATCGCTACGAGTGAGAAAGTCTCATCGTAGTCAACTCCTTGAACTTGTCGGGAAACATCTTAACGACAAGTCGAGCTTTCTTAATGGTGACACTTACCATCATTGTCCGTCTTCCTTTAAAATCCATCTGCACCCAACAGCCTTACGACCATCAAGTAGTTCTTTCAAAGTCTATACTTTGTTTTTTATACATGGATCCTCTCAAAGATTTTATGGCCTCGAGCCATTCGTCAGAATCTGGGCCCACCATCGCTTCTTCATAGCTCATAGGTTCATTGTTGTCTAGCAACATGACTTCCAAGACAGGATTACGTACCTCTCTGAAGTAGTATGCATCCTTGTCGACCTATGAGGTTTGGTAGTGACTTGATCCGAAGTTTCATGATCACTATCATAAGCTTCCACTTCAATTGGTGTAGGTGCCACAGGAACAACTTCCTGTGCCCTGCTACACAGTAGTTGAAGTGACGGTTCAATAACCTCATCAAGTCTCCACCATCCCCCCACTCAATTCTTTCGAGAAAAACTTTTCCTTGAGAAAGGACCCGTTTCTAGAAACAATCACTTTTGCTTCCGGATCTGAAATAGGAGGTATACCCAACTATTTTTGGGTATTCTATGAAGATGCATTTATCCGCTTTGGGTTCGAGCTTATCAGCCTGAAACTTTTTCACATAAGCGTCGCAGCCCCAAACTTTTAAGAAACGACAGCTTAGGTTTCTCTAAACCATAGTTCATACGGTGTCGTCTCAACGGAATTGTGTGGTGCCCTATTTAAAGTGAATGCGGTTGTCTCTAATGCCTAACCCATAAACTATAGTGGTAATTCGATAAGAGACATCATGGTATGCACCATATCCAATAGGGTGCAGTTATGATGTTCGGACACACTATCACACTATGGTGGTCCAGGCGGTATTAGTTGTGAAACAATTTCCACAATGTCTTAATTGTGTGCCAAACTCGTAACTCAGATATTCATCTCTATGATCATATCATAGACATTTTATCCTCTTGTCACGACGATCTTCAACTTCACTCTGAAATTACTTGAACCTTTCAATAATTCAGACTTGTGCTTCATTAAGTAAATATACCCAACATCTACTCAAATTATCTGTGAAGTAAGAACATAACGATATCCACTGCGTACCTCAGCACTCATTGGACCACACACATCAAATGTATTACTTCCAAAAAGTTGCTTTCTTGTCCCATCTTACTAAAAACGAGGCCTTTCAGTCATCTTGCCCATGTGGTATGATTTGCATGTCTCAAGTGATTCAAAATCAAGTGAGTCCAAACGATCCATCTGTATGGAGTTTCTTCATGCATATCTACCAATAGACATGGTTCGCATGTCTCAATCTTTAAAAAAATGAGTGAGTCCAAAGATCCATCAACATGGAGCTTCTTCATGCATTTTATACCAACATGACTCAAATGGCAGTGCCACAAGTATGTGGTACTATCATTATTATCTTATATCTTTTGGCATGAACATGTGTATCACTACGATCGAGATTCAATAAACCATTCATTTTAGGTGCAAGACCATTGAAGGTATTATTCAAATAAAAAGAGTAACCATTATTCTCCTTAAATGAATAACTGTATGGCAATAAACATAATCCAATCATGTCTACGCTCAATGCAAACACCAAATAACAATTATTTCGGTTTAACACCAATCCCAATGGTAGAGGGAGTGTGTGATGTTTGATCACATCAACCTTGGAAACACTTCCAACATATCGTCATCTCACCTCTAGCTAGTCTTCATAGCCTTTTATTTCGAGTTACTAACACTTAGCAACCGAACCGGTATTTATTACCCTGGTGCTACTAGGAGTACTAGTAAAGTACACATTAATATAACGTATATCCAAAATACTTCTGTCGACCTTGCCAGCCTTCTCATCTACCAAGTATCTAGGGTAGTTCTGCTTCAGTGACCGTTCCCCTCATTATAGAAGCACTTAGTCTCGGGTTTGGGTTCAACCTTGGGTTTCTTCATTAGAGCAGCAACTGATTTGCCGTTTCATGAAGTATCCCTTCTTTCCCTTGCCCTTCTTGAAACTAGCGGTTTAACCATCAACAATTGATGCTCCTACTTGATTTCTACTTTCGCGGTGTCAAACATCGCGAGTTGCTCAAGGATCATCATGTCTATCCCTGATATGTTATAGTTCATCACGAAGCTCTAATAGCTTGGTGGCAGTGACTATGGAGAACCATCACTATCTCATCTGGAAGATTAACTCCCACTCGATTCAAGCGATTGTAGTACTCAGACAATCTGAGCACATGCTCAACAATTGAGCTTTTCTTCCTTAGTTTGCAGGCTTAAGACACTTGTCAGAGGTCTCATACCTCTTGACGTGGGCACTAGTCTGAAATTCCAATTTTAGTCTTTGGAACATCTCATATGTTCTATGACGTTTCAAAAACGTCTTTGGTGCCACAATTCTAAACTGTTAGTATTATGCACCGAACTATCACGTAGTCATCAAAACGTGTATGTCAGATGTTTCCCAACATCTACAGATGACGCTCGAGGTTCAACACACTGAGCGGGGCATTACGGACATGACCCTTCTGTGCAGCAATGAGGACAATCCTCAGTTCACGGACCCAGTCCGCATAATTGCTACTGTCAACTCTCAACTAAATTTTCTCTAGGAACATATCTAAAACAATAGAACCAAAGCGTGAGCTACGACATAATTTGCAAAGACCTTTTGACTATGTTCATGATAATTAAGTTCATCTAATCAAATTATTCAATGAACTCCCACTTAGATAGACATCCCTCTAGTCATCTAAGTGATACATGATCCGAGTCAACTAGGCCGTGTCCGATCATCACGTGAGACGGACTAGTCATCATCGGTGAACATCTTCATGTTGATCGTATCCACTGTACGACTCATGTTCGACCTTTCGGTCTTCCGTGTTCCGAGGCCATGTCTGTACATGCTAGGCTCGTCAAGTTAACCTAAGTGTATTGCGTGTGTAAATCTGGCTTACACCCATTGTATGCGAACATCAGAACCTATCACACCCGATCATCACGTGGTGCTTCGGAACAACGGACCTTAGCAACAGTGCATAGTTAGGGGGGAACACAATTCTTGATATTTTAATGAGGGATCATCTTATTTATGCTACCGTCGTTCTAAGCAAATAAGATGTAAAAACATGACAAACATCACATGCAAATCATAAAGCGACATGATATGGCCAATATCATCTTGCGCCTTTGATCTCCATCTTCGAGGCGCGGCATGAACACCATCGTCACCGGCATGACACCATGATCTCCATCATCATGATCTTCATCATTGTGTCTTCATGAAGTTGCCTCGTCAACTATTACTTCTACTACTATGGCTAACGGTTAGTAATAAAGTAAAGTAATTACATGGCGTTTTCATTGACACGCAGGTCATAAATAAATTAAGACAACTCATATGGCTCCTGCCGGTTGTCATACTCATCGACATGCAAGTCGTGATTCCTATTACAAGAACATGATCAATCTCATACATCACATATATCATTCATCACATCATTTTGGCCATATCACATCACATAGCAAACCCTGCAAAAACAAGTTAGACGTCCTCTAATTGTTGTTGCATGTTTTACGTGGCTGCTATGGGTTTCTAGCAAGAACGTTTCTTACCTACGCAAAACCACAACGGTGATATGCCAATTGCTATTTACCCTTCATAAGGACCCTTTTCATCGAATCCGATCCGACTAAAGTGGGAGAGACAGACACCCGCCAGCCACCTTATGCATCAAGTGCATGTCAGTCGGTGGAACCAGTCTCACGTAAGCGTACGTGTAAGGTTGGTCCGGGACGCTTCATCCCACAATGCCGCCGGATCAAGATAAGACTAGTAATGGTAAGAAAATTGAACAAATCAACGCCCACAACTGCTTTGTGTTCTACTCGTGCATAGAATCTACGCATAGACCTAGCTCATGATGCCACTGTTGGGGATCGTAGCAGAAATTTAAAATTTTCCACGCATCACCAAGATCAATCTATGGAGTCATCTAGCAACAAGAGGAAGAGGAGTGCATCTACATACCCTTGTAGATCACGAGCGGAAGCGTTCAAGAGAACGGGGTTGATGGAGTCGTACTCGTCGTGATCCAAATCACCGATGATCCTAGCGCCGAACGGACGGCACCTCCGCATTCAACACACGTACGGAACGGAGACGTCTCCCGCGCCTTGATCCATCAAGGAGGAGGGAGAGGTTGAGGAAGAGAGCTCCAACAGTAGCACGACGTCGTGGTGTTGGTGGAGCGGCAGTACTCCGGCAGGGCTTCGCCAAGCTCTTAAAGGAGGAGGAGAGGTGTTGGGGAGGGGAGGGGCTGCGCCTTTGATGTGGTGTGCAGCCCTCCCCTTTCCCCTCTATTTATAGGGGAAGGGGAAGGGGGCCGGCCCCCTCTAGATGAGATCTAGAGGGGGGCGGCGGCCAAGGGGAGGGGCTTGCCTCCCAAGCAAGGGGGGCGCCCCCTCTAGGGTTCCCCCCCAACCCTAGGCGCATGGGCCCAAGGGGGGAATGCGCCCAGCCCTCCAAGGGCTGGTTTCCTTTCCTCTACGGTCCATGAGGCCCTCCGAGAGAGGTGGCCCCTCCCGGTGGACCCCCGGAATCCCTTCGGTGGCCCCGGTACAATACCGATATGCCCCCGAACTTTTCCGGTGACTGTATGACATCTTCCCACATATAAATCTTCACCTCCGGACCATTCCGAAACTCCTCGTGACGTCTGGGATCTCATCCGGGACTCCGAACAACATTCGGTAATCACATACAAGTCTTCCTAATAACCCTAGCGTCATCGAACCTTAAGTGTGTAGACCCTACGGGTTCGGGAACCATGCAGACACGACCGAGACAAATCTCCGGCCAATAACCAATAGCGGGATCTGGATACCCATGTTGGATCCCACATGTTCCACGACGATCTCATCGGATGAACCACTGTAGCGACCAGACCTCAAACAGTCTGATCTCTGTGCTCCAGTCTCATCCCTGGATCAGTAATGCTGACACCACACAGTACTCGGAGGATCTATAGCAGAGTAGCAATCACACACTTATTACATCGAGTGTCTCAAACGAGAACTTATTACAATAAATATGGCTTAAGGCCATCTAATAACGATAACAGCGGAAGGCTTGGAAGATAAGTGAGTCCATCAACTCCAACGGCATCACTGAGTATAGAACCACGACCTAAAAACTCCTTAATCGTCGTCTGAAAAGTCTGCAACATTAACGTTGCAGCCCAAAAATGGGTCAGCACATGGAATATGCTGGCAAGGTAACACATAGAGAGTAATGGAATGAAACAGCTATACTATATGCATATTTGGCTGGTGGAAAGCTCTATGGTTACAGTTTTGCATAAAGCCAATTTTTCCCTACTACAAAGGAATAAAATTATTTAACTATCACGGTGGTTGTTAAACATTGAGAATGGTTGACAGCATTCTCAATCCCAATTAAGCATCATCATTAAACATAACCCAAAAAAATTAATTTAGAGTAACATGTTGAGATTCACATGAAAATCCAAGTACTAGGTACTCAAGATGTCCATAACCAGGGACACGGCTAACCATGATTAGTTTATTACACTCTGCAGAGGTTTGCGCACTTTTCCCCACAAGACTCGATCGCCTCCCTTTGGTTTCTCGCACTACATGGTGTTTGAGAAGACGGATGACCGAGACATAGTCTTTCAGAAGCGCTAGCACCTTACGATCGGGTAGACCGTACCATCTACATCCACTACATCTGCTAGTCTACCACTGTAAGAGTTCGCACGACTTAGTCAACTATGCTAGAGCCCATAATAGCTTGTGGCTGCACACGGAAGTTTCTAGTATGAATAGTCTCATGATCCCTTTGAGCCTGGGTGGCGGTCCAAAAGAAAACAGGCAAGTCCTGGAATACCCAGGTGCCTCAATCCACCCAGATGTGTGTTTAAGTTGCCACCTAAGATAAACCATTAATTAACAATCTCACATCTGTCATGGATTTCACTCACCCAATCCACGTCTACTAGCATAGCATGGCATAATAAGCAAACATAGAAGTAACTCCCAAAGGTTTGATAATAAACAGGTAATAGGTACTACCTCAACTACTTCCCATCCCACAATTTAATTAGATCCTAATCATGCAATGTGTGAGGATTGATCTAATGCAATAAAATTGGGTAGTAGAAAAGGTATGATCAAAGTGTTACTTGCCCTGCTGATGATCCGCGAAACCTAACGATTCGAAGTAACAGGCGGCGCACTCCGGGTATTCTATCGCAGACAAACAAACAAGCATACAATAAGTACTCATCTAATGCACAGGTAAAACTCAAATAAGAGATCTAACCAGAAGGTTCAACTTAAGAACTCCGGTTGGCAAAAAGAATCAAATCGAACGAAGCAACAAAAGACAAACGGCGAAAGAAAACAACTTCGTTCTAGTAATCTAGATCTAGGGAAAATTTTACAGTAACAAAAACTTGTTTAAGTTGGTTAAACGGATAGAGGGTTTCGAGACGAATCCCTAGGCGCTTGAATCGCCTGATTCCGATAAACGAGCGAAAAGTTAAACTAAAACGAAAATCGGATCAGGAATCGCGATCAGAAAAATCGCGGATTTAATCCGAGAAAAAGAAAAAACGAAGAACGCCGATATTTTTTCTCTCTTTTTTCGGCACGGAAAACGAGGCGCGACGAACCTCGGGCGGCGGGATCGTCGGCGGCGGCGGCTGTGGCGGCGCGCGCGGATCGAGGCGGGGCTGATGGGCTGGGGCGGCTCGGGGCGGCGCTATTTAAAGGCTGCCCCCGGGCGGTGTCCCGCTCGGGTATGACCCGAAGTCGGTTCATTTTTTTAATTATTCCGCTCGGAAGAAAAATAAAAATAAATACTAAATGGACTCCAAAAATTCCGAAATAAATTTTCACGAGCTTCTAAAATCAAGCCGCACAAGGTGAACATTTATTTAGGACCTAAATGCAATTTTGAAAAACACACTTTTTTCCTAAATTCAAATAAAACACTGAAAAACTCTGAAATAAAATCTTATTTGATTTTTTTATTAAATCCTCAATATTTATTTATTTTGGGAAAGTCATTTTATTCCCTCTCTCATATTTTTGTAATAGAAATAATTGATGATAAAATAAATAAAATGAAATGATCCTATTCTCAAAATTTGAGAAAACTCAAATATGAAAATAACGAAATCCCTAACTCTCTCCGTGGGTCATTGAGTTGCGTAGAATTTCTAGGATCTACCAAAATGCAAAATAAAATATGATATGCATGATGATCTAGTGTATAACATTCCAAATTGAAAATTTGGGATGTTACAACCACGACGTCGAGGATTCAAGCAATCCCGTATGTACAATTCCCTTTGTCAATCAGTACGTTACTTGCCCGAGATTCGATCATCGGTATCCCAATACCTCATTCAATCTCGTTACCAGCAAGTCACTTTACTCGTTCCGTAACACATCATCCCGTGACCAACCCTTAGTCACATTGAGCTCATTACGATGATGCCTTATCGAGTGGGCCTAGAGATACCTCTCCGTCATACGGAGTGACAAATCCCAGTCTCGATTCGTGCCAACCCAACAGACACTTTCGGAGATACCCGTAGTGCACCTCTATAGTCATCCAGTTACGTTGTGACGTTTGGCACACCCAAATTATTCCTACAGTATCCGGGAGTTGCACAATCTCATGGTCTAAGGAAAAGATACTTGACATTAGAAAAGCTTTAGCAGACGAACTACACGAGCTTGCGCTATGCTTAGGATTGGGTCTTGTCCATCACATCATTCTCCTAATGATGTGATCCCATTATCAATGACATCCAATGTCCATGGTCAGGAAACCGTAACCATCTATTGATCAACGAGCTAGTCAACTAGAGGCTCACTAGGGACATGTTGTGGTCTATGTATTCACACATGTATTACGATTTCCAGATAACACAATTATAGCATGAACAATAGACAATTATCATGAACAAGGAAATATAATAATAACCATTTTATTATTGCCTCTAGGGCATATTTCCAACATGCCCAACACACCAAAATACAATGGTGATTTGTATAGGTGCACTAGTTCGGCAAGAGATGGTGATACAAGCGTAGTATGATAGTAGATATTGATTTTTGTAATAGGAACAATAGAAAAACAGCAAGGTAGCAAGTAACAAAAGTGAGCACAAACAGTATTGCAATGCTTGAAAATGAGGCATAGGGTCCGTACTTTCACTAGTGCAATCTCTCAACAATGCTAATATAATTGGATCATATAACCATCCCTCAATGTGCAATGAAGAATCACTCCAAAGTTCCTATCCAGTGGAGAACATAAGAAGAAATCGTTTGTAGGGTACGAAACCACCTCGAAGCTATTCTTTCCAATCAATCTATCCAAGAGTTCGTACTAAAATAACACCAAATAATTTCAGATTCATAATACCCAATGTCACCATGGGAATCCGTGAGTTGAGTGCCAAAACACATCTCAAGTGAATCAATATGATACCCCATTGTCACCATGAGTATTCATATGCAAGACATATATCAAGTGCTCTCAAATCCATAAAAGGTTTCAATCCGATAACAATGAAATCTCAAAGGGAAAAACTCAATTCATCACAACAAGATAGAGAGGGGAAAACACCATATGATCTGACTATATTAACAAAGCCCACGATACATCAAGACCGTGACATCTCAAGAACACGAGAGAAAGAGAGATTAAACAGATAGCTACTAGTATAAACCCTCAGCCCCGAGGGTGGACTACTCCCTCCTCATCATGGTTGCCGCCGGGATGATGAAGATGGCCACTCGTGATGATTTCCCCCTCCGGCAGAGTGCCGGAATGGGGTCTAGATTGGTTTTCGGTGGCTACAGAGCCTTGCGGCAGCGGAACTTCTGATCTAGGGTTACCCCAGAGTTTTTGGAATATTTGGGAGTTTATAGGGCGAAGAGGGGGTGCGGAAGGCCACCGAGGTGGGCACAACCCACCTGGGCTGGGCCCCCAGGGGCGCCCTGGTGGGTTGTGCCCCCCTCGGGCTGTTGGGGACGCAGTATTTCAAAAAATCTCCTACGATCATGCAAGATCTATCTAGGAGATGCATAGCAACGAGAGGGGAGAGTGTGTCTACGTACCCTCGTAGACCGAAAGCGGAAGTGTTTAGTAACGTGGTTGATGTAGTCGAACGTCTTCGTGATCCACCCGATCCAACTACCGAACGCACGGCACCTCCGTGATCTGCACACGTTCAGCTCGGTGACGTTCCTCGAACTCTTGATCCAGTTGAGGCCAAAGGAGAGTTTTGTCAGCACGACGTACGGCGTGGTGACGGTGATGATGAAGTTACCAATGCAGGGCTTCGCGTAAGCACTATGACGATATGACCGAGGTGGAAAACTGTGGAGGGCGGCATCGCACACGGCTCAGACAAATCTTTGGTGCCTTTGGGGTGCCCCCTACCCATGTATATAAAGGAGGGGGGAAGAGGAGGCCGGCCTACGAGGGGTGCGCCTATAGGGGGAGTCCAACTAGGATTCCTAATCCTAGTTGGAGTCCCCTTCCTTTTCCAAGAGGGGAGAGAGTGAAGGAGTAGGAGAGGGAGAAGAAAAGAGAGGGGGCACCGCCCCCTCCTTAGTCCAATTCGGACTTGCCATTGGGGGGGGCATCCCTTGAGGACCTTCTTTCCTTTCCCGTATGGCCCATTAAGGCCCACTACTTCCCCCGGCGAATTCCCGTAACTCTCCAGTACTCCGAAAAATACCCGAATCACTCGGAACCTTTCTGATGTCTGAATATAGCCTTCCAATATACGATCTTTACGTCTCTATCATTTCAAGACTCCTCGTCATATCCGTGATCTCATCTGGGACTCCGAACAACCTTCGGTACATCAAATCACATAACTCATAATACAAATCGTCATCGAACGTTAAGCGTGCGGACCCCACGGGTTCGAGAATTATGTAGACATGACCGAGACACATCTCCGGTCAATAACCAATAGCGGAACCTGGATGCTCATATTGGCTCCTACATATTCTACGAAGATCTTTATCGGTCAAACCGCATAACAACATGCATTGTTCCCATTGTCATTGGTATGTTGCTTGCCCGAGATTTGATCATCGGTATGCTCATACCTAGTTCAATCTCGTTACCGACAAGTCTCTTTACTCGTTACGTAATGCATCATCCCGTAACTAACTCTTTATTCACATTGCTTGCAAGGCTTATAGTGATGAGCATCACCGAGAGGGCCCAGAGAAACCTCTCGGACAATCGGAGTGACAAATCCTAATCTCGATCTATGCCAGCTCAACAATCACCATTGGAGACACCTGTAGAGCATCTTTATAATCACCCAGTTACGTTGTGACGTTTGATAGCACACTAAGTGTTCCTCCGGTATTCGGGAGTTGCATAATCTCATAGTCATAGGAACATGTATAAGTCATGAAGAAAGCAATAGCAACAAACCAAACGATCATAATGCTAAGATAACGGATGGGTCTTGTCCATCACATCATTCTCTAATGATGTGATCCTGTTCATCAAATGACAACACATGTCTATGGCTAGGAAACTTAACCATCTTTGATTAACGAGCTAGTCAAGTAGAGGCATACTAGGGACACTCTGTTTGTCTATGTATTCACACATGTATCAAGTTTCCGGTTAATACAATTGTAGCATGAATAATAAACATTTATCATGATATAAGGAAATATAAATAGCAACTTTATTACTGCCTCTAGGGCATATTTCCTTCAGTCTCCCACTTGCATTAGAGTCAATAATCTAGTTCACATCGTCATGTGCTTTAACACCAATAGTTCACATCTTTATGTGATTAGTTCACATCTCCATGTGACTAATACCCAAAGGGTTTACTAATACCCAAAGGGTTATGTGATTAACACCCAAAGAGTGATCATTTTCGCTTCTGAGAGAAATTTAGTCAACGGGTCTGCCACATTCAGAGCCGTATGTATTTTGCAAATTTTTCTATGTCTACAATGCTCTGCATGAAGCAACTCTAGCTAATTGTTCCCACTTTCAATATGTATCCAAATTGAGACTCGGAGTCATCTAGATCAGGGTCAAAACTTGCATCGACGTAACTCTTTACGATGAACTTTTTGTCACCTCCATAACCGAGAAATATATCCTTATTCCACTAAGGATTATTTTGACTGATGTCCAGTGATCCACTCCTAGATCACTATTGTACCCTCTTGCCAAAAACTCTTGGTGACGTACACAATAGGTCTGGTACACAACATAGCATACTTTATAGAACCTATGGCTGCGGCATAGGGAATGACTTTTCATTCTCCTTCTATTTTCTGCCGTGGTCGGGTATGAATCTTTACTCAACTTCACACCTTGCAACACAGGCAAGAACTCCTTCTTTGACTTCCATTTTGAACTACTTTAAAATCTTGTCAAGGTATGTACTCATTGAAAAATATATCACGCATCTTGATCTATCTCTATAGATCTTGATGCTCAATATGCAAGTAGCTTCACCGAGGTCTTTCTTTGAAAAATGCCTTTCAAACACTCCTTTATGCTTTCCAAAAAATTCTACATCATCTCTGATCAACAATATGTCATTCACATATACTTATCAGAAGGGTTGTAGTGCTCCCATTCACTTGTAAATACAAACTTCACCGCAAGTCTGTATATAACCATATGTTTTGATCATTTTATCAAAGCATATATTCCAACTCCAAGATGCTTGCACCAGTCCATAGATGGATCGCTGGAGCTTGCACACTTTGTTAGCACCTTTAAGATTGACAAAACCTTCTTGTTGCATCATATACAACTTTTCTTTAAGAAATCCATTAAGAATGCAGTTTTGACATTCATTTGCCAGATTTCATAAAATGTGGCAATTGCTAACATGATTCGGACAGACTTAAGCATCTCTATAAGTGAGAAAATCTCATCGTAGTCAACATCTTGAAATTGCCAAAAACCTTTTGTGACAATTCCAGCTTTGCATATAGTAATACTACTATCAGCGTCTGTCTTCCTCTTGAAGATCCATTTATTCTCAATGGCTTGCCGATCATTGGGCAAGTCAACCAAAGTCCATACTTTGTTCTCATACATGGATCCCATCTCGGATTTCATGGCCTCAAGCCATTTTGCGGAATCTGGGCTCATGATCGCTTCCTCATAGTTCGTAGGTTCGTCATGGTCTAGTAACATGGCTTCCAGAAAGGATTACCGTACCACTCTGGTGCGGACCATACTCTGGTTGACCTACGAGGTTTGGTAGTAACTTGATCTAAAATTTCATGATCATGATCATTAGCTTCCTAACTAATTGGCGTAGGAATCACTAGAATTGATTTCTGTGATGAACTTATTTCCAATTCGGGAGAAGGTACAATTACCTCATCAAGTTCTACATTTCTCCCACTCACTTCTTTCGAGAGAAACTTCTTCTCTAGAAAGGATCCATTCTTAGCAACGAATATCTTCCCTTCGGATCTGTGATACAAGGTGTACCCAACAATTTCCTTTGGGTATCCTATGAAGACGCATTTCTCTGATTTGGGCTCGAGCTTATCAGGTTGAAACTTTTTCACATAAGCATGATAGCCCCAAACTTTAAGAAACGACAGCTTAGGTTTCTTGCTAAACCACGGTTCATATGGTGTCATCTCAATGGATTTAGATGGTGCCCTATTTAACATGAATGCAGCTGTCTCTAATGCATAACCCCAAAACGATAGTGATAAATCGGTAAGAGACATCATAGATCGAACCATATCTAATAAAGTACGGTTATGACGTTCGGACACACCATTACACTGTGGTGTTCCACGTGGCGTGAGTTGCGAAACTATTCCACATTGTTTCAAATGAAGACCAAACTCGTAACTCAAATATTCATCTCCGCGATCAGATCATAGAAACTTTATTTTCTTGTTACGATGATTTTCCACTTCACTCTGAAATTCTTTGAACTTTTCAAATGTTTCAGACTTATGTTTCATCAAGTAGATATACCCATATCTGCTCAAATCATCTGCGAAGGTTAGAAAATAATGATACCCGCCGCGAGCCTCAACACTCATCGGATCGCATACATCAGTATGTATTATTTCCAATAAGTCAGTTGCTCGCTCCATTGTTCCGGAGAACGGAGTCTTAGTCATCTTGCCCATGAGGCATGGTTTGCAAGCATCAAATGATTCATAATCATGTGATTCCAAAAGCCCATCAGCATGGAGTTTCTTCATGTACTTTACACCAATATGACCTAAACGGTAGTGCCACATATAATTTGCACTATCATTATTAACTTTGCATCTTTTGGCTTCAATATTATGAATATGTGTATCACTACGTTCGAGATTCAATAAACCATTTATATTGACTGTATGACCATAGAAGGTTTTATTCATGTAAATAGAACAACAATTATTCTTTGACTTAAATGAATAACCGTATTGCAATAAACATGATCCAATCATATTTATGCTCAACAAAAACACCAAATAACATTTATTTTAGGTTCAACACTAATCTCGAAGGTAAAGGGAGTGTGTGATGGTGATCTTATCAACCTTGGAATCACTTCCAACACACATCGTCACCTTGCCCTCAACTAGTTTCTGTTCATTTTGTAACTCCTGTTTCAAGTTACTAATCATAGCAACTGAACCAGTATCATATACCCAGGGGCTATTATGAACACTAGTAAAGTACACATAAATAATCTGTATATCAAATATACCTTTGTTCACTTTGCCATCCTTCTTATCCGCCAAGTATTTGGGGTAGTTCCGCTTCCAGTGACCATTCCCTTTGTAGTAGAAGCACCCACTTTCATGCTTAGTTCTAGCTTTGGGTTTCTTCACGGGATTCTTTGAAGTTCCCTTTCTTTTCCTTTGCCCCTTTTTCTTGAAACTAGTGGTCTTGTTAACCATCAACACTTGATGCTCTTTCTTGAATTCTACCTTCATCGATTTCAGCATCACGAAGAGCTTGAGAATCGTTTTCGTCATCCCTTGCATATTATAGTTCATCACGAAGTTCCTATAACTTGGTGATAGTGACTAGAGAACTCGGTCAATTACTATCTTATCTGGAAGATTAAATCCCACTTGATTCAAGCGATTGTAGTACTCAGACATTCTGAGCACATGCTCACTGGTTGAGCTATTCTCCTCCATCATGTAGGCAAAGTACTTGTTAGAGGTCTCATACCTCTCGACTCGGGCATGAGTCTGATATACCAATTTCATCTCTTGGAACATCTTATATGCTTCATGGTGTTCAAAACAGTTTTTGAAGTCTCGGTTCTAAGCCGTAAAGCATGGCACACTAAACTATCAAGTAGTCATCATACCGAGCTTGCCAGACATTCATAATGTTTGCATCTGCTCCTGCAATAGGTCCGTCACCTAGCAGTGCATCAAGGACATAATTCTTTTGTGCAGCAATGAGGATAATCCTCAGATCACGGACCCAGTCTGCATCATTGCTACTATCATCTTTCAACTTATTTTTCTCTAGGAACATATTAAAAATAAAATAGGGGAGCTATACGCGAGCTATTGATCTACAACATAGATATGCAAAACTACCAGGACTAAGTTCATGATAAATTAAAGTTCAATTAATCATATTACTTAAGAACTCCCGCTTAGATAGGCATCCCTCTAATCATCTAAGTGATCACGTGGTCCATATCAACTAAACCATGTCCGATCATCACGTGAGATGGAGTAGTTTTCAATGGTGAACATCACTATGTTGATCATATCTTCTATATGATTCACGCTCGACCTTTCGGTCTTAGTGTTCCAAGGCCATATCTACATATGCTAGGCTCGTCAAGTTTAACCCGAGTATTCTGCTTGTGCAGAACTGGCTTGCACCCATTGTATGTGAACGTAGAGCTTATCACACCCGATCATCACATGGTGTCTCAACACGACGAACTGTAGCAATGGTGCATACTCAGGGAGAACACTTATACCTTGAAATTTAGTGAGAGATCATCTTATAATGCTACCACCGTACTAAGCAAAATAAGATGCATAAAGGATAAACATCACATGCAATCAATATAAGTGATATGATATGGCCATCATCATCTTGTGCCTTTGATCTCCATCTCCAAAGCACTGTCATGATCACCATTGTCACCGGCTTGAAACCTTGATCTCCATCGTAGCATCCTTGTCGTCTTGCCAACTATTGCTTCTACGACTATCCCTACCGCTTAGTGATAAAGTAAAGCAATTACATGGCGATTGCTATTCATATAATAAAGCGACAACCATATGGCTCCTGCTAGTTGCCGATAACTCTGTTACAAAATGTGATCATCTCATAAAACAAATTATATATCATCATGACTTGACCATATCACATCACAACATGCCCTGCAAAAACAAGTTAGACGTCCTCTACTTTGTTGTTGCAAGTTTTACGTGGTTGCTACAGGCTTAGCAAGAACTGTTCTTACCTACGGCATAAAAACCACAACGTGGTATAGTGATTGCCTCTTGATATTCAGAAAGAACCCTGTTCACTGAATCCGATTCAACTAAAGTTGGAGAAATAGACACCCGCCAGCCACCTGTGTGCAAAGCACGTCGGTAGAACCAGTCTCATGAACGCGGTCATGTAATATCGGTCCGGGCCGCTTCATCCAACAATACCGTTGAATCAAGAAACAACTAGTGATGGCAAGCAATATCTATATACCCACGCCCAAAACTCCTTTGTGTTCTACTCGTGCATATAACATCTACGCATAGACCTGGCTCGGATGCCACTGTTGGGGAACACAATATTTCAAAAAAATTCCTATGATCACGCAAGATCTATCTAGGAGATGCATAGCAACGAGAGGGGAGAGTGTGTCTACGTACCCTCAAAGACCGAAAGTGGAAGCGTTTAGTAACGCGGTTGATGTAGTCGAACATCTTCATGATCCAATCGATCCAAGTACCGAACACACGGCACCTCCGTGATCTGCACACGTTCAGCTCGGTGACGTCCCTCGAACTCTTGATCCAGTTGAGGCTATGGGAGATTTTCGTCAGCACGACGGTGTGGTGATGGTGATGATGAAGTTACCGACGCAGGGCTTCACCTAAGCACTACGACGACATGACCGAGGTGGAAAACTATGGAGGGGGCACCGCACACGGCTAAGACAAATCTTTGGTGCCTTTGGGGTGCCCCCTGCCGACGTATATAAATGAGGGGGGAAGAGGAGGCCGGCCTAGGAGGGGCGCGCCTATAGGGGGAGTCCAACTAGGATTCCCAATCCTAGTTGGAGTCCCCTTCCTTTTCCAAGAGGGGAGAGAGGGAAGGAGTAGGAGAGGGAGAAGGAAAGAGAGGGGGCGCCGCCCCCTCCCTAGTCCAATTCAGACTTGCCATGGGGGGGGGCTGCGGCCATCCCTTGAGGCCCTTCTCTCCTTTCCCGTATGGCCCATTAAGGCCCACTACTTCCCCAAGCGAATTCTTGTAACTCTCTGGTACTCCAAAAAATACCCGAATCACTCGGAACCTTTCCGATGTCCGAATATAGCCTTCCAATATATCGATCTTCACGTCTCAACCATTTCGAGACTCCTCGTCATGTCCGTGATCTCATCCGGGGCTTCGAACAACCTTCAGTACATCAAATCACATAACTCATAATACAAATCATCATCGAACGTTAAGCGTGCAGACCCTACGGGTTCGAGAACTATGTAGACATGACCGAGATACATCTCCGATCAATAACCAATAGCGGAACCTGGATGCTCATATTGGCTCCTACATATTCTATGAAGATCTTTATTGGTCAAACCGCATAACAACATACGTTGTTCGCTTTGTCATCGGTATGTTACTTGCCCGAGATTCGATCATCGGTATGCTCATACCTAGTTCAATGCCATTACCGGCAAGTCTCTTTACTCGTTCCGTAATGCATCATCTCGTAACTAACTCTTTAGTCACATTGCTTGCAAGGCTTGTAGTGATGAGCATCGCCGAGAGAGTCTAGAGATACCTCTTCGACAATCGGAGTGACAAATCCTAGTCTCGATCTATGCCAACTCAACAAATACCATCGGACACACCTGTAGAGCATCTTTATAATCACCCAGTTATGTTGTGACGTTTGATAGCACACTAAGTGTTCCGCCGGTATTCGGGAGTTGCATAATCTCATAGTCATAGGAACATGTATAAGTCATGAAGAAAGCAATAGCAACAAACCAAACGATCATAGTACTAAGTTAACAGATGGGTCTTGTCCATCACATCATTCTCTAATGATGTGATCCCATTCATCAAATGACAACACATGTCTATGGCTAGGAAACTTAACCATCTATGATTAACGGGCTAGTCAAGTAGAGGCATACTAGGGACACTCTGTTTGTCTATGTATTCACACATGTATAAAGTTTCCGGTTAATACAATTCTAGCATGAATAATAAATATTTATCATGATATAAGGAAATATAAATAACAACTTTATTATTGCCTCTAGGGCATATTTCCTTCAGTCTCCCACTTGCACTAGAGTCAATAATCTATTTCAAATCGTCATGTGATTTAACACCAATAGTTCACATATTTATGTGATTAGTTCACATCTCCATGTGACAAATACCCAAAGGGTTTACTAGAGTAAATAATCTAGTTCGCATCGCTATGTGATTAACACCCAAAGAGTGATCATGTTTTGCTTGTGAGAGAAATTTAGTCAACGGGTCTGCCTCATTCAAAGCCGTGTGTATTTCGCAATTTTTTCTATGTCGACAATGCTCTGCATGGAGCTACTCTAGCTAATTGCTCCCACTTTCAATACGTATCCAGATTGAGACTCAGAGTCATCCAGATCGGTGTCAAAACTTGCATCGATGTAACTCTTTACGATGAACTTTTTGTCACCTCCATAACTGAGAAACATATCCTTATTCCACTAAGGATAATTTTGCCCGACGTCCAGTGATCCACTCCTGGATCACTATTGTACCCTCTTGCCAAACTCTTGGCGAGGTACACAATAGGTCTCGTACACAGCATAGCATACTTTATAGAAACTATGGCTGAGGCATAGGGAATGTGTCAGTGTCAAAACCGGCGGATCTCGGGTAGGGGGTCCCGTACTGTGCATCAAGGCCGGATGGTAACAGGAGACAAGGGACAAGATGTTTTTTACCCAGGTTCGGGCCCTCTCGATGGAGGTAATACCCTACTCCTGCTTGATTAATATTGATGATATGGGTAGTACAAGAGTAGATCTACCACGAGATCAAGGAGGCTAAACCCTAGAAGCTACCCTATGGTATGATTGTTGTGTATGGAGTTGATTGCCTACGGACTACAACCCTCCTGTTTATATAGACACCAGATAGGGTTAGGGTTACATAAAGTCGGTTACAATGGTAGGAGATCTCGAATATCTGCATCGCCAAGCTTGCCTTCCACGCCAAGGAAAGTCCCATCCGGACACGGGACGAAGTCTTCAATCTTGTATCTTCATAGTCCAGGAGTCCGGCTGAAGGTATAGTCCGGCTACCCGAACACCCCCTAATCCAGGACTCCCTCAGTAGCCCCTGAACCAGGCTTCAATGACGATGAGTCCAGCGCACAGATTGTTCGGCATTGCAAGGCGGGTTCCTCCTCCAAGTCCTTCATAGAAGATTGTAAACACCAATAGTAGTGTCCGGCTCTGCAAAATAAGCTTCCACATATCGCCATAGAGAGAATAATATTAACACAAATCAAATCTGCTGACGTATTCTGTAGTGCGCCATCACACTACAACCAAGTCCTTTACTCAAATCGTTTTTACTTTTCCACCTCAGCATGTTATGCGAGGCGGTTTCCTTGGCACGTCTTGTCAAAGCAGAGATCGTGTACCCCCCTTTACGGGATTCTCATCAATACGGACGTGGATAACCCAACTGCGCCATTTATTGCGGCGCTTGGGAGGCAAGCGAGTTTTACTAGGCAGGTGGGGACGCACAACCGCATCCGCCCATATAAGGGGATAAGGATCCACCCTTTTACCTATGCCTTCTTCCTCCTTTGCCTATCCATCTCCTGCGCACTCGAGCTCCAGCGCCCAAGCCCGTACTTCCCACCTCAACCTTCTCTAGCAATGTCCGGAGCGGGAGGCAAGTGGATGGTCTCCTCCGTCATGGAGGGCCATGTCAAAAGGCTAAGGAAGGCCGGATACTTGTCCAAAGACATCGCGCACCGGCTTCCTGAGGAGGGGCAGCTTCTCCCCACCCCAAGGCCCCATGAGAGGGTAGTATTCCTTCCCCACTTTCTCCGCGGACTGGGTTTTCCACTCCACCCATTTGTCCGGGGGCTCATGTTTTACTATGGCCTGGATTTCCACGATCTGGCTCCGAACTTCGTCCTCAACATCTCGGCGTTTATCGTCGTGTGCGAGGCCTTCCTCCGCATCCGCCCCCATTTCGGCCTCTGGCACAAGACCTTCAACGTCAAGCCCAAGGTGGTGCGCGGCAGCCAGGCGGAATGCGGAGGCGCCATGGCAGGCAAGATGGCCAACGTCCTATGGCTCGAGGGCTCCTTCGTGGAGACCCTGAAGGGGTGGCAATCATGGTGGTTTTACATCACCGAGCCGCACGATCCGAAATGGATCGCAACCCCCGAGTTCGGATCCGGACCCCCCACGCGGCTTATGTCCTGGAAAGAGACGGGCCTGTCGTGGGGCGACGACAAAAGAGGTGACCGGACTGCAGACATGCATCCAGTCCTTGGTGAGCAAGCCGATCAAGCTCGTCAATGTAGTCCAGGTTATGCTCATCCACCGGATCCTCCCGTGTCAACAACGGGGCTTTAATCTGTGGGAGTTCAACCCGGCGCAGCACCAAACCCTTAACAGGCTCTTCGACACGACGTATGAAGATGTCTGGAAGGTGCTAACCAAAGGCGCCGAGGCTCCCACATCCGCTTCCGAGGACCGCGGATACAGCTCGCAGCGTCACGCTAGCGAGGTAAGCTATTTTCACCTTTTACAGGATGTTAAGTTTTTTCATAGTTTGACTCTATGCGGGATCTAAGCTCCCTTACCTTTGACAGGCTTGGCGGGCGAAGTCCGGATCGATTAACTGTCCGGATCCCTTGCCCGAAGACCCATCCCCCGCTCTACTAGCGAAGCTGCTGGTTCCGGCACCTTATGTGGTGCCGGAGAAGAAGGCCAAGAAGAAGAAGGCCACGGGGACTTGAAAGAGTTCGCGGCATATGGTGGTGTCGGACTCGTCGTCCGACGAGTCCGAGATGCACTCCCCCCGTGAAGACGAGGAGGAGGAAGAAGAAACCTCTCCCCCCCAGCGGGGGGAGGAGAGAAGAGGAAAGCCGCCCCAATGGGGGGGGCCGAGGGGTCTAGGAAAAAGAAGACCCCTCCGCCGGACTACGCCCCCAACGCCGAAGAGGGCAAAGAGGAGTGGCCAAACAGGGCCAAGCGTCCGGCGAAATTGTAAGTTCGGATATCAGAATAACTCATGATGTTCCTTTGTTTCACAGCTTTCCCTAATGTCGAACATAATTATGCAGCCTGCCCCGGGCCGAACTCAACGAGTCATCGAGCGGCTCCCTGGATTCATTGGACGTGAACTCAGTTCCGCCCGTTGTCTCCCCCCGCACTGTGGACAACGCCGAAGTGGCGTCGCAACGAGCTCCGGGGAAGGAGGAGGTGGTCCGGGAGGAGCCGTAGGGCGACCTCCCGGACCCCAGGAGTAAAGGGGACAAGACCCCCCAGGGCTCCAAGTCCGGCTTTGTGCCGGACACCACGCCGGAATCTTCAACAGTTCCGGACCGCGGTAGGCGAACTCCTTCCAAGAGGAGCAAGCCTTCTGAGCCGGCGGCCTCCGTCCAACCGGAGGTGCCGGACAATCTGCTGGAGTTGCTTGACGGCGCCTCCATCGATGAGGAGCATCGTACTATTATGAGTACAGTGATCCAGATGGTTCAGTCCGCCAAGAGCGGACTGACTGAAGCTTGCGCTAGCCTCCTAACAGGCTTCGAGGTAAGTAAAAAATGTAAAAATATAACCGCATAGACTGTAGCCCCTGATGCTCTGTTTGGCGCTCGGAATGAAAACCGAATAGAGGATCTATTAAATTTCGCAGGAGTCTAACAAAAAGAGTCAATATGCGTATGCAGGCTTCGCTGCTAGCCACCGCTGCACTGACTGCGGAGGTGGGTGCCCTGAAACAGGGCCTCGAGCGGACCGAGCAAGAGCTCGGCCTTGCCAAACGGCAGCTCGAGGAGAAAGAAGGTAAGAAAATACCTTACAGAAAAAGTGCCTATAGAGAGGCGTGATTGCAAAAAATAACAGGATTGCACTGCTTATTATAGGGGCCACGACTGAGGTGGCGACCCTCAAGCAGGCGCTGTCCGAGGCCAAAAAGAAAACGGCCGCGGAGCGCACCGAGCGAGAGAAACTTGGGGCTCAGGTCGGCGAGGTGCAGCAAGAGCTT
Organism: Triticum urartu; assembly: GCF_056163025.1. Taxonomy (NCBI): domain Eukaryota; kingdom Viridiplantae; phylum Streptophyta; class Magnoliopsida; order Poales; family Poaceae; genus Triticum; species Triticum urartu. Next base: position 670,031,450 of record NC_141877.1, read on the forward strand.
CAGGCTCTCATGAAAAAACATGAGAGTTTGGAGCTTGAGTCAAAGACCCAAGCGTCCGAGCTCACGGCGGCCCTTGAGACTGCCAAGTCTGCCAAGGCCGAAGCCCAAAAGGCCCTCCAAGAGTTGGAGGATATGAAGAAGATAGCAGCGGGTAAGGCATTCTTTATGCAAAGCAGAAATATAAAAGTAAACTACCTGTTACTTACCCGAATCCGGAGTTCTCCAGGGGCATTCGCAGATCTTCCCCGCAGCGTATCCGCCGCCGCCGCATTCTACCGAGCTGAAGAGGGCAGCTCGACGGAGAAGGTGTTCTGGTCTCAGTATGCTGAGGCCGGATACCCTGTGCCCTTGAGCGACCAGCTGAAACAGCTGGTCGAGCTCCACAAGGCGGCCGAACAGGCCATGAAAGGCTTCATAGTTCGGCTGTGGCCCGGAGAGGCCCTGCCTGGGAGCTACTTCGGGCTGGTGCGGCGGCTGGTGGAGGCCTGTCCAAGGCTCGAGGTCATCAAGCGCTCCGTCTGCATCGAAGGTGCCCATAGGGCCCTTGCCCGTGCAAAGGTGCACTGGGGTAAGCTAGATGGTGAAAAGCTTGTGAGGGACGGGCCTCCGCCGGGGAAGGAGCATCGCAAGCCCGAGAACTATTACAAGGATGTTCTTGCAGGTGCTCGCCTTGTGGCGGATGAATGTACCAAGGATGTAATTTTTGAATAAACTCGCTCGTTTTTATCCTGTGCGCTGAAAACTTGTTCATATGCGCTAAGCAATGCTTATTGAATTTAAAATATTATTTTCTGTGCGGCCGTTTATCAAAAATTGAGAGATGGCCAGTCGTCGGCTTCTGCCCCCATGCCACTAGTGCTGGGGTGTTCGGTGATAAACCTGAGCGCTCTTTTTCCCATGGTTGGGTCCTTCGAGGGAGGCGCTCAGCACGACGAACCAGGCAATCGGACTATAATGCTTGAACACTCTCACTTAGCCATAGAACTTTATAATTTTAAATTTCGGCGAAGCCCCTAGTTCGGAAGACCGAGTTCGGGGCGCTATCCACGCCTTGGTTGGACAAATCCGGCTCCTCGCTCGAAGCGGCATAAGTCTTTAGGGACTCGAAAAACCTCTCGAACAGCGACCGGTCTCTCACCTCATCATGACAGTCAGTTTTAGCTTTCTCCACTGAGGTGCTTAACCCAGCTCAACCGGGGCACAATCGCAGTGGTTCTCCTAGTGCTACCTTAGCCGATAGAGCGGAACGTAAGGTACCAAAACATAGGAGCCGGGCAAACCCAACTATTGACCCAAATCATGATTCGGAGCCGATGCATATAGTGCTATAAGTTTGGGGTGCCGCACTTGTGAAAGTGTACGGACTTCTCACACCATATTAAAGGGTACTGAAGCCCCTGGCGTACTTGCCGTACCACAGTGTACGGGTGCAACATGTCATTAATGAACATATATAAAAGAGAGTAATGCAGAAAATAGACAAAAGCTATGCATTGTTTATATAAAGGCTATTTATCAAAGCCGAACGATACAAATAGTGCGGTAAGCAAAAGATATTGGACTATTCAGTATGTCTTGACCAGGGGCAGGCCGCGGAATTGTATTTAAAACAGGTATACCGCTCGTAACAGAGACCACCTGGGAGTTCCATAGTGCGGCATGGCTTGTCTGCCTCCCTGGATCTTGCATTGTTTGTGCGGCAGTCGAATTGCTGAACAGGTCATCCGAAGTATGGAGTCCTGAAGGTAAGAAAAAATTAAAAAGAGAATCCGGCAGCCCCTAGTATGTTTTAAGCCGTATTTTGGGCGTGCCGTTATTGTGCCCCTTCCCATGTGCCCATGGTATTTCAAGGGCGTAGTTATGTACGCGAGGTACTGGTTTTGCTATGTCGCGATAGCTGGGGTTGGGGCCGCATTGCTACGCTTTCTCAGAGTGTGCTAGGCGGTCCTACTGTGGGTTACTCCGGGCACGCTTGGCAGTGTCTGGCTTTTTAATGGCCGGACTGGAGAATTGCCTGAGAAGGCTACTTCGTACCTCCGCTGCGAGAGCAGCCGTATGCTCCTCCGTACGGAGGGAGCGTTCGGTGTTTCCGTTGACCGTAATTACTCCTCGAGGGCCTGGCATCTTGAGCTTGAGATATGCGTAGTGCGGCACCGCATTGAACTTTGCAAATGCGGTTCGTCCGAGCAGGGCATGATAGCCACTGCAAAACGGGACTATATCGAAGATTAACTCTTTGCTTCGGAAATTGTCCGGGGATCCGAAGACCACGTCAAGTGTTACTGAGCCTGTACAGTTGGCTTCTACACCTGGTATAACGCCTTTAAAGATCATTCTTGTGGGCTTAATCCTTGAGGGATCTATGCCCATTTTCCGCACTGTATCCTGATAAAGCAGGTTCAGGCTACTGCCGCCGTCCATGAGGACTCTTGTGAGATGAAATCCGTCGATGATTGGGTCAAGAACCAATGCGGCGAAGCCGCCATGACGGATGCTAGTGGGATGGTCCCTTCAATCAAAAGTGATCGGGCAGGAGGACCATGGGTTGAACTTCGGGGCGACTGGCTCTATCGCGTATACGTCCCGTAGCGCACGCTTCCGCTCCCACTTGGGAATGTGGGTTGCGTATATCATGTTCACCGTCCGCACTTGTGGGGGAAAGCCCTTCTGTCCATTGTTGTTCGGCGGCTTGGGCTCCTCGTCGTCGCTGTGCAGCCCCTTGTCTCTGTTTTCGGCCCTTAACTTGCCTTCCTGCTTGAACACCCAACAATCCCTGTTAGTGTGATTGCTGGCCTTTCGGGGGTGCCATGTATCTGGCACAAGCGATCGAGTATTCGGTCCAAACTGGACGGGCCCTGAGTATTCTTTCTGAATGGCTTTTTCCGCTGACCGGATTTATAGCCTTTGAATCCGGCATTGACTGCCGTGTCTTCATTGCTGTTGCTGTTAACGCGGCATTTTTGCTTATTCTGACATGTCCTGCCACTTTTGTCCTTGGTATCCGAATTACCAGTGTTCTTTGATAAGTTGTTACTGCGAGCTAGCCAGCTGTCTTCTCCTGTGCAAAAGTGGGTCATGAGTGTCGTGAGGGCTGCCATGGATTTCGGCTTTTCCTGTCCCAGGTGCCGGGCAAGCCACTCGTCGCGGATGTTATGCTTGAAGGCTGCTAGGGCCTCTGCGTCCGGACAGTCGACTATTTGGTTTTTCTTTGTTAGGAACCGTGTCCAGAATTGTCTGGCCGATTCCTCTGGCTGCTGAATTATGTGGCTTAAGTCGTCGGCATCCGGCGGTCGCATGTAAGTGCCCTGGAAGTTGTCGAGGAATGCGGCTTCCAGGTCCTCCCAAGAACCGATTGAGTCTGCTGGCAAGCTGTTAAGCCAATGCCGGGCCGGTCCTTTAAGTTTGAGCGGGAGGTATTTGATGGCGTGTAGATCATCTCCGCGTGCCATGTGGATGTGAAGGAGATAATCCTCGATCCATACCGCCGGGTCTGTTGTGCCATCGTATGATTTGATGTTTACGGGTTTGAAACCCTTTGGGATTTTATGATCCATTACTTCATTCGTGAAGCATAGCGGGTGTGCGGCGCCTCTGTACTGGGCTATATCACGACGTAGCTCGTAACCGCAATGTCTATTGTGTTCGGCCCGGCCGGATTTGTTGTATCCGGAGTGAAGATCATTGCCACATGCCGTAGGGCGCCTGCGCGATCCGTAGATCGATCTTGTTTGTCTTGCCTTATCCTCCAGTATGTCTCGCAGGTCGGGCGCATTTTCCCGTGCCTTAGTTGAGCGGCGTCGGGGCATGGCTTGGGTGGAGGGCCGACAGGCCTCTCTGTCGCGGCCGCGAGGTGGCCGGTCTGCCATGTCATGCGCTGGTGATGTAGGTGCTTCCTCGTCTGATCGGGGTAGCAGCCTGCGCTTCGGGTAACTCTTGGAGGGGCGTTCGAGTTCATACTCTTCGGCCGTAAGGACTTCAGTCCATCTGTCAGCTAGCAAATCTTGGGCAGCTTTAAGCTGTTGCTGCTTTTTCTTGAGGCTGCTTGCCATGGCTAAAAGCTTGCGTTTAAAACGCTCTTGTTCGGCAGGGTCTGATGGTATGACGAATTCATCGTCATCGAGGCTTGCCTCGTCTTCGGAGGGAGGCGTATAGTTATCATCCTCGACCTCTCGGTCTACCGCGCTCTCATTAGGGCTGGCTTCTCCATCTTCCTGTGCCGAATCTTGCTGAGGTGGGTGTTCTTCGGCGTTATCCGGGGTAGTATTATCTCCCATGCTGGAATCACCATTTTTGCTTTGGCGGGATTTAGAGCGGCGCCGCTGACGCCGGCGCTTCGGCTGTTTCTTGGGGGCGTCATCCCCCACTGTTCCATCGCCATCTCCATCTTTTGGAGTATCCACCATATATATGTCATATGACGAGGTGGCCTTCCAGCGTCCTACAGGTGCTGGTTCCTGTTCGTCTCCTACATCGTCGTGCATGCCGTCGATGTCTTCGGAGCTGAAGTCAAGCATGTCGGTTAGATCGTCGACAGTGGCTACAAAGTGGGTGGTGGGTGGGCTTTGAATTTCCTCATTGTCCGTATCCCACCCTCGCTGACCGTAGTCCGGCCAGGGCTCTCCTGATAAAGAGAGAGACTTAAGAGAATTCAGGATGTCGCCAAAAGGCGAATGCTGAAAGATGTCTGCGGCGGTGAACTCCATTATCGGCGCCCAATTGGATTCGATTGGCAGGGGTGCGGGGGGTTCGGAGTCCGGATCCTCGGAGTCACTGGTCGTGCAGAGTGCGGGGCTAGCGTTCGGCTCGATCGCTTTTGGGATCGCAGCCCCTGAGGTGACGTCCAACCGCTCATCCTCGATTGGCGCAATAGGCTCCGAGTTGGGGGTCGGAACGGATGCGTGTGAGGCCTCCAGGACACTGTCCGGGGGCAGAGCTAGATCATGCCCCTCAAGATAGTGCGGCGCGCTTGGCCGTGGCTCGAGCCCGTCGAAGATCAAGTCTTCGCGGATGTCAGCCGTGTAGTTTAAGCTTCCAAACCTGACTTGATGGCTAGGGGCATAGCTTTCGATCTGCTCCAGATGGCCGAGTGAATTGGCCCACAGAGCGAAGCCGCCGAAGACGAAGATCTGTCCGGGGAGAAAAGTTTCACCCTGGACCGTATCGTCGTTGATGATCAAAGGAGCCATTGGGCCTAAAGGCGACGACACAGAGGAACTCTCAATGAAAGCACCAATGTCGGTGTCAAAACCGGCGGATCTCGGGTAGGGGGTCCCGAACTGTGCGTCAAGGCCGGATGGTAACAGGAGACAAGGGACAAGATGTTTTTTACCCAGGTTCGGGCCCTCTCGATGGAGGTAATACCCTACTCCTGCTTGATTAATATTGATGATATGGGTAGTACAAGAGTAGATCTACCACGAGATCAAGGAGGCTAAACCTTAGAAGCTAGCCTATGGTATGATTGTTGTGTATGGAGTTGATTGCCTACGGACTACAACCCTCCGGTTTATATAGACATCGGATAGGGTTAGGGTTACATAAAGTCGGTTACAATGGTAGGAGATCTTGAATATCCGCATCGCCAAGCTTGCCTTCCACGCCAAGGAAAGTCCCATCCGGACATAGGACGAAGTCTTCAATCTTGTATCTTCATAGTCCAGGAGTCCGGCTGAAGGTATAGTCCGGCTACCCGAACACCCCCTAATCCAGGACTCCCTCAGAATGACTTTTCATTCTCTTTCTATTTTCTGTTGTGGTCGCATTTTGAGTCTTTACTCAACTTCACACCTTGCAACATAGGCAAGAACTCCTTCTTTGACTGTTCCATTTTGAACTACTTTGAAATCTTGTCAATGTATGTACTCATTGAAAAATATATCAAGCATCTTAATCTATCTCTATAGATCTTGATGCTCAATATGCAAGTAGCTTCACCGAGGTATTTCTTTGAAAAACTCCTTTCAAACACTCCTTTATGCTTTCCAGAAAATTCTACATCATTTCCGATCAACAATATGTCATTCACATATACTTATCAGAAAGGCTATAGTGCTCCCACTCACTTTCTTGTAAATACATTCTTCACCGCAAGTCTGTATAAGACCATATGTTTTGATCATTTTATCAAAGCATATATTCCAACTCCGAGATGCTTGCACTAGTCCATAGATGGATCGCTGGAGCTTGCACACTTTGTTAGCACCTATAGGATTGACAAAACCTTCTTGGTGCATCATATACAACTTTTCTTTAAGAAATCCATTAAGTAATGCAGTTTTGACATCATTTGCCAGATTTCATAAAATGTGGCAATTGCTAACATGATTCGGACATACTTAAGCATCTCTATGAGTGAGAAAATCTCATCGTAGTCAACATCTTGAACTTGTGGAAAACCTTTTGCAATAATTCGAGCTTTGTATATAGTAATACTACTATCAGTGTCTGTCTTCCTCTTGAAGATCCATCTATTCTCAATGGTTGGCCGATCATTGGGCAAGTCAACCAAAGTCCACACTTCGTTCTCATACATGGATCCCATCTCAGTTTTCATGGCCTCAAACCATTTTGCGGAATCTGGGCTCATCATCGCTTCCTCATAGTTCGTAGGTTCGTCATGGTCTAGTAACATGACTTCTAGAAAGGATTACCGTACCACTCTGGTGCGGACCATACTCTGGTTGACCTACGAGGTTCGGTAGTAACTTGATCTGAAATTAATGATCATCATCATTAGCTTCCTCACTAATTGGCGTAGGAATCACTATAATTAATTTCTATGATGAACTACTTACCAATTCGAGAGAAGGTACAATTACATCATCAATTTCTACATTCCTCCCACTCACTTCTTTCGAGAGAAACTTCTTCTCTAGAAAGGATCCATTCTTAGCAACGTATATCTTGCCTTAGGATCTATGATAGAAGGTGTACCCAACAATTTCCTTTGCGTATCCTATGAAGATGCATTTCTCCGATTTGGGTTCGAGCTTCAGGTTGAAACTTTTTCACATAAGCATCATAGCCCCAAACTTTAAGAAACGACAGCTTAGGTTTCTTGTTAAACCACAGTTCATATGGTGTCATCTCAATGGATTTAGATGGTGCCCTATTTAACGTGAATGCAGCTGTCTCTAATGCATAACCCCAAAACGATAGTGATAAATCGGTAAGAGACATCATAGATCACACCATATCTAATAAAGTACGGTTATGACGTTCGGACACACAATTACGCTGTGGTGTTCCAGGTGGCGTGAGTTGTGAAACTATTCCACATTGTTACAAATTAAGATCAAACTCGTAACTCAAATATTCGTCTCCGCGATCATATCGTAGAAACTTTATTTTCTTGTTACGATGATTTTCCACTTCACTCTGAAATTCTTTGAACTTTTCAAAAGTTTCAGACTTAAATTTCATCAAGTAGATATACCCATATCTGCTCAAATCATCTGTGAAGGTCAGAAAATAACGATAACCGCCGCGAGCCTCAACGCTCATCGGATTGCATACATCAATATGTATTATTTCCAATAAGTTAGTTGCTTGCTCCATTGTTCCGGAGAACGGAGTCTTAGTCATCTTGCCCATGAGGCATGGTTCGCAAGTATCTAATGATTCATAATCAAGTGATTCCAAAAGCCCATCAGCATGGAGTTTCTTCATGCTCTTTACACCAATATGACCTAAACGACAGTGCCACGTATAAGTTGCACTATCATTATTAACTTTGCATCGTTTGGCTTCAATATTATGAATATGTGTATCACTACGATCGAGATTCAATAAACCATTTATATTGACTGTATGAGTATAGAAGGTTTTATTCATGTAAATAGAACAACAATTATTCTTTGACTTAAATGAATAACCGTATTGCAATAAACATGATCCAATCATATTTATGCTCAACGCAAACACCAAATAACATTTATTTTAGGTTCAACACTAATCCTGAAGGTAAAGGGAGTGTGTGATGGTGATCTTATCAACCTTGGAATCACTTCCAACACACATCGTCACCTTGCCCTCAACTAGTTTATGTTCATTTTGTAACTCCTATTTGAAGTTCCGAATCAGAGCAACTGAACCAGTATCATATACCCAGGGGCTATTATGAACACTAGTATAGTACACATCAATAATATGTATATCAAATATACCTTTGTTCACTTTGCCATCCTTCTTAGCCGCCAAGTATTTTGGGTAGTTCTGCTTCCAGTGACCATTCCCTTTGTAGTAGAAGCACTCAGTTTCAGGCTTAGGTCTAGCTTTGGGTTTCTTCATAGGAGTGGCAACTTGCTTGCCATTATTTGAAGTTCCCTTTCTTTTCCTTTGCCCCTTTTTCTTGAAACTAGTGGTCTTGTTAACCATCAACACTTGATGCTCTTTCTTGAATTCTACCTTCGTCGATTTCAACATCATGAAGAGCTTGGGAATCATTTTCGTCATCCCTTATTATAGTTCATCACGAAGTTCCTGTAACTTAGTGATAGTGCCTAGAGAACTCTGTCAATCACTATCTTATCTGGAAGATTAACTCCCACTTGATTCAAGCGATTGTAGTGTAGGCAAAGTACTTGTTAGAGGTCTCATACCTCTCGACTCGGGCATGAGTCTGAAATGCCAACTTTAGCTCTTGGAACATCTTATATGCTCCGTGGCGTTCAAAAACAGTTTTTGAAGTCCTGGTTCTAAGCCATAAAGCATGGCACACTAAACTATCAAGTAGTCATCATACCGAGCTTGTCAAACATTCATAACATCTGCATCTACTCCTGCAATAGGTCCGTCACCTAGTGGGGCATCAAGGACATGTCACCTAGCGGTGCATCAAGGACATAATTCTTCTGTGCAGCAATGAGGATAATCCTCAGATCATGGACCCAGTCTGCATCATTGCTACTATCATCTTTCAACTTATTTTTCTCTAGGAACATATTAAAAATAAAACATGGGAGCTATACGTGAGCTATTGATCTACAACATAGATATGCAAAAACTACCAGGACTAAGTTCATGATAAATTAAAGTTCAATTAATCATATTACTTAAGAATTCCCTCTTAGATAGACATCCCTCTAATCATCTAAGTGATCACATGATCCATATTGTCGGTGTCAAAACCGGCGGATCTCGGGTAGCGGGTCCCGAACTGTGCGTCTAGGATCGATGGTAACAGGAGGCAGGGGACATGATGTTTTACCCAGGTTCGAGCCCTCTTGATGGAGGTAAAACCCTACGTCCTGCTTGATTGATATTGATGATATGGGTATTACAAGAGTAGATCTACCACAAGATCAGAGAGGCTAAACCCTAGAAGCTAGCCTATGGTATGATTGTATGTTTCTGTCCTCTATGAACTAGCCTGGCCCTGGTTTATATAATGCACCAGAGGCCTAGGTTAACAAGAGTCCTAACGAATACGCCGGTGGGGAGAAGTCCTTGTCTTGATCACCAAGTCTTGTGGAATCTTCCATGTATGCGGCAACTGTCCAAACTGGCCCATGATTATACAGCCACGGGGGTCCTCGGCCCAATCTATCAGATTGGGAGATGACGTGTTGAGTACCCCTAGTCTAGGACACCGTCAGTAGCCCCCTGAACCGGTCTTCAAGTTAGGGACGCTCCTCGATTCTTCCGAACTGTTCTGCATCTTCGGTCGTCAGTCTTGAAAACTGGTTCAACAAATCTTCTTTATCTTTGATCTTGAGGATCGCCGAAATGCATTCGACGGGTTTACACTTCGGGTATCCGAGGAGCCCCTTTGAGTTTCCGGCCTTTATCAACGCCTTGTTATTTTTATGCCACACCTCAGGTTTGAAGTTGTTCCCGGGTGGCAGCATCCTCTTGCGTCCGAGCTCCAACGCCGGACTGCATTCGAGGTATCTTTTGCGGCCGAGCACCAACGCCAGACTGCATTCGAGGTATCTTTTGCGGCCGAGCACCAACGCCGGACCGCTTCCCAGCTCTAACGCCGGAATGTATCCGAGCTCCAACGCCGGATCGCTTCCTAGCTCTAACGCCGGAATGTATCCGAGCTCCAACGCCGGACTATGTATCCGAGCTCCAACGCCGGACTGTATCCGAGCTCCAACGCCGGACTATATCCGAGGTGTCATATCACCTTGGTTCAAAAAAGTTTGAAGGAGTTTAGCCGAGCTTAATGCCAGAAATGCCCTCTATGGAGCCAGCCACTAGCGCCCGAGCTTTATGCCGGACTGCTTCCGAGGTGGTGCACCACCCCGAATGTGGGCCGATTTTTGTCAATATTTTTGATTGGTGCAATTTATTCTCTGCAGAGATATATAGCCAGTAGCCCTCAAGGTGGGTATCGGTCTAAAACCCGAGATGCACATGAAGGATGACATAAGACCGCTGATCCCAGTAGCTGCTGAGACTTAGGTCGATTTGCAAAATCGGCCTGAGGATCAAGTCCTAGCTCGGCAGAATACTTCGGGACACTAAAAGCGGCGTGCTCAGTCCTCGAGACTCAGGTTGGGTGCGGCCGACCAACCCGAGGATCAAAATCTCCTCGGAAACTATATTGCACATAAAATTTTCTGCATTGGACAAGCAATGCAGTAGCCCCCGAGACACTGGTCGGGTGGCAACACCAGATCAGGGGATCGATGTGCCCCTTTAATATTTGTAAATAATAAGCCCGAAGCCCAGTAGCCCCCGAGCCTTAATGCAAGCATGGGTGGCCGAATTAAGGATCAATATCCATAGTAAAATCACAAATTATGTGTAATGACTCTATGTATCCAAGTACTTTACGTCATTAATGCTCGGATCCGCATTGTACAAAACTTTATTGACCGACCATCGGCTTCCACCTCCTCGGCCAGTAGCCGAGGAGCGTTTGTCCTACTTTATAAAGCCTTTATGAGGGCAAAGATTTACAACAAACAAGGCAATCTGGCCATACAATTTTATAAACAAAGGTACGCAGAGAGATATGTTATATTACTGTTTAACAAAAGAAATGTCTTCCAAAGAAAATAGTCCCGCTATCGGTTCCTTTCTTTGGGCTGTCATGCTAAGCATGATCATTAAACCTCAGCTCTAATGTAAGATCAAAATATCCAGGATTTAGTTTGGGAGGCAGTTAATAGCCCCCGGTAGTGTTCGGCGACAGTCGGGGTCAAGCCGTAAACACTTCGGCCAATGTTATGAACGGCCCATCATTTAATATAGTCATTGGATCGCTGACCAGTTTACGCTTATTGTGACAGTCAGTTTTCGGCTTTCTCCACTGAGGTGCTTGACCATGTGAGCTGGAAGCACAATCGCAGTGGTTCTCCCTTTGCAGACCTAGCCAAACAAAGCGGAACGTAGGAGGAAAGCACAGGAGTCGGGCAACCCAACTATTGACCGAAGACACAATTCGAAACCGATGCATATATAGCAATATCCGAGAATGTTTTTGCCGAATCCCTAAAGGTGTCCGGCGTTGCACTGCGAGACTAATGCTGGAAAAGCACAAATAGTTTAAAAGTGCCAAAAAGCTTGGAAATCCAAGAAACGTTAGTAAAAACATGACGTCCGAACAAGATCAAGTGTTCGGTGCCAATCCGAAAATTGGTCTTAGAAAAAAGAAGTGCTTCTGTCGTGCTTTAACATGATACATCCTATCTCAAGACTTCGAGCGGGTCAGCCTACGGCTTCAACCTCCTATCCCGAGGGCGGAGTACTTCTCATCAGGCCAGTTTAGCAAACTAAACTCTAGCGTCTTTAAGAGAGAAATTAGGCTCCCGGGCTAGTGACCGCACACTCGTGTCGAAAAAAGGAGTGATAAATAATAATAATAAAACTTTGCAACGACTAAGAAGAAGAACACTTATTATAAAACGGCTCAAATAAACTTAAGAGCCCCCAAGTGACTTGGGTAGAAGAATGATTGCATGTACCGAAGTACTTATATCATATCTATGTTCAACCGAACTTTAAACGCGTCTTAACCGGCCGTCGGCTTCTCCCTCTTCGGTCAAGGACCGAAAAGTGTTATGTACTCCATCGGTCGAGAATATCGACGGTGTTTCCAATAACCAGGCAATCAGGCCATAAGGCTGTAACAGACAAAGCGCGCTCATGGAACTTATGCTATATTACTGCGAAGAGTAAGAAGCATCTTCGAAGAAAATAGTACCCCCACCGATACCTTTCTTCGGTGCTCATTGTTATTATGAGACTTGTGCAATAGATTTTTTGTACTCATGAGTTCCGTTGTGTGCCGACCATCATTGAAAACTATAAGAGCGCTAGCTTTCGGCTTCACCCAGTCTGAGGTCCGGCTCGGGCGACCCGATCGTGACAATCGCAGAGGTGCTCCCTTTACTCCCTAGCCGAACAATCGGGAATGTAGGGGTAAACACAGGAGCGAGGCAACCCATCTTGCAAATCGCTTAAGTCAATATGGTGCATATTGTGGCGTAATACACGAACAAGGAATGAAGCCGTACAAGTATAATCATATGCAACAGGAAAAGCTTCATAAAGGAACCCCCCAAGTAAACGGGGTATTTGAATTTATTCGTCACAAACAAAGTTTGGACAAGGAAATTTTTTACAAGAAACTTTTTCCAAAAAAGTATAATGCTTGGTCGAACCGAACACAAGTTAGAAATTAAAGCTTTGAGCATGAAAGCGACTTAGCTGGTTAATGTGTTCGGTATTGATGACGTGGTCCGAGCTTGATGCGGGGCAAGGTTCCATCCCCCAAGCTGGTCCCGAGGTGGCAGAGCGAAGAGCTCGACACGCCGAAGTGGTGACATAGCACGGTCAATGCAGACCGGCAGAGTGACGCCGAAGTCCCCAGATCATTTTCCTGTGCACAAAAAATAGTGCAAACTGGAGATAATAGTAATAATGATAATTAAAAAAAATCGTTGCATAGTAAATAATTTATGCAAAGTGAGTAATAGAAGAAATATGGCCTGGCGCCGAAGTCAATGTCGATGCAGGGCGTCGGCGTGATGTAGTAAAGGCGTGGCAAAGCCTGAATTCACAGGTCGGTCTGAGCTCCGGACGCGGCGTTCGCCGGACTATGTACTGAAACTGCTCGAACCACCACGCGACCATCGTTAATGCGGCCACCATTTGATAGACCTGTGTACATATGATGGACAAACCAGAGTAATAATTCCTTGGGAAAAATGAACCCAAACAAGCAAAAAAACACTGGGATTAATAGCACCTGGTTTATTTGTTGTAGCAATCCGAAGGAAGGTGATTCCAAAAATTGGGACTCGCTCCGCACACCCATTGCCTGATGGGCGATAAAACGATGGCATGGCAATGCTGGTAAAGGTTGGCTCGCCGAGGCAAAGCCCTCGGCCCAGCTAACATGACGGAGCTGGTCGGCTAGCGACACCGAAGTATCCGGAGTAGGTTGATGAAGAGATGGTGAAGGCCCCGGTCCAGCCGAGATGTCGAAGCCTCGATGTCAGCCGATGAGTTGAAGTAGGAAGGCGTGATGGACACCATCTTGAAGAAGCAATAGTGCGGCCCTGTCGATGCAGGTCGTGACGTGGTCGATGCCGGCTTGATGAAGCGACCGTGCGGCGATGCCGGTATGCCCGCTCCGTGTAATCCGTGGGACGGCGATGTTGGTGATGATTTATCCTTCGCGATTCAGGACTCTTGTTCGGCTTGCCGAGATGATGATCCGAAGAGGTTGAGCTCGGCTCAACAAAGTGACGCCGTGTCTAGCGCAGGTCGGCAGCCGTGGAGTAATATTGCCGGACTGGTTTGACACCAACATGATGTTGAAGATCATGTTCAAAAGATCTTAAAGTTAGTGGGATGTGTTCGGGAACAAAACACAATACCCCATACAAAACTTCCTTCAAAAGGGATGTCTGAAATCCTGTTCATAAAAAAGATGAACTCGGGCCGGATTCGTTTTCGCGCAGAAAACAGATCCGAAAAGTGATGCACTAATCGGAAGGTTCCCGGAGTTTGGACGGTCGGATCGAGCTGAAATTTTGAGAGGTGGTAGATATAGGAATTCCGCAGCCGATCAACGGTTGGGTCTTCCAAAGGATGTCCGAGCTAGAATCTGGACACCACGCCCTAAACTCATCCAAATTCCCGTCCAGATTTGACAAGGCTCTGGTATATAGTGGATTGGCAGAGATTCCTCCATCGGAACTCGACGAAATTTTCCAGAGTTGTTGTAGACTCAATTCCGCACAATTCGACCAAAGCGATCGTCAAAGCGATACTCAAGGAGGTGGTGGCGGCAGATACGAGTTTGCTGTCCAGAAAAAACAGCACGGTCGCTTGAGGGCGATGTTGACGTTGAGCCCTCGAGCTCCATAGATGATTCCTCCGTGATCTTGATAGAGATTGGATTTGATGTTTGATAAAGGCCCTCGTCCGAACATGGTGATCCGAACACGGGGTGCAATTCTTGGTCGAACCAAGGTGACCAGTCGAGCTGGTGACAAAGATGCCGAAGTCGTAGTTGATCTGCAGGCGAGCCATCGATCCTTTTGTCGATCACACAGCGGAACTCTCAATGAAAGCACCAATGCCGGTGTCAAAACCGGCGGATCTCGGGTAGGGGGTCCCGAACTGTGCGTCTAGGATCGATGGTAACAGGAGGCAGGGGACACGATGTTTTACCCAGGTTCGGGCCCTCTTGATGGAGGTAAAACCCTACGTCCTGCTTGATTGATATTGATGATATGGGTATTACAAGAGTAGATCTACCACAAGATCAGAGAGGCTAAACCCTAGAAGCTAGCCTATGGTATGATTGTATGTATCTGTCCTCTATCAACTAGCCTGGCCCTGGTTTATATAATGCACCAGAGGCCTAGGTTAACAAGAGTCCTAACGAATACGCCGGTGGGGAGAAGTCCTTGTCTTGATCGCCAAGCCTTGTGGAATCTTCCATGTATGCGGCAACTGTCCGAACAGGCCCATGAGTATACGGCCACGGGGGTCCTCAGCCCAATCTATCAGATCGGGAGATGACGTGTTGAGTACCCCCTAGTCTAGGACACCCTCACATATCAACTAAACCATGTCCGATCATCACGTGAGATGGAGTAGTTTTCAATTGTGAACATCACTATGTTGATCATATCTTCTATATGATTCACGCTCGACCTTTCGGTCTTAGTGTTCCGAGGCCATATCTGCATATGCTAGGCTCGTCAAGTTTAACCCAAGTATTTTGCTTGTGCAAAACTGGCTTGCACCCGTTGTATGTGAATGTAGATCTTATCACACCCGATCATCACATGGTGTCTCGGCATGACGAACTGTAGCAACGGTGCATACTCAGGGAGAACACTTATACCTTGAAATTTAGTGAGAGACCATCTTATAATGCTACCGCCGTACTAAGCAAAATAAGATGCATAAAGGATAAACATCACATGCAATCAATATACGTGGTATGATTGGCCATCATCATCTTGTGCCTTTGATCTCCATCTCCAAAGCACCGTCATGATCACCATTGTCACCGGCTTGACACCTTGATCTCCATTGTAGCATCGCTGTCACCTCGCCAACTATTGCTTCTACGACTATCGCTACCGCTTAGTGATAAAGTAAAGCAATTACATGGCAATTGCAATTCATATAATAAAGCGACAACCATATGGCTCCTGCTAGTTGCCGATAACTGTGTTACAAAACATGATCATCTTATAAAACAAATTATATATCATCATGACTTGACCATGTCACATCACAACATGCCCTACAAAAACAAGTCAAACGTCCTCTACTTTGTTGTTGCAAGTTTTACATGGTTGCTACGGGCTTAGCAAGAACCGTTCTTACCTACGGCATAAAAACCACAACGTGGTATAGTGATTGTTTTTTGATCTTAGAAAGAACCCTGTTCATTGAATCCGATTCAACTAAAGTTGGAGAAACAGACACCCGCCAGCCACCTGTGTGCAAAGCACGTCGGTAGAACCAGTCTCATGAACACGGTCATGTAATGTCGGTCCTGGCCGCTTCATCCAACAATACCGCCGAATCAAGAAACAACTAGTGACGGCAAGCAATATGTATATGCCCACACCCACAACTCCTTTGTGTTCTACTCGTGCATATAACATCTACGCATAGACCTGGCCCGGATGCCACAATTGGGGAACACAGTATTTCAAAAAATTTCCTATAATCACGAAAGATCTATCTAGGAGATGCATAGCAATGAGAGGGGAGAGTGTGTCTACGTACCCTCGTAGACCGAAAGCGGAAGCGTTTAGTAACGCGGTTGATGTAGTCGAACGTCTTCGCGATCCAACTAATCCAAGTACCGAACGCACGACACATTCGCGATCTGCACACGTTCAGCTGGTGACGTCCCTCGAACTCTTGATCCAGTTGAGGCCAAGGGGGAGTTTCGTCAGCACGATGGTGTGGTGACGGTGATGATGAAGTTACCGACTCAGGGCTTTGCCTAAGCAGTACAATGATATGACCGGGGTGGAAAATTGTGGAGGGGGGCACCGCACATGGCTAAGACAAATCTTTGGTGCCTTTGGGGTGCCCCCTGCCCATGTATATAAAGGAGGGGGAGAGGAGGCCAGCCTAGGAGGGGCGCGCCTATAGGGGGAGTCCAACTAGGATTCCCAATCCTAGTTGGAGTCCCATTCCTTTTCCAAGAGGGGAGAGAGGGAAGGAGTAGGAGAGGGAGAAGCAAAGAGAGGGGGGGCGCCGCCCCCTCCCTAGTCCAATTTGGACTTGCCATGGGGGGGCGTCCACCCCTTGAGGCCCTTCTCTCCTTTCCCGTATGGCCCATTAAGGCCCACTACTTCCCCCGGTGAATTCCCGTAACTCTCCGGTACTCCGAAAAATACCACGAATCACTCGGAACCTGTCCGATGTCCGAATATAGCCTTACAATATATCGATCTTCACGTCTCAACCATTTAGAGACTCCTCGTCATGTCCGTGATCCATCCGGGACTCCGAACAACCTTCGGTACATCAAATCACATAACTCATAATACAAATCGTCATCGAATGTTAAACGTGCGGACCCTACAGGTTCAAGAACTATGTAGACATGACCGAGACACATCTTCGGTCAATAACCAATAGCGGAACCTGGATGCATATTGGCTCCTACATATTCTACGAAAATCTTTATCGGTCAAGCCGCATAACAAAATACGTTGTTCCCTTTGTCATCGGTATGTTACTTTCCTGAGAGTCGATCGTCGGTATCCTCATACCTAGTTCAATCTCGTTACCGGCAAGTCTCTTTACTCATTCCGTAATGCATCATCCCGTAACTAACTCTTTAGTCACATTGCTTGCAAGGATTATAGTGGTGAGCATCACCGAGAGGGTCTAGAGATACCTCTCCGACAATCGGAGTGACAAATCCTAATCTCGATCTATGCCAACTCAACAAACACCATCGGAGACACCTGTAGAGCATCTTTATAATCACCCAATTACGTTGTGACGTTTGATAGCACACTAAGTGTTCCTCCGGTATTCGGGAGTTGCATAATCTCATAGTCATAGGAACATGTATAAGTCATGAAGAAAGCAATAGCAACAAACTAAACAATCATAGTGCCAAGCTAACAGATGGGTCTTGTCCATCACATCATTCTCTAATGATGTGATCCCGTTCATCAAATGACAACACATGTCTATGGCTAGGAAACTTAACCATCTATGATTAACGAGCTAGTCAAGTAGAGGCATACTAGGGACACTCTGTTTGTCTATGTACCCACACATGTATCAAGTTTCCGGTTAATACAATTCTAGCATGAATAATAAACATTTATCAGGATATAAGGAAATATAAATAACAAATTGATTATTGCCTCTAGGGCATATTTCCTTCAGTCTCCCACTTGCACTAGAGTCACTAATCTAGTTCACATCATCATGTGATTTAACACCAATAGTTCACATCTCCATGTGACAAATACCCAAAAGGTTTACTAGAGTCAATAATCTAGTTTACATCGCTTTGTGATTAACACGCAAAGAGTGATCATGTTTTGCTTGTGAGAGAAATTTAGTCAATGGGTCTGCCACATTCAGAGCCGTGTGTATTTTGCAAATTGTTCTATGTCTAGAATTCTCTGCACGGAGCTACTCTAGCTAATTGCTCCCACTTTCAATATGTATCTAGATTGAGACTCAGAGTCATCTAGATCGGTGTCAAAACTTGCATTGATGTAACTCTTTATGACGAACTTTTTGTCACCTCCATAATCGAGAAACATATCCTTATTCCACTAAGGATAATTTTGACTGATGTCCAGCTATCCACTCCTTGATCACTATTGTATCATGTTGCCAAACTCTTGGTGAGGTACACAATAGGTCTGGTACATAGCATAGCATACTTTATATAACCTATGGTTGAGGCATAGGGAATGACTTTTCCTTCAGGGGCACCCCCAGGTGCTGCTCTGGCCCACTGGTGGTCTTTTGGTCAATAAAAAATCCACAAAAAGTTTCGCATTGTTTGGACTCCGTTTGGTATTGACTTTCTGTGATGTAAAAGACAAGCAAAAATAGCAATTGGCACTGGGCACTATGTCAATAGGTTAGTGTAACGCCCCGGACACACCCGCCGGTGGTCGTTACTCCTGGCGGGATCTAGACTGGCCCCACAAATCAATACTAGTCTTTTTTGCGCACTTTGTCCTCACTCATGCAAACCCGGGAGCAACTTCTCGATCGGCCACCCATCCTGAAATTACTCCAAGCTGAGCATGCTCAACTTTGGAGTTCTGTCCGAATGGGCTTCCAAAAAAGAAGGAATTCCTTATTGATATGAGTAGTCTATCATCCCTAATAAGCCAGGCTATCACATACACCCCCACTCAGAGGAACCGACGTCCTCGTCGGGCCACATGAACGTTCCCTCTTGGCACATACATCTGTGCATCCAATCCGGTACATGTGCCATGCGTATGCCACGACGGATCACAAACGTCATGAACAACATGACCGCGTACCTGTCCGCAAACATCTGTGATACCAACTTGTAACGCCCCGGACACACCCGCCGGTGGTCGTTACTCCTGGCGGGATCTAGACTGGCCCCACAAATCAATACTAGTCTTTTCTGCGCACTTTGTCCTCACTAATGCACACCTGAGAGCAACTTCTCGGTCGGTCACCCATCCTGAAATTACTCCAAGCTGGGCAAGCTTAACTTTGGAGTTCTGTCCGAATGGGCTTCCGGAAAAGAAGGAATTCCTTATTGATATGAGTAGTCTATCATCCCTAAAGCCAGGCTATCACAGTTAGTCCCAAAAATGATATAAAGTTGCTATAAAATGATTGTAAAGCATCCAAGAATGATATTATATTAGCATGAATACTTCATAAATTATAGCTACGTTGGAGACGTATCAATGAGAAGAACCAGAAGGATCTTAGATGAATGTCAGTTATTTTTTGAGTTTGTTTCCCTGCGGTACAACTTTTTTTCATCAGCTTTGTATTGTGTTGTGTTATGTTTTGTATGGCATTCTAGTTGGGCTTATAAATGGGATTCCTTGTTTTGCGTCTAGCTATCATCGATTTTCTAGCTTGTGGTTTGATAGGATATACTCAGTGAGTAGTTGCAGAGTGCTACATGAATGTGA
Source organism: Triticum urartu (assembly GCF_056163025.1). Lineage (NCBI taxonomy): Eukaryota > Viridiplantae > Streptophyta > Magnoliopsida > Poales > Poaceae > Triticum > Triticum urartu. The sequence goes on from NC_141877.1 coordinate 670,051,060, forward strand.
GATTTGACTTACAATGCCTCAACACTACTGGAATCAGGACCTTTGCCGTCAATCAGTTCTTTGTCGTCCGTTAGCTGACGACAAAGGAGGTCTTTGCCATCAGCATACAAAAAGCTGACGGCAAAAAAAGAGTGGACGACTAAGGGAGTCCTGGATTAGGGGGTGTTCGGGTAGCCGGACTATACCTTCAGCCGGACTCCTGGACTATGAAGATACAAGATTGAAGACTTCGTCCCGTGTCCGGATGGGACTTTCCTTGGCGTGGAAGGCAAGCTTGGCGATGCGGATATTCAAGATCTCCTACCATTGTAACCGACTCTATGTAACCCTAACCCTATCCGGTGTCTATATAAACCGGAGGGTTGTAGTCCGTAGGCAATCAACTCCATATACAACAATCATACCATAGGCTAGCTTCTAGGGTTTAGCCTCCTTGATCTCGTGGTAGATCTACTCTTGTACTACCCATATCATCAATATTAATCAAGCAGGGGTAGGGTATTACCTCCATCGAGAGGGCCCGAACCTGGGTAAAAAACATCTTGTCCCTTGTCTCATGTTACCATCCGGCCTTGACGCACAGTTCGGGACCCCCTACCCGAGATCCGCCGGTTTTGACACCGACATTGGTGCTTTCATTGAGAGTTCCTCTGTGCCGTCACAATCAGGAAGGATGCCTCCTCCCGTCTTTAAAGACGGCGCCGTTGCTAAGGGAGCCTTGGCTGTCGGCCAAACCCTCCGGCTAGGTGGTTTCCTCATGACCGCCTGTTCGGCTGTTGCACCGACGGTGACCTCTCGGGTCATCAAAAGCAACCTACACGTCAGCTCGGAGCTCGTCGAGCAGCTAGATCCAATGGATCTCTCTTCCGTAAACGAGCTCTTGGATCGCATCGCCGCCCTGGGGGTCGCTACGGATTATGACCAGGTTGGGCTTAAACCCGATCTAAGAGAAATTAACTCTCCCCAAGTCACCCACCACGTTGCCGTGGTAGAGGCGCAGTGCGGTGACCCTTCATCTATTTTAAGGACTAGCTACGTCCGAATTCCCGACTCCTCCAAGCCGGATACCCACAGAGAGGAGGATGTAACTCAAGACCTGAGCTTAGGATCAGGCAACGGACTAGATTCGTTGGACAACATCCAAGAATCCGAACTTCAGAGTTCGGAAACTCTTCGGCCTCTGAATCTTGGATTGGGTGAGGTTTCAGATTCAACGACACCCGCCCACCCGAACATAAGCGATCTCTCCCGAATCAGGCAGAGGCCTGAGGAAACAGTACATCATTACTGGGCCAGATTCCTCCTGGTTATGAACAGGATAAAGGATTGCCGCGAGGGAGACGCAATCTCAATTTTCTGCAGTAATTGCACGGACGAGGGAATCCTTAACGCCGTAAGTCGTCGTGATATTACACGCTTCCCTGACTTGGCGTCCATAGTACCAAAATACTGTGAGATGGAAAGCGCCTGGAAAACCGAAATAAAGTTTTGGGATAATCCGGCCTTGAATAGTAATCCCGTCCGAACTAAGAGGGTGCATCATCATAGGACACCCGGGATAAACACCAAAAAACCAAAACCCTCTACAGGGCATGGAACCGTACTGGAAAGGTGGCTTGATGGACCCTGTAGAATTCATAGTACAGAGGACGCCACAACAACTCACAGCCTTAGAGCATGTTGGATACTCCGGCAGGTGGCCAAAATTGGCGAGGACCTCTTAATTCTGGAGGCCGCAGAAAGCCAGCCCGAGGACACCAGTACCGTTCTCACAGTCTTCGAGACTTTCGCATCAAACAATATGCGAAAAAGAACACTCCACAGCCTTGCCGAAGTCTATCAAGTTGCAACAATAAATCATGACACTGCTATTACCTTCAACGCAAGTGATGAACCTGGATTCCGAACAGCCCGAGCACCAGCCGCATTGGTCCTCAGTCCCATAGTGGACGGCTTTCGCCTCACCAAGGTGCTCATGGATGGAGGCAGCGGACTGAACCTCATTTATGAGGAAACCCTTCAAAAAATGGAAATAGACTGGAACCACATCGAGCGAAGCAGCACAACCTTTAGAGGAATAATCCCCAGTCGGGAAGCGCGCTGCACAGGAAAAATCACACTAGATGTGGTGTTCGGCACACCGGATAATTACAGGTCCGAAGAAGTCACGTTTCAGGTGGCCCCGTTTAAGAGAGGATATAACGCTTTACTAGGGCGAGAAGCATTCACAATCTTCCAAGCAATACCCCATTACGGGTACATGAAGCTTAAGATGCCCGGGCCGAATGGAATTATCACTCTAGCTAGTGATCCGGACATAGCACTCCGCGCCAAAAACAAGACGGCCGCATTAGCCCTTGAGGCGCTATCCGAAGCCTTAGTGGCCGAGGAACTGACTGCGCTGTGCTCCATGGTTAACAGGGATGATGTGATACTCGATAAGAGATCCAAATCCACATCCTTCAAGCCAGCCGACGAAATAGTCAAATTCTAGGTCCATCCAACGGACCCCAATAAAACAGCTTCAATCGGGGCACGACTGAACCCTGATGCAGACGCCGCACTACGAGAGTTCCTACGAGAGAACTGGGACATCTTCGCCTGGCACCCTTCAGACATGCCAGGGATCCCACGCAGGCTGGCTGAACACAGCTTAAATATCCTAAAAGGATTTAAACATGTCAAACAAGCCCTTCGGCGTTTTTCCGAACCCAAGAGACAGGCTATGGGAGAGGAGCTAGCCAAGCTATTGGAGGCCGGATTCATCAGAGACATAAAACATCCGGACTGGCTAGCAAACCTGGTGATGGTACCAAAGAAGGACAAATCCTGGCGCCTGTGTGTCGACTTTAAAGACCTTAACAAGGCTTGCCCAAAGGATCCCTTCCCCCTCCCCCGCATCGACCAAATTATCGATGCCACCGCAGGACACGATTTGTTGTGTTTCATCGACGCATACTCCGGTTACCATCAAATCAAGATGGCAGAATCAGACCAAGCTGCAACAGCATTCATCACACCATACAGCCCATTCTGCTTCAAAACAATGCCCTTCGGGCTAAAAAACGCTGGCGCAACATATCAGTGCATGATCCAGACATGTCTGGCAAATCAGATCGGCAAAACAGTGGAGGCGTATGTGGACGATGTGGTCGTCAAATCAAGACATGTTGAATCTCTAGTAGACGACTTGAGGCTTACATTCGATAACCTCCGAAAATATGACATCAAGCTCAACCCGGAAAAATGCGTCTTCGGCGTTCCAGCCGGAAAGCTCTTGGGCTTCATTATATCCGGTAGAGGAATTGAAGCAAATCCAACCAAGATTCGAGCTTTGTCACAATTGGATATCCCAAAGGACCTCAAACAAATACAAAAATTAACCGGATGCGTGGCGGCTTTAAGCCGCTTCATCTCCCGCTTGGGAGAAAAGGCACTACCCCTCTATCGCCTCCTTCGGCGCACCGAACACTTCGAGTGGACGGAGGCCGCCACGGCCGGACTTGATGAAATAAAATCCATATTGGCAACAAACCCAGTCCTGGCCGCGCCGAACACCGGCGAACCAATGTTATTGTACATTGCAGCAACACATCAAGTTGTCAGCGCAGTACTCGTTGTCGAGCGGGAAACGGATGGACACAAATTCCCCCTTCAAAGGCCGGTCTACTATGTATCCACCGTCCTCACTCCATGCAAATCACGCTACCCGCATTATCAAAAGATTGCATACGCGGTATTCATGGCATCCCGGAAGCTACGACACTACTTTCAAGAGTGTTCCATAATAGTAGCCTCGGAAGTACCACTCAACGATATTATCAACAACCGCGACGCAACGGGCCGGATTGCAAAATGGGCCATCGAGCTTCTCCCATTCGATATAACCTATAAGCCACGACGAGCTATTAAATCGCAAGTTTTGGCCGACTTCGTCGCAGAATGGACGGAGGCCGAGCTCCCTAAAGAGTACGGCACATATTCAAACTGGATTATGCATTTCGACGGCTCCAAAATGTTGGCCGGACTGGGGGCTGGCGTCGTCCTGACGTCCCCCACAGGAGACACAGTCCAATATGTGCTCCAGATCATGTACATGGATTCCAACAATGCAGCCGAATATGAGGCCCTCCTACATGGCCTCCGGATAGCAGTATCCATGGGTATCCAGCGCCTAGAGGTACGCGGGGATTCAAACCTCGCGATATCCCAAATAAATGGAGACTTCGACGCCAAGGACCCAAAAATGGCAGCTTACTGCAACGCCGTCCTAAAAATGTCAACTCGGTTCGAAGGGCTGGAGTTTCACCATATAGCCCGAGAAAACAATCAAGCAGTGGACGTCCTGGCACGCATTGGAGCAAGACGCAATGCAGTCCCCCCAACATCTTTTTGGAAAGATTGTTCAAGCCATCCGTAGCATGGGAGGGGGAACCCGCAAATAACAGCCCGGACCCAGCCGCACCACTCGACGCCGAACAATCTGACACAATTGGAGGCTCTGCCAATGAAATTACACCTTCAGCCCACGTAATAATGGCGGTCATCGCTCCATGGACAGAACCATTCCTAGCCTACCTTACTAGGCAGGAACTCCCGGAGGACCAAAATGAGGCCCGCTGCATAGTGCGGCGATCTAAAGCCTATAGAGTGCATGAGGGAGAGCTTTATAAGAAAAGCACTACCGGAGTCCTTCAAAGGTGCATCTCCGAAGAGGAAGGGCGGAACCTTCTGGCTGAAATTCATGCTGGACTCGGTGGTCACCACGCCGCTGCTCGGTCCCTTGTTAGCAAGGCTTTCCGTACAGGCTTTTATTGGCCGACGGCCCGGGCAGAAGCTCAGGACCTAGTCCAACGATGCGCTGGTTGCCAACTTTTTGCCAACCAAAGCCATATGCCACCCACCGCACTCCAAACTATACCCATCACCTGGCCTTTTGCGGTCTGGGGGCTTGACATGGTCGGACCCCTTAAAGGTGGGACCGATAGGAAAAAATACTTACTGGTCATGGTGGATAAATTCACCAAATGGATAGAAGCCAAGCCTGTTAAAACGGCCGAATCCGGACCTGTGATAGACTTCATATCCAGGGTTGTACACCGTTATGGCGTCCCCCACAGCATCATAACCGATAACGGTACAAACTTTACTGCCGACGAGGTAAAACTCTGGTGCAAAAACATGGGCATCAAGCTCGATTATGCTTCCGTCTATCACCCACAAACCAACGGCCAGGTCGAACGTGCAAATGGTCTTATCATGAGCGGCATTAAACCTAGACTGGTGCGGTCCCTCAAGGAATCTAACACGCACTGAGTAGAGGAGCTCGACTCCGTGCTATGGGGGCTGCGGACCGCGCCAAATCGCACCACCGGATACACACCATTTTTTATGGTGTACGACGCATAGGCAGTTCTGCCTTCGACATAATTCATGACTCACCTAGAGTGCGCATGTACGAAGAAAGAGAAGCCGAGCTCGATCGGCAGGACAACTTGGACGCCCTGGAGGAGGAGCGTGACATGGCAAAAGCCCGTTCCGCATTTTATCAACAGCAGGCCCGAAGATATCAAAGCAGAGAAGTACGGGCCAAAAATTACAATGTTGGCGAACTAGTTCTACGCCTGCCGGATAAGAAAAAGGACAAACTCAAGCCCAAGTGGGAAGGTCCATTCATAATCGACCAAGTCCTGACTGGCGGGGCGTACCGCCTACGAGATGCGTCGGATAACCGACTCGAGCCGAACCCGTGGAACGCCACCCGTCTCTGAAGATTCTATGCCTAGCGCCGGACTCTGTGTTCGTCTCCTTCCTCTGTCCATTTTTTGCATTTTTCTGTCATACATTTCTCTCCTTCCCCTCTTTTCTTTTATAACCCTTAAAGGCTCATCTAGTGACGCGCCACTCGCGCTCATTAAACCTGGGGGCTTCTTTAACAGAAGCTTATTTATATGGGCTTCACGCCTAACACATGCGTCAAACTTCCGCATGTACCCTTTTTTTCACCATTATATGCATCGATATGACTTAAGTTTTGGCCAAGCTGGGTTGCCTGGCTCCTGTGCTTACCCCTACGTTCCCGATTGTTCGGCTAGGCGGTAAAGGGAGCACCTCTGCGATTGTTACTACCGGGTCAGCCGGATGTGTACCTCAGACTGGGTGAAGCCGAAAGCTAGCATTCTTAAGGGAATATTCGGTCGATGAGATAAAAGATGATCCTTTTACTCATTCTATGCGCCCCCAGATGCTTTTTTCTACGTCTTTTTACGCAGTCCGGACATGCACTTTAGGGCATGCCTCCCAGCGAAAGGAACCCCTAACGGAACTATTCTCTCTGGAAGATGTTTCTTACTAACCATGTAATATAACATAACTAGTTGGGCACTTGTCTGATAAAGCACTAATGACCCCTATGCCTGGTCTCAACGCATACCACGGTTCTTATATAACCGCTATGGTATTCGGACACACTCCGGACCATCAGGTCCCGAGGTTGAAGCGAAAAGGTCGGCAACGACAAACGATCTATAATCTGGCTAGAAGGCATTACACATGTCAATTCAAAATTACATAGTCATTCTGACTGATTGTATTCCTCTTCTATACCATCTAACAGGCTGTCTAATTTACAGTCCTGCTGGGAATACTTCGCGGCCAACTCTACTTGGCCGTATACTAAGCTCACAGGGATCTCCTTCCCGTCAGGCCCCACTGGTCCGACCTTGGCCATGTGGTTTGGGTCAGACTTCGTAAAACGGGTCTTCACCATGGCCCAGGCTTCCCTAGCGCCTTGTCGGCAGGCCGATATCTTCCACAACCGGAAGCGCCACCGAGCTCCCTTCAGCTTCTCCGCAAGCTCTCCAAGGCCCTCGGGCATGGAGTGGGCAGGCCATAAGGCTTGGGCAACACCTCGCATCGCCTGCCAAATTCGCTCGTGCAGTTGCATGAGTTCGGGAAGAACGTCACCCGTAGAACCGGGCATCTCCTCTGCAGGACAACCTGTGAGCATACCTACAGACATTACTCTGTTAGTTGACTTCCTCGCCGAACTCTTTTTTCAAAGTTCGTTCAAGCACTTACTAAATATGCCGCGTAGAAGCCGCTAATTCTCCTTCGTGGAGTCCGACAGCTGGCCACGAACATCTTTAAGTTCGACGTCCAGCCTGGTGTTGGCATCCTGAAGATCATTCTTCTCTTGCCTCACCTTTGTCAACGTACTCTCACCGGCCTTTAGCCGGCGTAAGAGTTGTTGCTTTCCCGGATCGAGTCCGGCACCATCTGCAACATGATTTGTCAGATTTGCACCCACACCGCACAATACTAATCTTTCGAAGTGTATCTTACCTGAGGGGGTCTCTTTGGACTCCCCTGCTGCGGCTAGTGCGGCCTCTAGTTGGGCCTTGCACTTTTCCAGCTCCTGGGACAGTACAATATTCTTCTCTATAAGAACTTGAATATTAAATGATCCTTAAATCAGTTGCTCTAACTGTTTCAAGTCTCGGGGGCTACGGGTATATATATATTTGACCAAAATTTTCTTACCCGTATGTCTTTTACATACTGCTCCGTGGCTCTGGCTAAACCATTTTGAGCGGCATGGAGGTACGCATCTCCCGAATTAAAGGCATCTAAAGCCTCTTGGGAGAAACAAGCGTCGCGTAGAACTGTCCGACGACACTTGTGGTTCATGGCACTCTCCACTTCAGAATTTGTGGCAGACAGCCTGTCCGCATCCTCTGTCGGAGGAGCGTCCGGTGCGCGCCTTGTGCTCGCCTCCGCTTCCTGGCCGGACGTTGGAGCCTGGCTGGTGGAGGCGCGATTGGCAACCTCTCCGGATATAGTCCGGCAAGGTCTCTTCGTTCTGAAGATAGCACGAACGTTAATATGCCCGGACAGAATAACACCAGGGAAGCAGAGGGTGCGCTATACCTTTGCGCCGGCATCTCAGTTCGGACTACATTCCTTTTTGCCCCACGGGGCCCTGCGGCCCCTCGTTGGCTAGCCGCCGCAGGTTCGGCCTCCTGCCTCGGAAATCTCCCCTGCAAAACACGTTTGTCGTCAGAAACACCGGAATACGTGAGAGTGGAATCTCTCTCAAGGGAATGATACTCCGGTTTCTGTCACCTGGGAGGCCGGGATTAACCCTGGGTAATCAGCCGTGATGGCTACCAAGGTATTGTCCTTGCTTAGCTGATGGAACACCCCGTCGATAAGCTCCACCGATATGTCCGGATCCTCTTCAGAGTCTGGATCGAGGGACCGTTCTGGGTCCTCGGGTTGTGGAGGGCGGCTGTTTATATCCTTCACCACCTGTCGCAGTTCCTGCATTGAAGTCGTTAGACTACATATCTAACCGTGGGAGTACAAAACAAACGGGCAAGCGCAGTTGTTCACTTACCCAACTTGGAGGATCGTACATAGTAAATCCGTCCTGCGGGTTGACGCGGAGGAATTCCTCCTTTTCTCCCTTGTACAAAGAGGATAAGATCTTTACTAGGGCGGCAGCTGAAGCCGGCCCCTTACGACCATAACGGGTGGCGTCATCCTCCCCGTTGAAATCCCACATGGGGTGGCCTCTATATTGAAGTGGCTGCACCCCTGCATAATGCATGCGGCCATGACTCCAATCATGGTTAGTCCGGAATGAGCCAACAGTCTTATCCGGCCCATCAGGTAAAGGACGTCTCTGTCGCTTTCTCTCTGAGAGCTCCGCGGACGCTAGCTCAAGCGTTTCTTCAATGGAGCACTGTTGAACTCAGGGAGACCGACCTGGATAGGGTCCGGTAGTGGGACGTCATCTATATAAAACCATTCCGAAGGCCAGTCCTCGGACGCCTTCTTCGGGGTTCCGGATAGGTATCCGGTCCCGGCGATGCGCCATACTTCGGCTCCGCTCACTTGGTATATAGACCCCTCTTTAGAACGGGGCACCAGGCAGAATAACCTCTTCCACAGCGCGAAATGATCCTCAACGCCTGAAAATAGCTCGCAAAGGGCGACGAAACCCGCAATATGCAATACAGAGGCGGGCGTGAGGTTGTGCAGCTGGAGGCCGTAGAACTCCAGAAGCCCGCGGAGAAATGGGTGAATTGGAAATCCCAGTCCCCTTATTAGATAGGGGACGAGGCACACCCGCTCTCCTTTAGAAGGATTGGGGGTGCTCTTTGCTTGTTTTCCGCCATTATAGGTGGCGAGACCGGCTCGGACCGGGACCATGTATGCCTGAGGGAGAAATCCCTTGGCCTGAAGTGACGCTAACTCGCTATGCGGGATGGTGCAACTCTCCCAGTCCCCGGGTTTGGGACCGGAGGGGCGAGGGGAGGAGCTGCGACGGCTGGTCATGTTGGAATGGACCTTTGCTGGAAGCGCTCTGATGATAACTCACGGAAAGGAGAAGATGTGGTTAGGACCTAAATCCCCATCCCGTTAAATAGGCGGCTCATTTATACGGCTAGGGGTGTGGATGTAAAAACACCCTGGCTTTTCGCATTCGTTTGAACACGTGGAAGACGGCCATTATTGGGCGTGGAAGCCGAGGAGCACTACATTACAAAAATCGGACATTATTCCTACAGGTACACAAGATATGGAGAGGAACCCGCCTTGCAATGCCGAACAATCTGCGCGCCGGACTCATCGTCATTGAAGCCTGGTTCGGGGGCTACTGAGGGAGTCCCGGATTAGGGGGTGTTCGGGTAGCCGGACTATACCTTCAGCCGGACTCCTGGACTATGAAGATACAAGATTGAAGACTTTGTCCCGTGTCCGGATGGGACTTTCCTTGGCATGGAAGGAAAGCTTGGCGATGCGGATATTCAAGATCTCCTACCATTGTAACCGACTCTATGTAACCCTAACCCTATCCGGTGTCTATATAAATCGGAGGGTTGTAGTCCGTAGGCAATCAACTCCATATACAACAATCATACCATAGGCTAGCTTCTAGGGTTTAGCCTCCTTGATCTCGTGGTAGATCTACTCTTGTACTACCCATATCATCAATATTAATCAAGCAGGAGTAGGGTATTACCTCCATCGAGAGGGCCCGAACCTGGGTAAAAAACATCTTGTCCCTTGTCTCCTGTTACCATCCGGCCTTGACGCACAGTTCGGGACCCCCTACCCGAGATCCGCCGGTTTTGACACCGACAACGACAAAGATGGTGTTTGCCATCAGCCAGTTCTTTGCCGTCCGCTAGCAGATGGCATAGAAGCTTTGTCGTACGCTAGCGGAAGGCAAAGAGGGAGAGTGGCATACTAGCGAGGGATTCCTAACGGCCACTTTCTTTACCGTCAGCTAACGGACGGCAAAGAATGTTTGTCGTCGGCTAGCGGACGGCAAAGAAAGTGGCCAACTAACGTCTGTTAGCTAGGCTCTTTGCCCTCCGCTAGGGGACGACAAAGAGTTGTGACCTAACCTAAAAAGCCGCTAGCCCCACGTCCCTCTCTCTCTCCCCTCTCTCTCCCTCCCTCATCGCACCCGTGCCGCCGCTCCGTGCCCGAGCCGCCCCCGCCGCTCCGCCGCCCCGCCTCGTCCCGCCGCCTTGGCCGCCCCGCCCCTCCACCCCAGCCCCGGCCGCCCCGCCCCATCCCGCCACGCCGCCCCACCCCTCCACCCTGCCGCCCCGGCTGCCCCGCCCCGCCGCCCCGAGGCGCCCCGGCCGACCCGGAACCCTGCCCTAGCGCCCCGGCTCGGCCCCCCTCCTCCATCCGGCACCCCCTGCCGCGCCTGAAGGTGACATCCCTCTTTTTCCCGTTTTTTAGATTTAGTTTAATTTAGGCTTGGTTTAGTTTCGGTTTAGTTTCTATTTTTTAGATTTAGATTTAGTTTAGTTTAGGTTAAGTTTATTAGGTTTTGTTTAGGTTAAGAAGAAAGAAGAAAGATGAAAGAAGAAGAAGAAGAAGAAGAAGAAGAGGAAGAAGAAGAGGAGGAGGAGGAAGAAGAAGATTAGGGGTGGATCACCGACGAAACCGGGTCGAGCGAGTTTGGGGGTTCCTCAGTGTCGATGGAACCCTAAATAGCAAGTATCGTCGGTGCGAGATACATGTGGACGTCGGTGTCGAACACTACATCCACGTCCCACAAGTGACGTCGGCGTCCGGTGTCCGACAGCAATAGTTCTCGGCGTCGATGGCGGTCGAACACCATTGCGAATTTGTTTGGCAGCCTCTGCGATGACGATTAAAAGGCAAGTGTTGAAACTTGAAACACCCAAACTGACTCATGTCAGTTTGGTTGTTTGAAATTTCAAAAGTTGGCTTTAATCCTCATCGTAGAGGCTGCCAGACAAATTCGCCAAGGTGTTCGACCGTCATCGGCCACCAGAACTATTGTTGTGGGATGCCGGGCGCTGGCTTCACTTGTGGGATGTGGATCTAGTGTTCAACATCGAGTGCCACATGTATCCCGCACCAATGATACTTGCTATTTAGGGTTCCATCGACGCCAAGGAACCCACTAACCTGCTCGTCCTATTGTAAATATTTAGTTAGGTCGACGGAAAAACAAAATGGTTATGTTACTCATCTTTCGATGTAAACGTGCAGTTATTTCATCGCTGTGAGGGTCTAGTGTTCAAAGAGCTCTGCCCCTACGTTCGTGGGTGAGCAAAAATGACATCTCCTCCTCCCCCCTTCATTTGCTCTGTTCCGGTCTTCGTGCCGATGAAACTTGCTAGCTATAGGTGTCTTCAATCATCAGTATGCGTGACCACTATGTGTCTCCCGTTCGAAAGGGTTACATCTATAAATATGCATGCATTTGCATATTTATAACCGTGATTCTTTCGAATTGTCCAACGTTATCCATGGATAGCCAGAGTATGCGTAGATTGGGTTCATTTTCCCATATGCTATTGTATCATCGAGTAGAGGTGTCTAGAGGGGGGTGAATAGACTCTTAGCAAGAAAAGTTGTAGTTTTTAATTTCTTTAAGTTGAAGTGGAGTTTTGGCACAAGTTTAAGCATTCACAATACATATCAAGCAAGCATGACAAGAGCATATGAGCAGCGGAAAGTAAAGCATGCAAGTTGCAAGAATGTAAAGGGATGGGATTGGAGTGTGCAAACCCAATTTGGAGACACATAGATTTTTTATATCCATGATTCTGATAGGTGGTGCTATCGTACATCCACGTTGATGGAGACTTCAACTCGCGAAGGTAACGGTTGCACGAGTCCACGGAGGGCTCCCCCCATGAAGGGTCCACGAAGAAGCGACCTTGTCTATCCCACCATGGCCGTCGCCCATGAAGGACTTCCTCACTCGGGTAGATCTTCACGAAGTAGGCGATCCCCCCGCCCTTACAAACTCCTTGGTTCAACTCCACAATCTTGACAGAGGCTCCCAAGTGACACCTAACCAATCTAGGAGACACCACTCTCCAAGAGGTAATAGATGGTGTGTTGATGATGAACTCCTTGCTCTTGTGCTTCAAATGATAGTCTCCCCAACACTAAACTCTCTCTCACACACACAGGATTTGAATTTGGTAGAAAGAAGATTTGAGTGGAAAGCAACTTGGGGAAGGCTAGAGATCAAGATTTATGTGGTTGGAATGGAATATCTTGACCTCAACACAAGTGTAGGTGGTTCTCTCTCAAAAAATGTATGTTGGAAGTGTAGGCATGTTCTGATGGCTCTCTCTGCGAATGAAGAGTGGGTGGAGGAGTATATATAGCCTCCACACAAAATCTAACCGTTACACACAATTTACCAAACTTGGTGGGACCGATTCAGAGAACTCGGTCAGACCGATTTAGTTCATAATGTGACCATTAGGCATTTCGATGGGACCGACATGATCAACTCGGTGGGACCGATGTGCTAGGGTTAGGGTAAAGCCTCAACTTGGTTTGACCGATTACACAAACTCGGTGGGACCGATTTGGGTAATAAGCGAAACAGGGAGTTGGCCAAGCAAACTCGGTGGGACCGATTGCATACCTCGGTGGGACCAAAATTATTGCAATAGGCAACAGAGAGTTTGTAAGCCCATCTCAGTGAGACCGAGATCCCATCGGTGAGACCGAATTGATTAGGGTTTCTGGCAGTGGCTATGTCAAGAGAACTCGGTGGCGCCGGATAGAAAATTTCGGTGGGGCTGAGTTTGACTTTTGGTTTGGGACATATTTGGATGTGAGAAATTAGTTGAGGGTTGTGGAGCATATCACTAAGTGTTGGGGAACGTAGCAGAAATTCAAAATTTTCTACGCAACACCAAGATCAATCTATGGAGTAATCTAGCAACGAGGAAAGGGAGAGTGCATCTACATACCCTTGTAGATTGCTAAGCGGAAGCGTTCAAGTGAACGGGGTTGATGGAGTCGTACTCGTCGTGATCCAAATCACCGATGATCCTAGTGCCGAACGGATGGCACCTCCGTGTTCAACACACGTACAGCCCGGTGACGTCTCCTACGCCTTGATCCAGCAAGGGGAGAAGGAGAGGTTGGGGAAGACTCCATCCAGCAGCAGCACGACGGCGTGGTGGTGGTGGAGGAGCGCGGGACTCCAGCAGGGCTTCGCCAAGCACTACAAGAGACGAGGAGGGAGGGGGGTAGGGCTGCACCAACAGGGAGAGCAAATCACATGTCTTGGGCAGCTCCAAACCTCAAGTATATATAGGGGGGAGGGGCTGCGCCCCCACCTAGGGTTCCCTCCCTAGGGGTGGCGGCAGCCCCCAGATCCCATCTGGGAGGCGGCGAAGGGGGAGAGAGAGGGGGCGCACCTAGGGTGGGCCTTAGGGCCCATCTGCGCCTAGGGTTTGCCCCCTCTCCTCTTGAGGACGCCTTGGGCCTTGGTGGGAGGCGCCCCAGCCCACCTAGGGGCTGGTCCCTTCCCACTATTGGCCCATGTAGGCCTCCGGGGCTGGTGGCCCCACCTGGTGGACCCCCGGACCCCTCCAGTGGTCCCGGTACACTACCGGTGATGCCCGGAACACTTCCAGTGGCCAAAACCATACTTCCTATATATTAATATTTACCTCCGGACCATTCCGGAACTCCTCGTGACGTCCGGGATCTCATCCGGGAATCCAAACAACATTCGGTAACCGCGTACATACTTTCCCTATAACCCTAGCGTCATCGAACCTTAAGTGTGTAGACCCTACGGGTTCGTGAGTCATGCAGACATGGCCGAGACAACTCTCCGGTCAATAACCAACAGCGGGATTTGGATACCCATGTTGGCTCCCACATGCTCCACTATGATCTCATCGGATGAACCACGATGTCAAGGACTTAATCAATCTCGTATATACAATTCCCTTTGTCTAGCGGTACGATACTTGCCCGAGATTCGATCATAGGTATCCCGATACCTTGTTCAATCTCGTTACTGGCAAGTCTCTTTACTCGTTCCGTAACACATCATCCCGTGATCAACTCCTTGGTCACATTGTGCGCATTATGATGATGTCCTACCGAGTGGGCCCAGAGATACCTCTCCGTTTACACGGAGTGACAAATCCCAGTCTCGATTCGTGCCAACCCAACAGACACTTTCGGAGATACCTGTAGTGAACCTTTATAGCCACCCAGTTACGTTGTGACGTTTGGTACACCCAAAGCATTCCTACGGTATCCGGGACTTGAACAATCTCATGGTCTAAGGAAATGATACTTGACATTAGAAAAGCTTTAGCATACGAACTACACGATCTTTGTGCTAGGCTTAGGATTGGGTCTTGTCCATCACATCATTCTCCTAATGATGTGATCCCGTTATCAACGACATCCAATGTCCATGGTCAGGAAACCGTAACCATCTATTGATCAACAAGCTAGTCAACTAGAGGCTTACTAGGGACATGGTGTTGTCTATGTATCCACACATGTATCTGAGTTTCCTATCAATACAATTCTAGCATGGATAATAAACGATTATCATGAACAAGGAAATATAATAATAACCAATTTATTATTGCCTCTAGGGCATATTTCCAACAGTCTCCCACTTGCACTAGAGTCAATAATCTAGTTCACATCGCCATGTGATTAACACTTACAGGTCACATTGCCATGTGACCAACATCCAAGAGTCTACTAGACTCAATGATCTAGTTCACATCACTATGTGATAAACACTCAAAGAGTTATGGGTTTGATCATGTTATGCTTGTGAGAGAGGTTGTAGTCAACGGGTCTTGCCATATTCAGATCCCTATGTATTCGCAAAACTTTATATCGTAGATGCTGCTACCACGTTCCACTTGGAGCTATTCCAAATTATTGCTCCATTATACGTATCCGGTATCTCTACTCCGAGCTATCCGGATAGGTGTTAAGCTTGCATTGACGTAACTCTTTATGTCGAACTCTTTATCACCTCCATAACCGAGAAACATTTCCTTATTCCTCTAAGGGTAATTTTGACTGCTATCTGGTGATCTACTCCTAGATCACCTTTGTACCCTCTTGCCAGACATGTGGCAAGGCACACATCAGGTGCGGTACTCAGCATGGCATACCGTATAGAGCCTATGACAAGAGCATAGGGGACGACCTTCGTCCTTCCTCTTTCTTCTGCCATGGTCAAGCTTTGAGTCTTACTCAACTTCACACCTTACAACTCAGGTAAGAACCCCTTCTTTGACTGATCTATTTTGAACTTCTTCAAAAAAATGTCAAGGTATGCGTTCTTTGAAAGTATCATCAGGCGTCTTGATCTATCTCTATAGATCTTGATGCCCAATTTGTAAGCAGCTTTATCCAGGTCTTCCTTTGAAAAACACTTTTCAAACAACCATTTATGCTTTCCAGAAATTCTACATTATTTCGAATCAGCAATATGTCATCCACATATACTTATCAGAAATGTTGTAGTGCTCCCACTCACTTTCTTGTAAATACAAGTTTCTAGCAAACATTGTATAAACCTAAAAGCTTTGATCACTCCATCAAAACATATATTCCGATTCCGAGATACTTGCTCTAGTCCATAGAAGGATTGCTGGAGCCAGCATACCTTTTAGCATCCTTAGGATCGACAAAACTTTGATTGTATCACATACAACTCTTTCTTACGAAAACTGGTAAGAAAACTTGCTTTGACATCCATCTGTTAGATTTCATAATCGAAAAATACAGCTAATGCTAACATGATTCCGACGGACTTAAGCATCGCTACGGGTGAGAAATTCTCATCGTAGTCAACTCCTTGAACTTGTGAAAAGACTCTTTCCCACAAGTCGAGCTTCATAGACGGTAACATTACCGCCCACGTCTGTCTTCTTCTTAAAGATCCATTTATCTCAATGGCTTGCCGATCATCGGGCAAGTCCACCAAAGTCCATACTTTGTTCTGATATATGGATCCTATCTCGGATTTCATGGCTTCTAACCATTTGTCGGAATACGGGCCCACCATCGCTTCTCCATAGCTCGTAGATTCATTGTTGTCTAACAACATGATATCTAAGACAGGATTACCATACCACTTAGGAGTAGTACATATCCTTGTCGACCTACGAGGTTCGATAGCAACTTGATCCGAAGCTTCATGATCACTATCATTAACTTCCTATTCAACAGACGTAGGCGCCACAGAAAACATCTTTCTGTGTTGCATCATTCTCTAGTTGAAATAAAGGTTCGACAACCTCATCAAGTTCTATCTTCCTCCCACTCAATTCTTTCGAGAGAAACTCCTTCTCAAGAAAGGACCCGTTCTTAGCGACAAACAATTTGCCCTCGGATCTGAGATAGAAGGTATACCCAACTGTCACCTTTGGGTATCCTATGAAGATGTGTTTGTCCGCTTTGGGTTCGAGCTTCTCTGGCTGAAGCCTTAAGCATCGCAGTCCCAAACATTAAGAAACGACAACTTTGGTTTCTTGCCAAACCAATGTTCATACGATGTCGTCTCAATGGACTTAGATGGTGTCCTATCTAAAGTGAATGCAGCTGTCTCTAACGCATAACCTCAAAATGAAAACGGTAGATCGGTAAGAGACATCATAGATCGCACCATATCTCATAAGGTTCGATTACGACGTCTGGACACACCATTACTCTGTGGTGTTCCAGGTGGCTTCAACTGTGAAACAATTCCACAATGTCTTAAGTGATTGCCAAACTCATAACTCAGAAAATCTTCTATTGATCAGATCGTAGGAACATGATCTTTTTGTTATGATGATTCTTAACTTCACTCTGAAATCGCTTGAACTTTTCAAACGTTTCAGACTTGTGCTTCATTAAGTAAATATACCTATATCTACTCAAATCGTCAGTGAAGATGAGAAAATAGAGATATCCACCGCATGTTTCAATTCTCATTGGATCACACGCATCAGCATGTATGATTTCCAACAAGTCACTTGCCCGTTTCATTGTACCTGAAAACGGGGTCTTAGTCATCCTGCCCATGAGGCATGGCTCGCATGTGTCAAGTGATTCAAAATCAAGTGACTCCAAACATCCATTGACATGGAGTTTCTTCATGCATCTTACGCCAATATGACCTAAGCGGCAGTGCCACGAGAAAGTGGTACTATCATTATTGACTCTACATCTTTTGGCGTGAACATGTGTATTACCACGACCGAGATTCAATGAACCATTCACATAGGGTGCATGACCATGAAAGGTATCATTCATGTAAACAGAATAACCATTATTCTCTAACTTCAATGAATGACCGTATTGCAATGAACATGATCTAATCATATTCATGCTCAACGTAGACACCTGATAACATTTATCTAGGTTCAATACTAATCCCGAAGGCAGATGGAGCGTGCGATGGTGATCTCATCAACTTTGGAAACACTTCCAACACACATCGTCACCTCGCCCTCAGCCAGTCTCCGTTTAGTCCGTAGCTTTTGCTTCAAGTCACCAATAATAGTAACTGAACCGGTATCCAATACCCAGGTGCTACCAGGAGTACTAGTGAGGTACACATTAATGACACGTATAAATTTTGTTGAAGTTGCCAGCCTTCTTATCTACCATGCATTTGGGGTAATCCCGCTACCAGTGACCGTCCCCTTTACAATAGAAGCACTTAGTCTCGGGTTTGGGTTCAACCTTGGGTTCCTTCACTGGAGCGGCAACTGGTTTGCCATCCATGAAGTTTCCCTTCTAGCCCTTGCCCTTCTTGAAACTAGTGGTCTTGTTAAACCATCAACACTTGATGCTCCTTCTTGATTTCTACCTTTTGCGGTCTTAAGCACCGCGAACAGCTCCGGGATCAACTCCATCCCTTGCATGTCATAGTTCATCACGAAGATCTAGTAGCTTAGTGATAGTGGCTAGAGAACTCTATCAATCACTATCTTATCTGGAAGTTTAAACCCCACTTGATTTAAGTGATTGTAGCACCCAGACATTCTGAGCACATGCTCACTAGCTGAGCAATTCTCCTCCATCTTGTTGGCAAAAGAACTTGTCAGAGGTCTCACACCTCTCAACACGGGCATGAGCCTGAAATCCCAATTTCAGCTCTTGGAACATCTCATTTGTCTCAGCCGTTCAAAACGTCATTGGAATCCCGATTCTAAGCCGTAAAGTATGGTGCACTAAACTATCAAGTAGTCATCAGGACGTGTCTGTTAGGTGTTCATAACATCCACAGATGACGTTGTAGGGGTTTCCACATCGAGCGGTGCATCAAAGACGTAAGCCTTCTGTGTAGCAGTGAGGACACTCCTCGGACTACGGACCTAGTCCGCATCATTGCTTACAATATCTTTCAATTTGGTCTTTCTCTAGGAACGTATTGAAATAGGGAGCTACAACGTGAGCTATTCATCTACAACATATTTGCAAAGACAATTTAGACTATGTTCATGATAATTGAGTTCATCTAATGAACTCCCACTCAGATAGACATCCCTCTAGTCATCTAAGTGAAACATGATCCGAGTCAACTAGGCCGTGTCCGATCATCACGTGAGACGGACTAGTCAACATCGGTGAACATCTTCATGTTGATCGTATCTTCTATACGACTCATGCTCAACCTTTCGGTCTTCCGTGTTCCGAGGCCATGTCTGTACATGCTAGGCTCGTCAAGTCAACCTAAGTGTTTTTGCTGTGTAAATCTGGCTTACACCCGTTGTATTCGAACGTTAGAATCTATCACACCCGATCATCACGTGGTGCTTAGAAACGACGAACCTTCGCAACGGTGCACAGTTAGGGGGAACACTTTTCTTGAAATTTTAGTGAGGGATCATCTTATTTAAGCTACCGTCGTTCTAAGCAAATAAGATGTAAAACATGATAAACATCACATGCAATCAAATAGTGACATGGTATGGCCAATATCATTTTGCTCCTTTTGATCTCCATCTTCGGGGCTCCATGATCGTCGTTGTCACCGGCATGACACCATGATCTCCATCATCGTGTCTTCTTGAAGTTGTCTCGTCATCTATTACTTCTACTACTATGGCTAACGCTTTAGCAATAAAGTAAAGTAATTACATGATTTTTATGTTGACACGCAGGTCATAAATAAATTAAGACAACTCCTATGGGCCGGTTGTCATACTCATCGACATGCAAGTCGTGATTCCTATTACAAGAACATGATCAATCTCATACATCACATATATCATTCATCACGTCTTTTTTTGGCCATATCACATCACACGGCATATGCTGCAAAAACAAGTTAGACGTCCTCTAATTGTTGTTGCAAGTTTTTACGTGGCTGCTATAGGTTTCTAGCAAGAACGTTTCTTACCTACGCGAAAACCACAACGTGATATGCCAATTTCTATTTACCCTTCATAAGGACCCTTTTCATCGAATCCGATCCGACTAAAGTGGGAGAGACAGACACCTGCTAGCCACCTTATGCAACTAGTGCATGTCAGTCGGTGGAACCAGTCTCACGTAAGAGTACGTGTAAGGTCGGTCCGGGCTGCTTCATCCCACGATGCCGCCGAATCAAGATAAGACTAGTAACGGCAAGTAAATTGACAATATCGACGCCCACAACTACTTTGTGTTCTACTCATGCATAGAAACTACGCATAGACCTAGCTCATGATGCCACTATTGGGGAACATAGCAGAAATTCAAAATTTTCTACGCAACACCAAGATCAATCTATGGAGTAATCTAGCAACGAGGAAAGGGAGAGTGCATCTACATACCCTTGTAGATCGCTAAGCGGAAGCGTTCAAGTGAACGGGGTTGATGGAGTCGTACTCGTCGTGATCCAAATCACCGATGATCCTAGTGCCGAACGGACGGCACCTCCGTGTTCAACACACGTACAGCCCGGTGACGTCTCCTATGCCTTGATCCAGCAAGGGGAGAAGGAGAGGTTGGGGAAGACTCCATCCAGCAGCAGCACGACGGCGTGGTGGTGGTGGAGGAGCGCGGGACTCCAGCAGGGCTTCGCCAAGCACTACGAGAGACGAGGAGGGAGAGGGGTAGGGCTGCGCCAACAGGCAGAGCAAATCACATGTCTTGGGCAGCCCCAAACCTCAAGTATATATAGGGGGAGGGGAGGGGCTGTGCCCCCACCTAGGGTTCCCTCCCTAGGGGTGGCGGGAGCCCCCAGATCCCATCTGGGAGGCGGCCAAGGGGGAGAGAGAGGGGGGCGCACCTAGGGTGGGCCTTAGGGCCCATCTGCGCCTAGGGTTTGCCCCCTCTCCTCTTGAGGACGCCTTGGGCCTTGGTGGGAGGCGCCCCAGCCCACCTAGGGGCTGGTCCCTTCCCACTATTGGCCCATGTAGGCCTCCAGGGCTGGTGGCCCCACCTGGTGGACCCCCGGACCCCTCCGGTGGTCCCGGTACACTACCGATGATGCCCGGAACACTTCCGGTGGCCAAAACCATACTTCCTATATATTAATCTTTACCTCCGGACCATTCCAGAACTCCTCGTGACGTCCGGGATCTCATCCGAGACTCTGAACAACATTCGGTAACCGCGTACATACTTTCCCTATAACCCTAGCGTCATCGAACCTTAAGTGTGTAGACCCTACGGGTTCGTGAGTCATGCAGACATGGCCGAGACAACTCTCCGGTCAATAACCAACAGCGGGATCTGGATACCCATGTTGGCTCCCACATGCTCCACGATGATCTCATCGGATGAACCACGATGTCAAGGACTTAATCAATCCCGTATACAATTCCCTTTGTCTAGCGGTACGATACTTGCCCGAGATTCGATCGTCG
Source organism: Triticum urartu (assembly GCF_056163025.1). Lineage (NCBI taxonomy): Eukaryota > Viridiplantae > Streptophyta > Magnoliopsida > Poales > Poaceae > Triticum > Triticum urartu. The sequence continues at coordinate 670,072,212 of NC_141877.1, forward strand.
GTATCCTGATACCTTGTTCAATCTCGTTACTGGCAAGTCTCTTTACTCGTTCCGTAACACATCATCCCATGATCAACTCCTTGGTCACATTGTGCACATTATGATGATGTCCTACCGAGTGGGCCCAGAGATACCTCTCCGTTTACACGGAGTGACAAATCCCAGTCTCGATTCGTGCCAACCCAACAGACACTTTCGGAGATACCTGTAGTGAACCTTTATAGCCACCCAGTTACGTTGTGACGTTTGGTACACCCAAAGCATTCCTATGGTATCCGGGAGTTGCACAATCTCATGGTCTAAGGAAATGATACTTGACATTAGAAAAGCTTTAGCATACGAACTACACGATCTTTGTGCTAGGCTTAGGATTGGGTCTTGTCCATCACATCATTCTCCTAATGATGTGATCCCATTATCAACGACATCCAATGTCCATGGTCAGGAAACCGTAACCATCTATTGATCAATGAGCTAGTCAACTAGAGGCTTACTAGGGACATGGTGTTGTCTATGTATCCACACATGTATCTGAGTTTCCTATCAATACAATTCTAGCATGGATAATAAACGATTATCATGAACAAGGAAATATAATAATAACCAATTTATTATTGCCTCTAGGGCATATTTCCAGCACTAAGCACTTTGAGCAAGAACCTCATTAAGCAACACCTCACCCCCTCTTAATAGTATTAGCTTTCCTATGAACTCAATGTGATCTTGGATCACTAAAATAGAAAATGCAGAGTCTTGAGCTTTGAGCTTGAGCCAATCCTTTGTCCTTATCATCTTGAAGGGGTTCCACATCCTCTAGTCCATGCCACTCAATTGTTGAACTTATCTGAAACATGCTAGATGAAAACATTAGTCCAACAAGAGATATGTTGACATTAATTACCAAAATCACCCAGGGAGCACTTGTGCTTTCGGCTCTGCTCCGGGTCCGATGCAGAATTTCGTCAGTTCCTCCCTGTTGTTCTCCGGGTACACATCCTCTCTGCACCACCTGCGTTGATAGGCCAAGAGACCCTGTATCAGTTAAACACTCTTGAGCCAGATCCAGAGCATCCAAGGTATTTCAAGGGGTATAATTCGAAACACGCCTGGACTCACAAGACATGCTTGTGGGATCTGCCTTACTTCAAATACCTCCTTTGCCCACACAACATCGACATAATGCACACTGAGAAGAATGTCGCCAAGGCACTTTTTGGTACATTGTTCGGCATAGATGGGAAGTCAAAGGATAATACTAAGGCTAGAGTCGATCTGGAGGCGCTATGTGATAGGCCGTTACAAAACATGAAAGAACCGAAAGGAAAGCAGAACAGGACGAAGCCAAAGGCATGGTTCAATCTTGGAAGGCCAGCTATGAGGGAAATTATCTTGTGGGTGCAACAACAGTTGATGTTCCCCGATGGGTATGCAGCGAATCTAAAGAGGGGAGCGAATCTTGATAAATTGAAGATATTTGGTCTCAAGAGTCATGATTGGCACATATAGATTGAGCGGGTAATGCCGGTGATGTTGCGTGGCTTCATCCCTAAGGATGAATGGCTAGTACTGGCAAAGCTGAGCTATTTCTTCTGTGTTCTTTGTGCGAAACAACTATCGCCTGGCCTGCTAGAAGAAATGAAAGAATTGGCGCCGGAGTTTATCTGCAAGTTAGAGAAGATCTTTCCGCTGGGCTTCTTTAATCCAATGCAGCACTTGATTTTGCATCTCCCAACCGAGGCAAGATTGGGGGGCCCATGCAAAATCGTTGGTGCTATGGTACTAAGAGGATGCAGAAGACGCTATGAGCAAAATGTAAAAATAAGCGTAGAATTGAAGCATCGATGGCTGAGGCATTCATTACCGAGGAGGCGGCAAACTTCGTGACAGCACACTACGAAGCCAAAAATCATCATTTGCATAATCCAAAGCCTCGGTACAATGCTGACGAACCTAAAAAGGGTGGATCCAACCTCCGCCTATTCAAAGGGATCTCGCACCAGCCGATGCTTCTAATTCCTTAACATTGGATTTCGAAGAATGGCACATCATTTCGTTGTATATCTTCACCAACCTAATAGAAGTGCGGCCCTACATCGAGTAATTTCTCGGTACATTGTTTCGCAACTTCTAATTCCTTTAAACTGCTCTTATTCCCGGATAAATTTGATACAGTCGATATGTCGCCAAATTCTCGTATGGAGCGGTGATCCAAAAGGATTCCGTCGAAGAGTATGAGCTTCTGGCAAAGCATGGAGGCGGCTATCCCGGTTTCATCTCTTAGTTCAAAAAAATGGTAATTTCCATTAGACAATTTCATTTCTTCATCTAATTTGTGGCTAATGCAACAATCCCTTTCGTATTAAACTTGTAGGCTAATTTAGAGTTAATGGACGCCGAATTGAGACAAGTCGCTAATGGTTTTGACTTTAAGGTCTGTTCATTTGACAAATACGATATCAACGGGTATCACTTTCGTACCTATGGCAAAGAGCTTTCTATGGCCTACCGAAAGGCTACAAATTGTTGTGTCTCTGCTATCGGCGAAGGAGATACTGAGTATTATGAAAGAGTTGAAGCAATTTATGAACTTCAATTCTATGGTGCAAACCCACCAAACATCATAGTCTTCAAATGTTATTGGTTCCAGCCGAAGGAGACTAGAAGGACTCATGAACACTTAGGGCTAGTGGGAATCAAACAAAGCACCCATTTGGATGTTCCTGATGTCTATATTATGGCTCAATAGGCAACCCAAGTTTTCTATCTACCGTGGGCCTGTCAAAGTGATCCAAATCTCAATGGTTGGGATGTTGTTTATGAAGTGCCGCCATGTGTTAGACCACCTCCCCCCAATGAAGAGGATTATGAACCTCACATTAACCCAGACACATACGAAGGATAATTCTTCCAAGAAACGCGTCTTTCCAAAAAAACATTTCAAGAACCGCTCTACTTCACCCCAGAACATTGAAGTAGACAGTGGCAGTGAACCCGACTTCACCCCTGAGCCGGAACAAGAAGAGCCTGAACTAGAAGAGGTTACTGCTGCGAATGACCTGTCAATGCTTGACCAATTACGTAAAGGTGGCCTTCCACATGATTATGATGCATTTATTAATGATGATGATGAGCAAGTCATTACCGATAGTGATGATGATGATGATATATTTATTGATCCCGGAGCATTTATTGAACCCGACGATCCAGATTATTATTAGGTATTCAATTTTTTATGTTGTACTTGATTTATATAGTTGGTATGTACAATTTCTTACTTTGTGTGATTGTTTCTTATACATAGTGCCATGGTCTTGATGTCCGTCCCTGTCGGCCCTCTCCCGCTTTATGATTCAGATGTGGTAAATTCTCTTTCATAACTATTTGTTGCATTTCGCATTTACGACAATTATGGCCATCAAGTTGACATAGAGATCATTTAATCTAGGAGGTATGTGAACCAGAATTTGAAATCGACCCTCTTGTGGAGAAGTTCAATTTAGTTGAAAAAGAAAATGAGTATTTGAAAGAAAAATTAAAAGAATTGAAGAAGAGAAGATGACATTGGAGTTGTATGTTGCCGATGTCATCGATGATCACAAGATGAAGATGAATGCAATGCACTTGAAGATGGATGCAATGCGCCTGAAGCTTAAGAAGATTAGAAAATATGCCATTGATACTGAGGCTTGGTATCATTATGTCGTTGGATCAATTGTTACCTTAGTTGCGATCTTCATCACATTTGTTGTGATGAGGGTAAGTTTTCTCTAGTGTTTTGCTTTACAAATGGATACTTAGCTTATTTTCCTCCTAAATGGCATAATTACCTAAGTTAGATAAAAAATGAGCTATACTTAGCTTCCTCAGTTCATTTATGGCATACTTAGCATACGTAGGTCAAAAATGGCATGATAATCTTTGTTACCTCCAAAATGATATAGACTTAGCTTATTTTCCTCAAAAATGACATAATAACCTTACTAAGCTCCAAAATGACCTATTTACCTATCTTAGCTCTAAAATGACGTACACTTGGCATTTTTACCTGGCTTAGCAATAAAATGGCATTTTTGCCTACCTTAGTTAGAAGAAGAAGAAGATAAAGAAGAGGAGATGAGAAAAAGAAAGAGAGGAAAAAATCTTCTTCTTCTTCTTCTAACTTTCTTCTGTCCCAATTTGCAGATTTGCTTTAGATAAGGAAGCTTGCGTTGATGGAGTCTACTCTTCTCTTTATGCTTCCTTCTTGTTTTGATTTTGTAGGATGAACAATGTGAAACGTGCTACCTATATATGTATGTATGGATGAAACCATTGTATGCTTGTTGTTGGATATGTTGGCTAGCTATATATGTTGCATATGGACTTTTGATTTGCAATGTATATGTGTTTGATGATCATATCCATATGGCAGGGATATGAGTTGGTATGCTTGTCGAAAGTATTTTTCATATATGTGAAATTGAATGAATTAAAGAAAAAACAGAAAAAACAGGGGCTATATAGGCTCTTGCCATCTGCTGGTAGACGACAACGAGCTTTGCCATCAGCCAGCAGACGACAAATATGCCATGTGGCAGCTACCTGTGCAACCTGGGGGTACTGGGCTGGCCTATATGGTTGCTTTGCCGTCTGTGGGCAGTCGACAAAGATCATTGCATCTTTGCCGTCAGCCAGCGGACGACAAAGAAGTCAAATAGGCCAGCCCCCAGGTGCTGCCACATGGACAGCTATGCCGTCCGCTGGCTGACGGTAAATATGCAAAGGTCTTTGTCGTCTACCAGCGGACATCAAATATGCAAAGGTCTTCGCTGTCATCCTGCGGACGGCAAAGCATGCCGTTAACCCACTAACGGCCTGTAGCTGACACCTCTGCCGTCCAGGTCCTTTACCATCTGTTGGCGGACGGCAAAGACCATCTTTGCCGTCCGCCAGCAGACGACAAAGATGCCTTTGTCGTAGCTCGTTCAGCCGGACCTGTTGTCGTCCGTTGGCGGACGGCAAAGGCCAGGCATGCCTTTGCCGTCCGCCATGGCAATGGCAAAGTTTCTGATTCCTATAGTGCAATACAGATGTGATGTGTTCAAAGTTCTATGTTTGTTCAAAGTCTTGGGTATATGATTGTGTACATCAACATGGACATATTCAAAAAAGTGAGAGGAAGAGATAATCTGGGGTTCAATCTCAGGATTAGCACCACACAACATACCAAAGTACCACAGGAGGACTTGTCATAAAATCCATGTGTCGTATCTTCTCCATGGAGCATACAACAAACATGACAGTTGGGACTTTGAACCATCCGGTTTCAGCTCGCCAAGACAACCCAAATATTCAGTTCTTTGAACCTAAGTTAAGTTGCATGGTGCTGAAAAAATCATGTAAATTCGACAAGAATTGATGCATATCAGTTGGATACTGCAACCACGTTTATTCAGCTATGTGTTCTCTCAGTCATAGTTATGTAGCAATAGTGCAGTACATATCAATTCTTGTATTCTTTTAGTATATTCATCCAAGGAGTGCACCAAGCAAAAAATTGAGCTATAAATAATTGACTGAGAGGGAGAAACGAACTCTGGATGGCTACTTTGTGGTGCAGTGTACTCTATATGGCGACCTTCAAATCAGAAATTATTTTGGTGTGCCTAGCAAACATCAAAACTCTAAACTGAAGCTAGTACTAAGCTAATAATTACATAGGTATACCAATATACATATATTCTTACTTTTTCCAATATCTACTTCCATGATCGCAGCAAAGACACCATAGCCGATGGATGGTTGGAGGGAAGGAGGGATAGGGAGGAGGTTTCAATCATGGGAAAGAATGGGGGTAGGGCAAGAGGGCGGTGGATTTATACCTGCCCCGTCAACCCCCAGCATCGTAGAACACTGCCACGATGGCGTTGAACAACCGAATGGGTGGGATGGGGGAAGCGGCGACGGGAAGAAGAAAAGGTCTAGTGAAGGCACACATTGTGGGAGAGAGAGATGGGAAGCATCACACATGAATCATGTTCTTGTTTTTTGGTCCTAATAGTGTTTTGCAGTTGGTTGGCCCAGTTAACAGGAGAGAGCCCAGGTAGGTCTGTGGAGTAGCGGCCTAGATACGGCACGATACGCAGGGCGCGATCGACACAATGACTAAAAAATCTGGTGCGTTCAATTACGTGATCCGATGGTTGAGAGACTTGAAGCATTGTGAAGGCTCCTAGCTAGCTGGGTTATACTGTTTAGTAATGACATGAGGAGAATTCTTTCTCTCATTTTGCCTTACCTTGAATATTTTTGTTTTCTGAACAGAAAGGAGAGGAGTAGAAGGATGACAAACAAAGAATTTTCTTTTTAGGTTTTCTTTGTTTTAATGCTTATATTGAGTTTCTTCGTTTTTCTTTGTAGATTTTCATTTGTTTCTTTTTTGTTCAACATAGGTCAACCTTTTATTAGTAATTCAATGTTTTCCGTATACATCAGAGACATATTTTATATACACACTTAACATTTTTAAACACATGATTAACATTTTATGAAACCTTATGTTTGTTTATGTCCAATTTTTTCCATGCACCTTGCATATTTTTGGTATATATCTAATACATTTTTAATACACGCTTACCATTTTTAAAATACAATATTAATATTTCTAAGTACATGGTCAACATTTTTCAATACACGGTGAAAAAAATTTATAATGGAAACAAACATTTTTTACACACACAATGTACATTTTCCATATACACCAGGAACATTTTTATGCATGTTTAATATTTAATAAATATAGAAATATATTTTTAATATATATGGTTTTTGATTTCTACTTTTATTTAATATATGTTTTATATTTTTCGTATAAACCAGGAACATTTTTATATTCACATTTCAAAAAACATGATCAACGGCTGTTCATACACACTGTACACTTTTGTATAATGACCAAAAACATTCTAACACATTTAATAATTTTAAAATGGTTGACTAATATTTTTAAAATATTTTATTAAGATTTTTCAAATGCTTGATTAACATTTATTAAATATATGATCACTTTTTTTATAAACACTGTATGTTTGATATTATCTTTTTATACATGAAAAACATTTTTATATACATTTAACATTTTTTTAAAGATTGATTACATTTTTAAAAATATTTTATGTAATGTGTTATTTGTAATATATATATATATATATAATATTTGTAAATATAATAGAAAAATTAGAAAAAGACAGAGAAACTAAAAGAAAAAACTTGAAGAAAAAAAAAGTGGTTGTGAGCTCCCGTGCGCTGGGCCGGCTCAGTATGGCAGTTGTTCCAGGCGTGGCTGCCCTACGTCTCGCTTTAAGCGATACATAGGCATGCAGTACCCAAAAGGTGGGAGTGATTTTTGCAAGAGGTACCCCTTAAGCATTGATTTTAACGAATTTGCCTTCGCTTTACAGAACGTAATGTTGCCTCTGGCACTCCCGCAACGCACAGGTGTAGGGCGGCCACACAATACACACCTTGGCACATACGCTAGTTTTCATTTGTTTTGTGTTAATATTTTGATACTGTTTAAAAGCATATACTATTAAAAAGTTAATTACTTAATTTTTAAGTTGATCATGCATTAAAAATGTAACGTTCATCGTCCATTAAAAAATTTACTTAATTGTTTACTCGTGTAATTACAAGAAAATGTTCATACCATTGAAAGAAATGTTCACGGGTTAAAAAAATGTTCTTAATTTCTTTAAAATAATATTTATACAATGTTATATTTTTATAATTTTAAACAATTTCCATTAAAAATGCTCCACATTTCAAAATCAATTTTTGGCATTTTTTGTTAAAATATTTATATCATGTCTGTTTTATAATTATTGAAAAGTACAATTCAAAAAAATGTTTGCGGGTTTATAAAATATGTTTCTGACATTTCAAAAAAATTATACAATGTAAAAATTGTCCGCATGATTTCTAAACAATATTTTATTCAATCAGATAAATCCAACTTGTATTGGAAAAATGCTTAGGCGGCTGCTACAAATCATCCGATTGATTCCCTAGAGAAATCAGTTAGGACGGTATCCATCTGATCCATCCTACCTAAGCCATTAGATGGATCAACGCTTCATCGCTTCCTTCCTGTTCCGAGCGTACCACTCCATCGCTTCCTTCTTCCCTGAGCACACGCAGAAGTTTGCTTCTAGGACAGAAGCAACGCTGGTGAGGACTACATCACAGCACAGAAGGCCGACAACGGATTTTGCGATGCAACGCATGACAACGATGGATGTTGTGACGCAGCATGCGGTGGACAAGACGGATGTTGCGTTACGGTGACGACGATGGAAGCCGCTATGTAGGACGGGGATGCCACGATGCAACTCCGGCGGCGCTTCAATGCAACCACAACCTTATTAATGTTATTTTTACACTCATCTAACCTTAGTTTAAACTGAAGTGTTTCATAAAAATCAAGATATTTGCTCTGATATTGGTACTAATGACTAATGAATGCAAGAGATTGCAAATATCCAATCTTTATTTTGTTTTCATAGGGAATAGGCTATATATGGAAGAAATCAAGCCAACACATGGAAGGGAGTAAAGTGGAGATAGAGGAGATCAAGTGGGAGGCACATCAAAGGAGGCAGAGCAACTCGTGCCAACTGAGGCGTCAGATCCACAAGAACAACCTTTATAGAAGGCTTGACACCAAATGAGCAACAGAACATCGCCATTCATCATCATCTCAGCAGCAGTCATTTGTCGTCGCCATTTGCCGTCCACATCTCCATAGCCATCACCTTCATCACCACCATAGTTCTCAGTCATCTAGCTATAACTAGTACTCGTGTATCATGTCCAGCATCTATTGTAAGACATATTATCAATCAATCTTCATGATGTGTTCTTCAATGTTTTCTTCGTGTGATCCGATCTCCATGTGTCATTAGTTCAGTAAGGTCATGGGTGGCAAAACGTTGAAACCAAATATATTTGTTGAAGAGATCAATGGATGTAGTTTGAATTAACATCCCATATGTGTAACATAAAATTGCTTCATAGTTCTCTCTTGTCTCGTTCGTGTTCTTCATCCATGCATGTACCAAAGATCATGGAGAACAAGCCACGGAGAGGCTAAGGGCAGAAAGACCATGATGTGTTATTCTGAACAACAGTGACAAAAAGGTTTAGTACGATAACACTGGTCCGATCTCCGAGGATACAAGAGGTGTAGCCATTAAATGCCCAACAATTTTTTCTGGTTATTGCTATCTTAATTACCGAGGAAACCCCACGCGATAGATAGGACTTTCGGTCGGACAAGTAACTCTTGGTGCAGGATGCTTGCCGGTTGAGACGTAATTTGGACACATCCCCCACTTCGTTACGTAGCAAGCACATCTCGATGGATGACTTCCAGGCCACAATTAACATCATAATGGTCCCGATACAACTGTACGGTTCTAAGCATAAGTCCTCATACCCATGCCTATTTTTATTATAAGTGTTTCTAGTGTCAACTTGATTTTGATATGGTCAAAAGCTGGAATTTAATTCCGTTGCAAAAGCGTGTTAGAAGTACCGTCCTCTAAAGTGTTCAATAACTCAGGGTCACCTATGGGGGAAAATGCGATAATCCTTTTTGTTCATTTACTGAATCATTAAAGGGACTAATTACTGCCGACGGGTCGTCCCCTCCTCTGTTGCGGTGGTGTTGCTTGTCTGTCCTCTACCGTGTCACGAATGAGAAGGGGAAAGAAAAGGAGAGATAGGTGGACCATAGGCTTCATGGAGAAGATACGGTGGAGAGGAAGGAAGTGGTGGGCAAGCCCCACAGGGACACGGGTGCGCAAAGAGAGTTTTTATCCGACTGAATTAAAACGTTTCCAAATGTTAAACATGTATTCAAAAAAAAAGTTCAAATATGTACTTGGAAATATGTTCTGCGTGTATTCAAATAATGTTCAGAGCATGCTAATGATTTTGACATTTATTTTTCTGAAAGAAAAATAATAGTAATAAACAAAAAAAACCAATACAAAAGCCACACAGAAACAAAAAAAGGGAAAAAAAAAGACAGCTTGCAATCTTCAGGAAAGCCATGTTGGGCCAGGCCATTAGATTTAGCTCTAGATTTAGACGGTAGCCCGTCTCACCATATGCGAGACAAAAGCGTAGTGATAACGGCTATGACGTTATAGGCGCACCAAATATGGACCCCCAAGCAAGGTTTGGGTCAGTCAGCAACGCTGCTTGGGCTGCTGGGTGGTCGACCAAATTGGACCCCGACCCATATGGAGAAGAGCAAGAGAAAGGAAAAGGCGGAGAGAAAGGGTTACTAGAAAACAAGAGAAAAAATACTTCTGAAAAACCAAAATATATTCACGAATTTAATATTTTAGCATTAAAATGTTCGTGAATTTCAGGAAATGACTGTGGAATTGAAAATTTCGGGTGAGTTGCAACACAATTTCAGGATTAGTAAAATGCTTGCAAATTAGAAACAATGTCTATCAATTTGATAAAAGGATTGAAATTTTCTCAAAAGCTTCATGCTTTTTTAAAAATTGTGCAAGAATAGGCCCCCTAATTTTAAAAAATATTCATGGGGTTTAAATACATTCTCGGACTTCAAGTAAGTTTATGAATATGAAAAAATATCCTGGATTAAGAAAATGCTCACATATTGATATTTTTTCATTCACTCCATGTTCATCATCTGGTAAAATGTTCTAGTTTAAAAGAAAACAGTAATTTGGAAATTTTTCTCTGGTTTCAAAAAATGTTGAAAATTTTGAATATAATCTAGGTTTCATAAATCTTTCCTTAAATTCAGAAAAATTGAACTTTAGTTTTTTAAGGAATTACAGTAAATGTTCAAGAAGTGAGAAAATGGTAAATGAATAAAATAAAAAATAAAACAGAAGAAAAGAAAAAAAATACAAAAAGAGGAAAACTGATTCAGAAAATGTTCTATAACCTTCCCAAAACAAGTGGGAAGCATAACGAGGAAAATTGAAAATACAGCGTAACACATAGTACTTGTAATAATCACTATACAAGACCCTGCGTCGGGAACGTATGTGGTGCACCGGTGCTCGTGGTGCTACCGGTGCACTGAACGCATTAGTACATTTAAAATGTGAAAAAAACTAGCACATTGGCATAGCATCAATGTATGTTGTCATGATTTTTTTATTATCAAAATTTAAAACATTGCTCGAGATAAAAAAGATAAATTTGACATAAATGTGATAATGGGCCTAATCTAAAGCCCAACCTGTGTTATGTACTATTCATTGTTGAATTTGTCATGTTTGTATGTCAAGCTATGTTTCAAATTTTGATTTGAGTTTTTCTGACAATATACGTTAATATTATGTGAATGTGCCAGTTTTCTTTTCAGAATTTTGTACATTTGAAAATGTGCTAAGGGAGTGTGACGTCCCAGTAGCGCCACATGACCCGTGCACCGGAAAATTCCTTCCCAACATCATGTGCCGGGACGTTTTTGTTTTCTTAAGGCTTTTATATTTCAATCATTTTTCTTTCACCTCCCGGTTTATATTTTTTCTTTCTTTCTGTATAGCCGAGCAACTACAAGGAGCCTCATCGTCTTGGCGGGCCCATCTGTTGGTATCTACTTTTTATTATATTTTGTTTGCTTTCTTTTTCCTTCGACTTTTCGTATTCAGTTTTTATACATAGTTCATGTCAAACACGTTAAACAAATCACAAATATGCAATGAATCTTTATGCTCGAACATGAGTGTATCTTTTTCTAATATATTTATTTTCATTTTACAAACTGCATTAGCACCTTTTATTCTGAAAAATATATGAAAAACTTGCTCAATGTGGACATGGGCTCGGTTGAGGTGCATCTAGCCAGCGCGACTTCTCTACAATCCTGCACTGTCCTTAACTACTAGTTAGGCAATCTTGCCACTCGTGCACGTTTTGCAACACATTATTGTTTATTTCCTGGTTTTCTATTATATATTTTTTACATTTTCCTTTCATTTAATACTTTTGCTTTAACACATTTGCTTTATTTTTTGCTCTATATGTTTTCTATTTTTCTACTTCTTTAGACTTTACCAGTTTCCAAAATATATGAACATATTCCCTTATTTCTATGAATATTATTTTAAAAATTACTAAACATCTTTGAAAAATACACAACCATTTTTTGAATAAATTAATATAATTATTTTACACAATTTTAAAAAACATGATCAACATTTTATTTCATACTATACATCATACATTTTTTATTAAGGAATATTTTTTTCATATCTCGCAATATACCTATGGTGTTTAACTGACGTTTGGCTTCAGGTTCTTAAACCTATTAAACAACATACATTTTTCTTAGAATATGAAGAAAAACACACGAATAAAATGGCCGACAATGTGCATTTTAGTCGTTAGTTCGATGCACTGACCGAGCGTTAAATAGGAAGGAGAAAGACTCGGTAGAAGGCACCATGCTGTCCCAATCAAGCCGGAGCACGAGCAAACCTAGCCCAATGGAAACACGGCCCCTCCATCTCCATGCCCCACCGCCGTCCTCGGCCAACGCCCGAGAGCTATTACGTCCCCCAGGGCGTGACTATGTCTCGCTTATAGCGAGACGTAAAGCAACCTCGCATCGCTTGACCTGTATTTGTAAATGGTTTGTGATGATTACAAAAAATGTAAAATGTGTATGAAAAAAAGTAGACATAAAAAAATATATGTTCTCAAAAATATTTATAATGTATTTGAAAAATGTGAAACATATATATATATATATATATATATATATATATATATATATATATATATATATATAATGTTCCTGTTATACACGAAATTCGTAGAATGTGTATGGGAAAAGTTGACATCAAAATATATGTTTGGAATAGATTTTAATCATGTATCGAATAAATATTGATTGTGTACAGGAAAAAATATTGAAGGTGTATAAGATTTATTTTTATTTATTTGACAGAATATTAATTGTGTATAAAAATATTCATGTGCTATAAGAAAAGAGAAAGAAAAACCAATAAAAAGCGATAAAAATGAAAGCCAATGCAAAAGAATGAAAATGAGAAAAACCGATAAAATGAAAAAAAATTGATGAAAACAAAGAAAGGAAGAAAGAAAACGGAAGAAAAATAAAGAAAATGGTAAATAACAGAAAAAGACAGTAAAATTAGAAAAACAAAGAAAAATGATGGAAAATCAAAGAAAAGGAAAATCCAGTGAAAACCGACAACGAAAAAAATGGTGAATAACCAAATAAGAAAACCAAAGAAAGCAGTGAAGAAACAAAGAAAACCAAAAAGAAAAAGAGAAAGAAGAAAAAGAAACCGGACCAAAACTAACAAACAACACACGATCGAGTGACTTGAAGCCAACAATCGAAAAAACCTACCAAAAATGGTCCGGCCCAGAAATGACAGGCGAGTGAAATCCTTTGTGTGAGAGCTGCTACTCCTATCTTGTTATAAGGGAGATATACCTCTTGCGCATCACCCGTACCGATTTCCATTGGGATTTGGATGGCCTGTTTTCACGCATTTGTTCGCTCGTTCCCTGTAGCTGGCAGCCTTCGTTCCGCTCGGTCGCTTGGTCGATTTTTTTATGTGTTTTTATGTTTTTCGTTGTTTTCTGGGTTCTTTCTTGATTTTTATAGGTTTTCATTATTTTTTATTTTTCTTCCTTTCTTTAGTTTTCATTGTATCTTTCTACGTTTTATTTGGTTTTCATTATGTTCCATTGTTTTGTAGGTTTTTTCTTCAATGCATGTTTATACTTTTCACACACAATTTACATTTTATATATTTCAAAAATATATTTTTATGAATGTTTAACAATTTCTAAGTACATGTTTAATATTTTTTATATTATATGTTTTGATGTCTATTTGTTTCATACACGTTGTACATTTTTCTTATACATATGAAACATTATTTTTCTGCAAGTTTAGCATTTTCAAAATGCATGATTATCATATAAAATATGTGTTCTTATGTCTACATTTTTTGTATACATCAAGAATATGTTTTATTATTAACATTTTTAAATGTATTTATTAACTTTTTTCGAATACATCTGAAATATTTCTTTTACATTTTTCAAATACTTTATTAACATTTTTCAAACTCAAAATTTTGAACTTTTTGCAAATATGTGTTGAAACATTTTTTTTCAAATGTTATCAGCATTTTAAAAAAGTTGCACCAAGATCATTTAACACAATTTTTTTTTCTTCTTCAAACCTTAAGTAATTTTAATGGAATATATGTATTTAAGAATTCTATTTAAATATAACAGAATGTAAAAAGAAAAAAGAAAACCGAGTGAACAGACAATATTAACGCACTAACGAAGCGAAGCGAACTAACAATAGTATTCCCGCAGTTTGCGTGCAGTGGCCATACAATGGCTGCCAATGTGCATTTCAGTCGTTCGTTCGATACACCAACGACCGTCAAATAGGACGGAGAAAGACTGGGTAGAAGGGCAGCAGGCTGTCCCAATCAAGCCGGAGCTCCAGCAAACCTAGCCTAACGGGAAAAGCCCCCCCCCCCCCCCCCCCCCCCCCCCCCGCGTCTCCTTGCAACCCCCGAGAGTTACTACGTCCCCAGGGCACGACTATGTCTCGCTTATAGCGAGACATAAAGCAACCTCGCGTCGAGCGACCGCTAGAATGGGCCGGCACAACGCGGACGACAGTCCTTCAACGCTCCCCCCCCTTTTTTCACAGTTTGCCATTCTTTTTTTACTTTTGCTTATATTTCAAATTATTCTAAATATATATAGTATCAAAATCACTTGGTACATAAAACTGAAAATTGTTAATTATGCATTTAAAAATGTTAATCATGCTTTTGAAAATGTTAAAAGTGTATAATATAAGTGTTCCTGATGTATGTAAAAACTGTTCATTGTCTTTGGAAAAACAAGACATAAAACACATGTTTAAAAAATGTTAATCATGTATTTCAAAAAATTTAAACTGGTATTTAGCATTTTTTTGTGATGTTTACAAAAAATGTAAAATGTGTATGGAAAAAAGGTAGACATAAAGAAAAATTAGACACAATCGAGTGACTTGAAGCCAACGATTTAAAAAACCCACCAAAAGTGGTCCGGCCCAGAAATGACGGGAGAGTGAAATCCTTCGTGTGAAAGCTACTCCCATCTCGCTATAAGGGACATATACCTCGCCCGCCGTCGCGCGTCACCCGCACTAATTTCTATTCGGATTTGCCTACAGTGCATGGTATTTGGGGCGGCCCATTTTCACGCGTTTGGACTCATGTTTCCTGTAGCTGGCTGCCTTCGCTTCTTTCAGTCGCTCGTTCGATTAGTTTTTTAATGTTTTTCGTTGTTTTCTTGGTTCCTTCTTGGTTTTTTATAGGTTTTCCTTAGTTTTTTATGTTTCTTCCTTTCTTTACTTTTCTTTGTATCTTTCTAGGTCTTATTTGGTTTTCCTTGTGTTCAATTGTTTTGTAGTTTTTTTTCTTCCATACATGTTTATACTTTTCCCACACAATTTACATTTTTATATACTTTAGAAAAATATTTTTATGGATGTTCAACATTTTTAAATACATGATTAACATTTTTTTAATAATATATGTTTTGATGTTTATTTTTTCATACATGTTGTGCATTTTTCTTGTACAATAGAAACACTATTTTGTACAGGTTTACCATTTTTAAATGCATGATTAACATTTAAAAATATGTGTTCTTATGTCTACATTTCTTGTATACATCAAGAACATGTTTTATTAGTAACATTTTCAAATATAATCATTGACATTTTTCGTATAGATCTGAAATATTTATTTTACATTTTTTCAAATACTTTATTAACATTTTTTCAATCTAAAAATTTCGAACTTTTTCGGATACGTGTTGAATTTTTTTGCAAATGCTATCAGCGCCTTTTAAAAGTTGCACCAACATTTTTTAACACATTTTTTCAAAACTTAAATAATCATTTATGGAATATATGTATTTGAGAATTTTATTTCAGTATAATAGAAATTAAAAAAATTAAACCGAGTGAACGAAGAATAGTAATGAACCCTATCGCAAAAAATGCGAGAGTCACGATCGTTTTTCTCTCGTCCCTGGTGGCTGGAACCCTAGCCGTCGCCAGGAGAGGCCATCTTTCAGCCCCGTCCTCGGGCGGCTCCCCTCCGCCAGCGACCTCGGTCGTCGGTGGTGTGGGGGGTCGTCGGATCCACGCACGTGGATCATTTTTACTCCCTTGTAGTCTAGGTTTTAGGTTGTTCATCATCTTGGCTTTGGCGGCGATGATGATGACGCTGAATAAAGATTCTTCGTATCCTTTGCTAACGAGGCCATTGGTCCTACGGTTGGGGATGGATTTGGAAAGTAGCCTATTCAAGTAAGGATGGCGTGATGGCGGCGACATCCTCGTGGTGGACCTGTGTCCTCGGGCTCCGCCGTGCGATGGCGTTTGCTCCAGCGTCGGCGCGGAGCTTGGGAGGTAGGCCAGGAGCGGATACAAATTGTGGTCTGCATCGATGACATCTGGAAGACGGAACATGTGTTGGGTTCGTGGTTCATGGATGGCAGGTAGTTTCCTCCTTCGGTGTCTTAGTCGTGGTGGGGTGGCTGGTCTGGAGTTTGATGGCGTGTCCGGGTTGTTGCCCCTGTCTGATTGTTCAATGCAATGGCTTCACTTTTGGTGAGCCACCTTGGAAGTCCGCAAAGCTGCATATCAGGGATGGAGCCGCATCGAGCTCGGGTGAGGAGGTGATCCATCATTCTTTTCTTCGGTGGTTGTTGTGGTGGTGCCGGAGGCAGGTGACGGGCGTTGGTGCCAAGCTCAGAAATGTTCTGCTATCTTTTTAGTTTTGTCATGTTGGTCCTGACATGACTTGTACTTTTTATGATATGAATGAGACACGTATTACCATGCAAAAAAAGAACTAATGAAGCTAAGAAAATTAACAATAGTATTCCCCAACATGCGTGCAGTGGACACCCTGGGGGCGACGGGTGCCAAATGCGGCAGGCTATCCACGATCCGACATGATGTCGTACGCCTGCAATGCCAATTGGAATGAACCAATTTAAATATTTGCATGGGTTTCGCGGTTGGTCCTCTCCACCATCCACGATCCTCACGTTCGCTGCCGCACATCGAGGTATCTCCTCTGCGGCGCCGACAGTGGTGGGAGGTCGGGATGTGGGAAGCCCCACCACGGGAGGAGGAAGCTCCGCCGCGGCCACGTGCTTTGGGCTGCATGTGGCATGTGGATTCACACTTCTAATCGGTGCTGAGGAGCGGCTGGATCCGACCATTTTGGGCGGTGGGGTGACACCGGAGTGGATGGAAGCAGGACGGGGGGGGGGGGGGGATACGGGTGCTTAGGGTGGAGTGGATAAGATGGAGCGGTGGGAGATGGGAAATTTTTACACCAGCCGCGGGCAACCGAGCTTATTTAAGAGTTGAGTGGTGCGTGGAGTAAAATGTTTGCCCCTCCAAAGATCCAAAGAAGATAAGAGATCAGTTAGGTGCTCTTTAGAGGAGTAAAACTAAATTTTTTACTCCTCTAAAGATTTATTGTGGATCGGTTAGAGATGCTCTAAAGGCTTAAACAAACATGGCCTTGAATCTCTGATTGCAAACTACGCAAGAATTTTGTTCATAATGTGTTGACTTTAGACCTTTTTTATTGTTACCTATACTAACATTGGCACTTTTCCAGGAAATTCATTCATTCTCCTAAAGCGGCGTGGAAAATGTTGTGATATAGGAAGGATGATGCTGATGGCTATTTAGGTAACTGAAAAAGTTATTTGGTAATGATCAAGGATGTCCTGTAGGTCAATCTATCTCTATCATCAACACTAGCATGTTTTGGAAAACACGATGGACTTTGGATCCGTAAAACAATTTCAGAAAAATTTGTAACGGTCCATGTGGGTGTCATGACATGGTGGTAGAAAGTTTACTCTCATCTCACAAGTGAAGTATGGAGTTCCTTTTATAAGGGACCCTCTTGTACACCCTATTGAATCTTGAGAAGAGGAGTGGTTCCCACAGGCTCCTCCATTGCTGCCACACCACGACTCGCCCACACGTTGTGTTTTGTTATCGAGCCAAGCCGACCTATGTCATGTGTGTTAGTGGCAATTAGTTACGATTCATTAACAGACACACCACGAATCTGAGATGTCAGATCGTGGGCTGTTGCCAACTCGGGCGTGGGTCCAACTCATGTCTACATATATACTAGACGCATTGGCTACCCTAAGCATCACCCAGATCAGGTCACATCTGCCTCCTCGTGCACACCGCCCATCGTAGTTTCGCTCATTACCGTTGTTTTCGGCAATCCCAACTTGTCCACCGCGTGCTACGGGAGAGCAGGCCTCTGGAACCCTGCCCTTTAGCGATCCTGCACCGGGAGAGGGGAGATTAAGTTTTTTGGGAGCGTCTCTTAGTGATCGCTCACCATTGTTCATCATCGTCTTCTACTTTGACGATGTTATTATCTCCGTTGACACCACCTTGTCCACCAAGCCCGAGAAGAAGGCTGCCGACACTGTTGCCGCCGCGGCTGCGATGACTTGGCAGGTCAGAGGGTATAAACCATTTATCCTGCTCCTTTTTATTTCCTTGTTGGTCATGCTAGCTATTTATGTAGGTGTTTCTGCTATTTGCGTAGTATGTGCCTACATGATAAGATATCTAAAAGTGCGTTATATCGACTAGAGGGGGGGGTGAATAGGCGATTTTTATGAAAGTCTTCAAAACGTGGGAGTTATGAAGACAAACAGAGAAGATTATGCCTATTACTATGCAGCGGAAGTTAGATTACACTAGGCAAGCCATGGTCAAGTATTCAATAGAGTGAAAGCACAAAGACAAACA
This sequence comes from Triticum urartu, assembly GCF_056163025.1. Classification (NCBI taxonomy): domain Eukaryota; kingdom Viridiplantae; phylum Streptophyta; class Magnoliopsida; order Poales; family Poaceae; genus Triticum; species Triticum urartu. Next base: position 670,091,122 of record NC_141877.1, read on the forward strand.
GCTGCAGTGTAATAAGGATCAGGTAGGAAGAAGTTATGAAGCCAAACAGATCATACATTCACGTTGTGAAGACAAAAGATAGAGCAAGCATGCAATGGCTTCACAATGAGTAACAGTAAGAAAAAGCAAGTGAAGATGAAACCGGTGACTCGTTGAAGACAATGATGTGTTGGACCAGTTCCAGTTGCTGTGACAACTGTACGTCTGGTTGGAGCGGCTAGGTATTTAAACCTTAGGACACACAGTCCTGAACACGCAGCTCAGGACACCAAGTCCTCACCGTATTCTCCTTGAGCTAAGGTCACATAGTCCTCGCCCAATCACTCTGGTAAGTCTTCAAGGTAGACTCCCAAACCTTCACAGACTTCGTTCACTGGCAATCCACAATGTCTCTTGGATGCTCTGAACGCGACGCCTAACCGTCTGGAGGATTCACAGTCCTCAAGTGTAATAAGTCTTCAGATCACACAGACAAGAAGACTTAAGTGATGCCCAATGTTCTCTGGCTCTGGGTGGTTAGGGCTTTTCTCCTCGCTAGGAATTTTCTCTCAAAGGCTTCGAGGTGGGTTGCTCTCAAACGACAAAAGCCGTGCACTAAAATCTGAGCAGCCAACCGTTTATGGTTGTAGGGGGTGGGCTATTTATAGCCACTTGGCAACCCGACCTGATTTGTCCGAAATGACCCTGGGTCACTAAGGAACTGACAAGTGTCGCAACGGTCAGATTTCAAACTCTCATGGCAACTTTACTTGGGCTACAAGAAAAGCTGACTTGTCCGGCTCTGGACAAGATTCTCTCTCATTGTCTTCACTCGAAGACATAGGTTTTTGGTTTAGGCATCACTTCAGTCATTCTGACTAGTTCTCCTGGACCCCACTTAACAGTACGGTGGTTCCTATGACTCAACACAAAAGAAAAAGAACTACGAAAGATCTAAGTCTTCGAGCTCCATAGGCTTCATAATGTGTCTTCTTTTGTCATAGTCTTCAATGTGAATATCTTCATATACCACCTTTGGCTTCAATGTCTTCATACATTTTTAGGGGTCATCTCTGGTAGTAAAACCGAATCAATGAGGGACTTCTACCTGTGTTATCCTGCAATTCTCACAAACACATTAGTCCCTCAACTAGGTTTGTCATCAATACTCCAAAACCAACTAGGGGTGGCACTAGATGCACTTACAATCTCCCCCTTTTTGGTGATTGATGACAAACTAGTTAAAGTTTTCAACGGGAAATATAGTCTGTGAAATTGTAAAGGATAAGGAATTGTCTTCATAAGTTGCAAGGGCTCCCCCTGAAGATGTGCATATAAGTTAATTTGCTTTTGGAATGCAAATGCACATGGCAGGTTGTACTTGTGGAGATCCACTTCAGCTTATGATGACAATCCACTATGCATGTGAAAGTATATGAAGATAATGACATGCATGATGAAAATGGACGTCTGCGGAATGAGATAAGTGCGGAATTTATCGTCGCACATGCGGAATTTATCTTCGCAAAACAGGGTGGCAAACAAGTAGCAGACGACCATCGAGTTTTAGTGTTACAACTCAAAGAACCAAATGAAGCAAAAACGAGAGTTGTAAGCACTAAGCAAAATATAGCAAAACATAAAGCACCCGCCCATATGGACCCGCTTGAAGACTATCAACCCATATGCTTCTCCCCCTTTTGTCAGCGAGGACCAAAAAGGTTTGAAGACATAGAGTGTCTACTCGTTCTCAGGAGTAGCAGGGTCGCTGGAGGTGCCTGGCGGTGCAGAAGAGCTGGGAGGTGCTGAAGCAGGTGGTGGTGATGTAGCATCGTCTTCTTCATCAATGATTCTGGCAGTGACTGTGGCAGCAGATGAAGAAAACTCAGAGTCTTCAAGTGATGGTGTGTTGCGCATCACAGCCCTTCTAGGAGGTGTGGTGTCAAACTTGAATCGCTCAGTGAAGCCATCCTCTTCAAGTTCAGCTTCAGTACACATCATTGAGAGCCCTTTCCAGGTACGGCGATAGGTTTCATGAGTGACGAGCGCATTCTTGGTGGCAAGATTTTGAAGACGATTAACATCCACCAAGAGGCTTTTCATCTGACGCTTTAGCCAGTCGTGATGCCTATCTTGTTTTTGATGAAGGGCCACAAGAAGCTCTCGGTCATTGAGAACACGAGCGCGCTTCTTGGGTCTTGAAGCAGTTGCACTATCAGTGGCTTCAGTTGAAGCAGGGTGTGGCGCACGTGTAGTGCCAGCCAAAGGATACACCCTGGAGATGGCTTCAACACCTTCATCATTCTGAGTGAAGCTCTGGTGTTCTGCATTCTGAAGACTCAACGGTTGCTTGGCAGGCTCAGGATATATAGCTTCAACAGAGGTATCCACATCTGGCAAGAAGATCCGATGGTTTCTGGATGAGGGCTGATACGAGATCACAGAGTGCAGTTTGATCAGCCTCATCACCCAAGGAGCATAGAACTTCAAACCAAATAAATCTGAGCCTGATGCTGCAAGTTGGCGTATGAAGAAATCCTGTGCGTTGAAGCATTTGACATGAAGGACATAGAATATCAGAGTCTTCATTGCACCCTCAATCTTGGCATTTGGAGAGTGCCCTTTAATAGGCCAGAGAGTCCGCCGGAGAATGTGATAGATTGTTCTGGGCAGGTACTCAAAGTCTTCGACGAAGAACTCAGTTGGATAGGGTGCATCATGGGGAAATGGCTTCATCATTGAGAGCATCTGACTCATATTTGGTTCAGGCCTCTGGAATATGCTCTCAATAGCTTCAGCATGTAGTAGACAGCCTTCCTCGAAGAATTCGCCAGGAGTGGGCAGGCCGGTGAGCTCAATGATATCAAATGCATTGGCTTCATGATGGACATTGCCGGTCATCCACTCCAGGACCCAAGTCTTCGGATCTCTGTTGTATCCTTTAATGTGGAGGGTGGCATAGAACTGAAGCAGAAGCTCTTCATTCCAGTGCTCTTCATCAGTGACAAACTGCAGTAGACCCACTTGCTTAAAGCAATCCAAAGCTTCCTCTAGACAGGGCAGACCAGCAATGGCTTCAACATCAAGGCGCTTGTGCGGGAAGATGCGACCTTGGTTGTATAGGATGCATGAATAGTAGCTACGCTGAGGATAGCTCCAGAACCTATCTGATGAAATCCTTTCCCTTGAATAGGGATTCTTGGAGCTGTTGAAAAACGTATTATCTGCCCTGAAGCTATTGATGTCAAATGAGCCAGGTGCTGATGCAGGACCTGGGAATCTTGGCAGCCGTGGGACTGGCTTCTGTACATGAGGCCTGTGCTCAACATGGTAATCAAACTGAGGACCTGCAGCAGACTCAGGAACAGAAGTGTCTGGTTCAGTAGCTTCGCTGTCTGCTGAAGCTTTTGGTGGGGAGGGCTCCACATTGGCTTCAGTGTTGGTTGTGGTAGCCTCAACATTTTCAGCCTCCGCTTGACTAGCTGGAGTGTCAGTCACAAGCACGTTCTCCTGGATAACTGCTTCTTGGTGTAGCATTGGAGTGGGCTCTTGTGGTGCTTTTTCTTCGGCTGATGCAGCCGGAATGTCTTCAGCATAGACTTGAGGCCTTGGACCTTTGCGAAGCCTGCGGAATGCAGACGACGCCTGTGGGGTTGGAGTGGGTTGGCCCTCAATGTCTTCTTCCTCTTGAGGGCGATCCGCCCATGACGCATCTTGTGCAATTGGCGTCAGAGGGCGACCAATGCTGATGAGCTCGCTTTGTTCATACTGAGAAAGGGCTGCATCATCTTGTACATTGTCCTGATGACCAATGTCTTCAGCAGCAATGGGGTCGGCTACTGGTATGTTTTCAGCTTCAGGAGCCTCTGTGGAAGCAGGCTCATGAACCGTCAATTGACGTTCTGCGTTCGGGTGCACCATAGCAATAGGTTCAACTATCAAGGGCTCTGTGGGAGCAGCCTGAGATTTCTTGATCTTTTTCTTCTTCTTGCTGGGGCAGTAGGAGAGGCTTCAGAGCTCTTCCTCTTCCTGGCTTCAGCCTCAGCAGTTCTTGTCTTCTTGAGCTCTGAAGCTGTTGACCGGCTCTTTGGCTTCGAGCCAGTCGTTGAAGTTGGGAAGACAATTGGAACTGCTTCTTGCCTTGGTGCCTCTGGTTCAGCTGGAACAGTCTTCTTCTTTTTCTTTGCGGCCATCTTGGGGTCGATGCCAGGACGCCCAAGTGCCTTGCGCTTCTGGCCTCATTGTAGGCCTGCACACATCTTTCTGCCAGAGACTTCATCCGCTCACGTGAACCTTGAGCCTCTGCACGCTTCTTCAGAAAGTTTTCTTTAAGTTCATGCAACATGGTCTTGAAGCTCTTCACTTCTTGCACGCTGAGCTTGGCCATATGCTTCTTGAACCGAGCCTTTTCATGATCAATTTTCTGCTTCAGTTCAACTATGCGTTGGGCAATAGCAAGTTCTGAAGCAATAGCGCCTTGGAATGCGACGCTTAGGCCAACGGGAAGCTGCAGATCTTCGAAGCTGATGTCTGGTGAGGCAAACCATTCGTCGATGAAATTGTGGATGATGGCAACATCAAAGAGAGGCAAATTGTTGAAGATTTCAGCTTCTTCTTTGCTTTTGATGAGCTGCTCTAGAGCATCATCTCCAAGATCTTCATCACTTGACAGATCTAAGGCTTCGCTGCACAGCTGTGAGCTCTTTGCCGGTGTGTGGCTGAGGTACTTTGGCCTTCTGGGGCTTGGAGACGCGGGATACGTCTTCAGACTGCACACTGTCTTCAGGAGGTGCAGTTGCCAATGGCTTCGCCCTTGAGATTTTTGAAGAAGGGGCCGGTTTTGAAGCTTTTGGCTTCTTCAACTGCTTTGGCTTCGGTACAGCAGGAGCTTCATCAGACTCAGAGTCAGCTGGAGGGTCATTCACGGTAGTCCCTTGGACTAAGATGCGGGTGATGAGGCCCTCAAGATTGGCATACGGACCGATGATATTGGGTTCGGCGTCGCGTGTGCCATCTGCCCTTGGTGCGAAGGGACCAGGGTTGAAGTCTAACCCAAATTTCTTCTTGTTCTGCTTCGCTGATTGTTGGGCAAACTAGAAGTTGCGCTTGAACAGATTGTCGTCACGACACCAGAGTAGTGACGACGGATGTGCATCATCAAGCTGTGGTCCTCTGACCATGCATGGGTAGAAGCCTTGAGCAATGGCTTCATCTCTGGTCCTGGGTATGAGATTCTTGTAAATGATGTCCCCCACGGTTTCTTGACGGCACTTTTCTCAGCATACTCTTGGGTGACGAAGCGGTATTTGAACCATTGTTCAGCCCAATAGCGTCGAATCCATTGGATTCGAGTCTTGCGCTACCCATAATTCTCTTCAGGATCTGTTTTATACATTTCTGCCAGGTCTTCAGGCAGATCTTTGGAAGTTCCTTCACGTCTCTGTCTGCCCCCCTTCCTTGTTGCTGCTTCTGAAGCCATAAACTTTAACTTGAAAGGCTTCAAAACTTTCAAAGGCTTCAAAGGCTTTCTTTTGCTGGACCAACAGGAACTGGCTTCAGGAGAGTTTATGTGATGTTGTAGGAATTCTGCAAATGAATGCAGACTATGAGAACCGAAGGATTCTCCCACGGACATGTACCTGTGACAGCATTAAGGTGCGAGGGAAGGGGAAGAGGTCATATGCATTCTCAGAAGGTTTTGAAGATTAATCAGTTTAGAAGACATTGACCTCATTGTGCGAAGACATTCACTCATAGATAAGAAGTTGGTTCCAGATTTGTACGAACCCACAGATCAGTACAAGTGAGGAATCTAACTACTTCATGAAACACAAGTGAATATACTAGGCATGTTATGAGATGCAGATTGAGAGATCTAACTTGTGTGAAGATGAACTTTTTATGGTAGAAAGTGACAGAACCATGAGATCAAAAGAGGCTGTAAAAAGAGGTTTTATTTACCACACTTGGAACTGCTAGACGGAAGTGGGAGATGATGCCGAGCAGTTCAGTCCTCCGTGCCCTAACTTGGCGACGGAAGACACCTATGGCGACGGCGGAGAGAATGATGTCCGCGGTCGGCGTGAGGACGGCGTCGGAGAGGTTGCGGCAGCGAAGCGCTTCGTCGCCGGCGTCGTCGAGAGCTAGCGGTGGCGCTAGGGTTCGTGCGAGGGTGGAAGAAGGAGATAATGACCGCGGTAAGTGTGAATTTATAGGTACAGGGGCGGCACTGTGCTATTACACAGGTGCCCCTGGCGATTCGCATCTGAGGAACGCGTGGCCTGTTTGCGGATGTTTGGGATTTGTTCCACGTCCCACACACGCCTTGATTGTCGGGCGGTCGTTCCTGCTTCTCCGGATTTTATGTGGAGGAATGAGCATTGAAAACGGACTTTATGGTTGTCTCTATATCTTCTGCTGACAAGGACGCAGTGAAGACATTGGACAGTTTCAATAGAATGCATATGACTTGGAGAGATAGAATTTGAGATGGAAAGCATAGAGAGATTAGGGTCCGATCACATTCACTAGTTCAAAAGATTCAACCAAGAAGACATAGCTATAAGTGAATGCTGTAGAGGACAGAGCACTAGTATGTATATATCTATATAATCAACGTAGTGAAGATAATCATGAAGACATGTTAAGTTCGAAGCCAAACCAAATGTGAAGATATTGCAAGGTAACGCCATGAGTGAAACACTTCAAAATAGAACGTTTGGTGGTGGCGTTACCCACCGTATAGGAAGTATTAGACCCAGACACGACGCACAATTATCATGGCGCTCCGAAGTCAAATTCCACATTAATGTATTCACACTTAGAATGTAGGTCTTCATTGATTGAAGATATACTTTACTTTGTGCGTTGCACATCTAAGTCATCATATGCATAAGTGTTAGGATGTGTGCCTGATCACAGGACATTTGAGGATTCCAGGATATTTAGCTCACACCGTAACTTGCAAAATCTCTTCTCATCCAAGGGCTTGGTGAAGATATATGCCAATTGTTCTTTAGTGTTGATGTGTATGATATCAATGTCTTCCTTCACAACATGATCTCTGAGAAAGTGATGACGGATTTCAATGTGCTTTGTCTTCGAGTGCTGAACTGGGTTGTTGGCAATCTTGATGGCGCTTTCGTTGTCGTAGTAAAGTGGCACTTGCTTCAGATGAATGCCATAGTCCTTGAGTGTTTGCTTCATCCACAGAAGCTGAGCGCAGCAAGATCCAGCAGCAATGTATTCAGATTCAGCAGTAGAGAGAGATACACAGTTCTGCTTCTTTGAAGACCAACATACGAGTGATCGTCCCAGAAAGTGACATGTGCCTGATGTAGAATTGCGATCAACTTTGTCACCAGCATAATCAGCATCCGAAAATCCAACCAAGTCAAACTCTGAGCCCTTTGGATACCATAATCCTAGAGTTGAGGTGTGAGCCAAATATCGAAGAATTCGCTTCACAGCTAAGTGATGCGACTCCTTTGGTGCCGCTTGAAATCGAGCACACATGCAAACACTAAGCATAATATCTGGCCTAGATGCACATAAATAAAGCAAAGAACCAATTATGGAGCGGTATACCTTTTGATCGAACTCTTTACCATTGTCGTCAGGACCTAGATGATGTTTGGCTGGCATTGGTGTTGTGAAGCCTTTGCAGTCTTGCATACCGAACTTCTTCAGGCAATCTTTGAGATACTTCTCTTGAGATATGAAGATGCCATTGCGTTGTTGTCGTATTTGAAGACCAAGGAAGAACTTCAGCTCCCCCATCATGGACATCTGATATTGCTCTTGCATCATATATCCAAACTCTTCACTGTACTTCTGATTGGTGCAGCCGAAGATAATGTCATCCACATATATTTGGCACACAAATAGTTCACCATCATATGTCTTCGTGAAAAGAGTGGGATCCAGGGAACCAGGTATGAAGCCTTTGCTCTTCAGGAAGTATTTGAGTGTGTCATACCAGGCCCTAGGGGCTTGTTTGAGGCCATACAGTGCCTTGTTGAGCTTGTATACCATGTCAGGATGTTTTGGATTTTCAAAGCCAGACGGTTGTGCAACATACACTTCTTCTTCAATCTTGCCATTGAGAAAGGCACTTTTCACATCCATTTGATATAGAAGTATGTTATGATGATTTGCATAGGCCAGCAGTATGCGTATGGCTTCAAGCCTAGCCACAGGAGCAAATGTTTCATCGAAGTCAATGTCCTCCACTTGAGTATATCCTTGAGCAATGAGACGAGCTTTGTTTCTGACAACTTGACCATGCTCATCTTGTTTGTTGCGGTATATCCATTTGGTGCCTATTATGTTGTGCTTCCGTGGATCAGGACGCTTAACTAGTTCCCATACATTATTCAGCTCAAACTGTTGAAGCTCTTCTTGCATAGCTTGAATCCATTCAGGTTCCATGAAGGCTTCTTCAACTTTCTTGGGTTCTGATATTGAGATGAATGCAAAGTGCCCACAGAAATTTGCTAGCTTAGTTGCCCTTGAACGAGTGAGTGGACCAGGTGCATTGATGCTGTCAATTATTCTGTCAATCTGCACTTCATTGGCAACACGAGGATGTACAGGGCGAAGACTTTGCTCTTGCTGATCTGTGTTGTTGTTGGGAGGAATGTCCTCAGGCTGAGCATTGTCTTCATGTTGATCAGGTGCTGAGATGATAAGTTCTTCTTCAGGATGAGCTTTAGAAGGTATAATCTCTCCAGTTCCCATAAGCTTGATTGATTCACTAGCTGGAACTTCATCTAGCACATTTGGCAGTTGCTCTCTTTGTGAACCATTTGTCTCATCGAACCGCACATCCACTGTTTCAACAACTTTGTAATGAAAGAGGTTGAAGACTCTGTAGGAGTGCGAATCCTTTCCATATCCAAGCATAAAGCCCTCATGTGCTTTTTGTGCAAACTTTGAGGTGTGGTGTGGGTCCTTGATCCAGCACCTTGAGCCAAATACTCTGAAGTAACTGACATTTGGCTTCTTGCCAGTTAGGAGTTCATAAGATGTCTTGTTCAGAAGCTTGTGAAGATAAACACGATTGATTGTATGACATGCAGTATCAATGGCTTTAGTCCAGAATTTTCTTGGAGTCTTGTATTCATCTAGCATCGTTCTGGCCATCTCAATGAGTGTTCTGTTCTTGCGTTCGATGACGCCATTCTGCTGTGGCGTGTACGGAGCTGAGAATTCATGTGTGATGCCCAAGGTATCAAGATATGTATCAAGGCCAGTGTTCTTGAATTCAGTGCCATTGTCACTTCTGATGTGCTTTATCTTGGCGCCAAAATTGTTCATAGCTCGATTGGCGAAGCGTCTGAAGACATCCTGCACTTTAGTCTTGTAAAGGATTATGTGCACCCAAGTATATCTAGAGTAATCATCAACAATCACGAAGCCATAGAGGCAAGCAGTAGTAGTAAAAGTTGAGTAGTGAGTGGGACCGAAAAGATCCATGTGGAGCAGTTCGAAGGGTTGAGTAGTAGTCATGATTGTCTTCAAAGGATGTTTTGCCCTTGTCATCTTCCCTGCTTCACAGGCACCACATAAGTGATCTTTCTTGAACTTGACGCCCTCGATGCCTATGACATGCTTCTTCTTCGCAAGGGTGTGGAGGTTCCTCATGCCAGCATGCCCAAGCCTCATCACATACAGATCATCTTTCCGATACCCTTCTGAAGCTTTTGCAAGAAGACATACTGCAAGTTGTGGCCCTGCCGAGAAATCTACCACATACAGATCATCTTTCCGATACCCTTCAAACACTAGAGACTTGTCAGATTCCATTAGTACTAGGCAACGATATTTTCCAAACATTACGATCATGTTCAAATCGCAAAGCATTGAGACAGACATTAAGTTGAAGCCAAGGGATTCAACAAGCATGACTTTATCCATGTGTTGATCCTTTGAGATTGCAACTCTACCTAGACCCAATACCTTACTTTTACCAGTGTCAGCAAATGTGATGTGGCTCTTGTCGGATGGATGTAAGGTTGAGCCCATAAGAAGGCTTCTCTTGCCAGTCATGTGATTTGTACATCCACTGTCAATAATGCATTCTGAAGACTTTGAAGACGCTGGTGTCGTACCCTACAGTGCAGTTAGGGGGATAGGCTTCACGAAGAGAATTGTGAAGCAAAAACATTTGACGAACCAGTGGGTTATGAAAACTTAGATCCAGATTAGGACTAATAGGGAGAGTAGGATGCGATTCAGGAACGAAGTACATAATGATGCCATTCGGGCATTTTATCTTGCGCCCTACAAGATTTTTAAGGTCCCCAGCAATAGCGTCAGAAGATTTTGTTTTTCTGCTGGAGACCTTTCCGTGCAAAAGAGAGTTAAGCTTTCTTAACCACCCACATCTTCAAGGGTGGCTTAGAAGCAATAAGTCTAAGTGCAGCATCTGAGAATTTCGGCTTTGAAGCCTTAGCAAATAGTCTTGCAGGTGGACAATAATACTCATAGGAATAAGCAAAATAATTTTTGGTCATATGAACATGATGGTTCGATGAACCGCTCTCATATTCATATGCCTGAGTATGGTTTCCCTGCAAAACATTTGCGTTAGTGTGACTCAGGTGAGTCCTCTGTTTGTATGAAGCCTTTGGACCGTATGGAGCCTTTGGTCTGAGGTTTGTTTTCTTCAAGTGAGGTGTCATGAAGACATTCACAGGAAGATCTTCCAGAAACTTTTTCGGAACCCAGATCTTCTTCATAGGCGGTCCATTCCTGCAGTTAGTACCAATGTACCTGGCAAACACTTCACCATTCTGATTCTTAAACAGTTTATAGTTTGCATCAAAGGATTCATCAATAATAATGGGGTTAGCACATGTGAAGCTAGATAAATTGGATGGATTTGCTGAAGGTTCCTTTGCAGCAACCCATGTGGTTTTGGGGTACTGCTCAGGTTTCCAGTAAGAGCCATCTGCATTTATTTTCCTTACGAACCCAACACCCTCTTTCCTAGGGTTTCGGTCCAGAATCTGCTTCTTAAGGACATCACATAATGTCTGATGTCCTTTAAGACTTTTGTACATCCCTGTTTCAAGCAATGTCTTCAACCTAGCATTCTCATCAGCAATAGCAGTGGTATCCTCAGCAGAGGGGTTAGTTACCACATCAACAGTTGAAGATATTGCAACAGCAGTAGCAGTGGAACATTCAGCAACAGAAGTAGCATTATCACGCTCAATGCATTTAAGACATGGTGGTTCAAATCCTTCCTGAGCGGAACTGATCTGTTCGGCGCGAAGTGACTCGTTTTCCTTTTGAAGATCTTCATGAGCCGCTCTCAACTTCTCAAGTTCTTGCTTCCTTTGAAGATAATCATAGGAAAGCTTTTCATGAGTTGTTGAGAGAGTATCAAGACGATCTTCAAGTTCCTGATACTTAACGTGAAGATTTTTTATGTCTTCAGTTAAGGATTCAGATCGAGTCATTTCAGCACCCAACAGATCATCACTTCTGTCTAACAGTTTTTGAATATGTTCCATAGCTTTCTGTTGTTCAGTTGCAATTTTAGCAAGTGTTTTGTAGCTGGGTTTTGAATCACAGTCAGAGTCATCATCACTAGATGTTTGATAGCGAGTAGTGCGTGTGTTTACCTTGGCACCGCGTGCCATGAAGCAGTAGGTAGGAGTGGAGTCGTTCTTGTCATTTGCATCGGTGTCGGTGATGAAGTCATTGTCTTCAGTGTTGAAGATGGACTTGGCGACGTATGCTGTAGCCAGACTCGCAATGCCAGAATCAGACTCCTCCTCAGACTCCACCTCTGCCTCCTCAGAAGCGGACTCCTCCTCTGAATCCATTTCCTTGCCAACAAACGCACGTGCCTTGCCAGATGAGCTCTTCTTGTGTGATGAAGACTTTGAGGAAGACTTGGAAGAAGACTTTGAGTATTTCTTCTTCTTCTTGTCGTCAGAATCATATTCCTTGCTCTTCTTCTTCCTTCTGTTCTCATTGTCCCACTGTGGACACTCAGAGATGAAGTGTCCAGTTTTCTTGCACTTGTGACATGTTTTCTTCTTGTAGTCATGAGCAGAAGCTTCATCATTCCTTGAGCTTGATCGTGAAGATTTTCTGAAGCCTTTCTTCTTGGTGAATTTTTGGAACTTCTTCACTAGCATTGCAAGTTCCCTTCCAATGTCTTCAGGATCATCAGAACTGCTGTCAGATTCTTCTTCAGATGAGGAAACAGCTTTTGCCTTCAAGGCACGAGTTCGCCCATAGTTTGGACCGTAGATATCTCTTTTCTCAGAAAGCTGAAACTCATGTGTGTTGAGCCTCTCAAGTATGTCAGACGGATCGAGTGTCTTGAAATCAGGACGTTCTTGAATCATCAGGGCTAGGATGTCAAACGAACTATCAAGTGATCTCAGCAGCGTCTTGACGATTTCATGTTTGGTGATCTCAGTGGCGCCGAGGGCTTGAAGCTCATTTGTGATGTCAGTGAGCCGGTCAAATGTGTGCTGAACATTCTCATTGTCATTTCGCTTGAAGCGGTTGAAGAGGTTGCGAAGAACACTGATTCTCTGATCTCTCTGGGTTGAGATGCCTTCATTGACCTTGGAGAGCCAGTCCCAGACCAGCTTGGATGTCTTCAAGGCACTCACACGGCCATACTGTCCTTTTGTCAGATGACCACAGATGATATTTTTGGCAGTAGAGTCCAGTTGAGTGAACTTCTTGACATCAGCAGCAGTGACACCTTCTCCAGCCTTGGGAACGCCGTTCTCGACGACATACCATAGGTCGACGCCAATGGCTTCAAGATGCATGCGCATCTTATTCTTCCAGTAGGGATATTCAGTTCCATCAAAGATAGGGCATGCAGCGGAGACTTTGATTATCCCTGCAGTCGACATAGCTAAAACTCCAGGTGGTTAAACCGAATCACACAGAACAAGGGAGCACCTAGCTCTCATACCAATTGAAAGTGCGTTATATCGACTAGAGGGGGGTGAATAGGCGATTTTTATGAAAGTCTTCAAAATGTGGGAGTTATGAAGACAAACAGAGAAGATTATGCCTATTACTATGTAGCGGAAGTTAGATTACACTAGGCAAGCCATGGTCAAGTATTCAATAGAGTGAAAGCACAAAGACAAACAGCTGCAATGTAATAAGGATCAGGTAGGAAGAAGTTATGAAGCCAAACAGATCATACATTCACGTTGTGAAGACAAAAGATAGAGCAAGCATGCAATGGCTTCACAATGAGTAACAGTAAGAAAAAGCAAGTGAAGATGAAACCGGTGACTCGTTGAAGACAATGATGTGTTGGACCAGTTCCAGTTGCTGTGACAACTGTACGTCTGGTTGGAGCGGCTAGGTATTTAAACCTTAGGACACACAGTCCCGGACACCCAGTCCTGAACACGCAGCTCAGGACACCAAGTCCTCACCGTATTCTCCTTGAGCTAAGGTCACATAGTCCTCGCCCAATCACTCTGGTAAGTCTTCAAGGTAGACTCCCAAACCTTCACAGACTTCGTTCACTGGCAATCCACAATGTCTCTTGGATGCTCTGAACGCGACGCCTAACCGTCTGGAGGATTCACAGTCCTCAAGTGTAATAAGTCTTCAGATCACACAGACAAGAAGACTTAAGTGATGCCCAATGTTCTCTGGCTCTGGGTGGTTAGGGCTTTTCTCCTCGCTAGGAATTTTCTCTCAAAGGCTTCGAGGTGGGTTGCTCTCAAACGACAAAAGCCGTGCACTGAAATCTGAGCAGCCAACCGTTTATGGTTGTAGGGGGTGGGCTATTTATAGCCACTTGGCAACCCGACCTGATTTGTCCGAAATGACCCTGGGTCACTAAGGAACTGACACGTGTCGCAACGGTCAGATTTCAAACTCTCATGGCAACTTTACTTGGGCTACAAGCAAAGCTGACTTGTCTGGCTCTGGACAAGATTCTCTCTCATTGTCTTCACTCGAAGACATAGGTTTTTGGTTTAGGCATCACTTCAGTCATTCTGACTGGTTCTCCTGGACCCCACTTAACAGTACGGTGGTTCCTATGACTCAACACAAAAGAAAAAGAACTACGAAAGATCTAAGTCTTCGAGCTCCATAGGCTTCATAACGTGTCTTCTTTTGTCATAGTCTTCAATGTGAATATCTTCATATACCACCTTTGGCTTCAATGTCTTCATACATTTTTAGGGGTCATCTCTGGTAGTAAAACCGAATCAATGAGGGACTTCTACCTGTGTTATCCTGCAATTCTCACGAACACATTAGTCCCTCAACTAGGTTTGTCGTCAATACTCCAAAACCAACTAGGGGTGGCACTGGATGCACTTACAATATCAGTCTGAGTTTAATACTTTTAGTGCCATGTTCATGATTTATTTCTAGATTAGATTAATCGAAAAATTGCTAATTTATTCAACAACATGTATCTTACTTCACACATGATATTTTTCTTGAGCAGTTTTAACATTTCTCTTTTTTCTATCAAGAGTATGTTATGAATGGCTATCATGCAGTTTCAACCTATGCTACCATCAAATTGTGTACTACAAGTTTACAACTTGTCTTTTGTTTGTTCATGTTTCCTGAGGGAGTGGGGTGTTGGTTGTTACTTTCTCGACTAATTGGCAAACTACAACAATGACCCAGAAGCAATCAAATCCCTAATCGACAAACTACAACAATGACCATACCCGCACCAACTATCTCATGACACCACAAAGATGACAAGGTTCTTCAATAGTAGCGCCTTCGTGAAGTGAGCGACACTCAAGCACTGCCATCAAAGAATCAAACGAACAAAGGCTGGATTCTAGGTTTTCACCTTGAAGAACCAGTCCAAGCATATCCCGACAGTGCCTTCAACAAGGTAAAGATGCAAAAACATCACCATTGCTAGGTATAAAAAACTCTGATTAGACCTAGGTTTTCACCCCAGAGCTAGAGAGCGGGTGCATGAGTAGCACCACCTCAATTATCTCAATATACCCAACCCTCACACGACGGTAATATACTTCACGACAACAAGGCAATAATGTGAGTGAGCATTTCTCTCAACATTCACGAAGGCTACTAACTCGAATCACAAACAGAAGATATTGGATCACATCAAGTATCATATAGGGTCCAACCATATCCCTGAGAACTAGTACAACTACTCAAACATAAACACGAAGGTTAGGGACAAGTTACAAACCAACATAAAGCCAGTGAAGGGAGAAGGCGTGGTGGTGTTGGTGGAGATGGTGGTGCGGTGGTGATGGTGATGATGGTGACCGTGCTGGCAGTGATGGAGATGGGTGTGGCGCCTGTGACGGTGCCAGCGTAATGGCATCGGCCTTCCGCGGAGCCTCCTCCTTCTTCCCTTGACGTCGTCCCTCGTTCTCTGGTGGTGGAGTAGCAATGGAGATGGTGTTGTGGATTAATGAGATGAGGGAGACGATGGAGTCGGTGGCTAGGGTATGGAGGTGCATATAAAGGATGCCTCCTCGGTCTACTTCGTTGATGTGATGCATCCAAGGGCTCAAGATGAGCCTTATGCTCTCTAATCTCTTCTTTATGAGCCAAGGATGTCACGAGAACAATTGAGGACGAAATTGGTGAAGAATCCCATCAGAAGAGACAACTTTCGAAGCGGTGTGGATGCCGTTTTCTGTTCTCTCCCTCCCTGGTAAAACGACTGCCATTTCTTCAAACGAACTCCGATTTTGATGTTTTTGGGCTCGTAGGATTCACGAGAACCACACCGATCCATTTCTGGTGTTAGATCTTGATATTGAGAACTTTTAAAAAATGACTTTTTCCGACCTTCAAAATGGCTAATTCTAGCCCCTAGGCGTCTTCGTATTGAACCCGTCCTTGATACTTTCATCGTGCTTGGTCCTAGATTGCTCCAAAAAACCTGTAGACAAAAGAAAACTAGAAAAATTAATAAATACCAAATAAAATACTAAATGTGCAATGCTCACAAGATTAAGTGTAAAAAATCTGTAATCATGCATAATGGACAACTATTTGGTTTAATGTGACATAATATATGAAGAGAACATGCAACAAATGAGCTCTAAAAATGTGTAAAATATAGAACCATTAGAGAGCACCGCTGATACATCGTGTGGCGCACCACTCAACTAGCGTGTCCATGATCGTTGGAGGTTTGGTTCGTGAAGGAAATATGCCCTAGAGGCAATAATAAAGTTATTATTTATTTCCTTATATCATGATAAATGTTTATTATTCATGCTAGAATTGTATTAACCGGAAACATGATTCATGTGTGAATACATAGACAAATAGAGTGTCACTAGTATGCCTCTACTTGACTAGCTCGTTGATCAAAGATGGTTATGTTTCCTAGCCATAGACAAAGAGTTGTCATTTGATTAACGGGATCACATCATTAGGAGAATGATGTGATTGACTTGACCAATTCCGTTAGCTTAGCACTTGATCGTTTAGTTTGTTGCTATTGCTTTCTTCATGACTTATACATGTTCCTATGACTATGAGATTATGCAACTCCCGTTTACCGGAGGAACACTTTGTGTGCTACCAAACGTCACAACGTAACTGGGTGATTATAAAGGTGCTCTATAGGTGTCTCTGAAGGTACTTGTTGGGTTGGCATATTTCGAGATTATGATTTGTCACTCTGATTGTCGGAGAGGTATCTCTGGGCCCACTCGGTAATACACATCACTTAAGCCTTGCAAGCATTGCAACTAATGAGTTAGTTGCGGGATGACGTGTTACGGAACGAGTAAAGAGACTTGCCGGTAATGAGATTGAACTAGGTATTGAGATACCGACGATCGAATCTCGGGCAAGAAACATACCGATGACAAAGGGAACAACGTATGTTGTTATGCGGTCTGATCGATAAAGATCTTCGTAGAATATGTGGGAGCCAATATGAGCATCCAGGTTCCGCTATTGGTTATTGACCGGAGACGTGTCTCGGTCATGTCTACATAGTTCTCGAACCCGTAGGGTCCGCATGCTTAAAGTTTCGATGACAATTATATTATGAGTTTATGATTTTTGATGTACCGAAGGTTGTTCGGAGTCCCGTATGTGATCACAGACATGACGAGGAGCCTCGAAATGGTCGAGACATGAAGATTGATATATTGGAAGCCTATATTTGGATATCGGAAGTGTTCCGGGTGAAATCGGGATTTTACCGGAGTACCGAGGGGTTACCGGAACCCCCTGGGGGCTTAATGGGCCATAGTGGGCCTTTGTGGAGAAGAGGTGAGGCGGCCAGGGCAGGGCCGCGCACCCCTCCCCGTAGTCCGAATAGGACAAGGAGAGGGAGGCGGCTCCCCCCTTTCCTTCCTCTCTCCCTCCTCTTTCCCCCTCCACTCCTAATCGAACAAGGAAAAGGGAGGGAGTCCTACTCCCGGTGGGAGTAGGACTCCTCCTGGCGTGCCCCCTCCTGGACGGCCGCACCTCCCCCCTTTCTCCTTTATATACGGGGGCAGGGGGCACCCTAGAGACACAACAATTGATCGTTTGATCTTTTAGCCGTGTGCGGTGCCCCCTCCACCATAGTCCACCTCGATAATACTGTAGCGGTGCTTAGGTGAAGCCCTGCGTCGGTAGAACATCATCATCGTCACCATGCTGTTGTGCTGACAAAACTCTCCCTCAACACTCGGCTGGATCGGAGTTCGAGGGACGTCATCGGGCTGAACATGTGCTTAACTCGGAGGCGCCGTACATTCGGTACTTGATTGGTCGGATCGTGAAGACGTACGACTACATCAACCGCGTTGTGCTAACGCTTCTGCTTTCGGTCTACGAGGGTACGTGGATAACACTCTCCCCTCTCGTTGCTATGCATCACCATGATCTTGCGTGTGCGTAGGATTTTTTTTTGAAATTACTACGTTCCGCAACAGTTGTATCAGAGGCAGGTTTTATGCGTAGATGTCATATGCACGAGTAGAACACAAGTGAGTTGTGGGCGATATAAGTCATACTGCTTACCAGCATGTCATACTTTGGTTCGGCGGTATTGTTGGATAAAGCGGCCCGGACCGACATTACGCGTACGCTTACGTGAGACTGGTTCTACCGACGTGCTTTGCACACAGGTGACTGGCGGGTGTCAGTTTCTCCAACTTTAGTTGAACCGAGTGTGGCTACGTCTAGTCCTTGCAAAGGTTAAAACAACACCAACTTGACAAACTATCGTTGTGGTTTTGATGCGTAGGTAAGAACGGTTCTTGCTAAACCCAGTAGCAGCCACGTAAAACTTGCAACAACAAAGTAGAGGACGTCTAACTTGTTTTTGCAGGGCATGTTGTGATGTGATATGGTCAAGACATGATGCTAAATTTTATTGTATAAGATGATCATGTTTTGTAACCGAGTTATCGGCAACTGGCAGGAGCCATATGGTTGTCGCTTTATTGTATGCAATGCAATCGCCCTGTAATGCTTTACTTTATCACTAAGCGGTAGAGATAGTCGTAGAAGCATAAGATTGGCGAGACGATAACGATGCTACAATGGAGATCAAGGTGTCGCGCCGGTGACGATGGTGATCATGACGGTGCTTCGAAGATGGAGATCACAAGGATAAGATGATGATGGCCATATCATATTAGTTATATTGATTGCATGTGATGTTTATCTTTTATGCATCTTATCTTGCTTTGATTGACGATAGCATTATAAGATGATCTCTCACTAAATTTCAAGATAAAAGTGTTCTCCTTGAGTATACACCGTTGCCAAAGTTCGTCGTGCCCAGACACCACGTGATGATCGGGTGTGATAAGCTCTACGTCCATCTACAACGGGTGCAAGCCAGTTTTGCACACGCAGAATACTCAGGTTAAACTTGATGAGCCTAGCATATGCATATATGGCCTCAGAACACTGAGACCGAAAGGTCGAGCGTGAATCATATAGTAGATATGATCAACATAGTGATGTTCACAAAACTACTCTATTTCACATGATGATCGGTTATGGTTTAGCTGATTTGGATCACGTGATCACTTAGATGATTAGAGGGATGTCTATCTAAGTGGGAGTTCTTAAGTAATATGATTAATTGAACTTTAATTTATCATGAACTTAGTCCTGGTAGTATTAGCATATCTATGTTGTAGATCAATAGCTCGCGTTTAGCTCCTCTGTTTTATTTTTGATATGTTCCTAGAGAAAACTAAGTTGAAATTTTTTAGTAGCAATGATGCGGATTGGATCCGTGATCTGAGGATTATCCTCATTGCTGCACAGAAGAATTATGTCCTTGATGCACCACTAGGTGACAGACCTATTGCAGGAGCAGATGCAGATGTCATGAACATTTGGCTAGCTCAATATGATGACTACTTGATAGTTTAGTGCACCATGCTTTACAGCTTAGAATCGGGACTTCAAAGACGTTTTGAACGTCATGGATCATATGAGATGTTCCAGGAGTTGAAGTTAATATTTCAAGCAAATACCCGAGTTGAGAGATATGAAGTCTCCAACAAGTTCTATAGCTAAAAGATGGAGGAGAATAGCTCAAGCAGTGAGCATGTGTTCAGATTGTCTGGGTACTACAATCGCTTGAATCAAATGGGAGTTAATCTTCCAGATAAAATAGTGATTGACAGAATTCTCTAGTCACCATCACCAAGTTAGTAGAACTTCGTGATGAACTATAGTATGCAAGGGATGACGGAAACGATTCCCGAGCTTTTCATGATGATGAAATTGATGAAGGTAGAAATCAAGAAAGAGCATCAAGTGTTGATGATTAACAAGACCACTAGTTTCAAGAAAAGGGCAAAGGGAAAGAAAGGGAACTTCAAGAAGAACGGCAAGCAAATTGCTACTCAAGTGAAGAAGCCCAAGTCTGGACCTAAGCCTGAGACTAAGTGCTTCTACTGCAAAGGGACTGGTCACTGGAAGCGAAATTGCCCCAAGTATTTGGCGGATAAGAAGGATGACAAAGTGAACAATGCTATATTTGATATACATGTTATTGATGTGTACTTTACTAGTGTTTATAACAACCCCTCGGTATTTGATACTGGTTTAGTTGCTAAGAGTAGTAACTCGAAACGGGAGTTGCAAAATGAACAGTGACTAGTTAAGGGTGAAGTGACGATGTGTGTTGGAAATGGTTCCAAGATTGATATGATCATCATCGCACACTCCCTATACTTTCGGGATTAGTGTTAAACCTAAATAAATGTTATTTGGTGTTTGCGTTGAGCATGAATATGATTTGATCACGTTTATTGCAAAACGGTTATTCATTTAAGTTAGAGAATAATTGTTGTTCTGTTTACATGAATAAAACCTTCTATGGTCATACACCCAATGAAAATGGTTCATTGGATCTGATCATAGTGATACACATATTCATAATATTGAAGCCAAAAGATGCAAAGTTAATAATGATAGTGCAACTTATTTGTGGCACTGCCGTTTAGGTCATATTGGTGTAAAGCGCATGAAGAAACTCCATGCTGATGGGCTTTTGGAAACACTTGATTATGAATCATTTTGATGCTTGCGAACCATGCCTCATGGGCAAGATGACTAAGACTCCGTTCTACGGAACAATGGAGCGAGCAACTGACTTATTGGAAATAATACATACTGATGTATGCACTCCGATGAGTGTTGAGGCTCACGGCAGGTATCATTATTTTTTGACCTTCACAGATGATTTGAGCAGATATGGGTATATCTACTTGATGAAACATAAGTCTGAAACATTTGAAAAGTTCAAAGAACTTCAGAGTGAAGTGGAAAATCATCGTGACAAGAAAATAAAATTTCTACGATCTGATCGCAGAGACAAATATTTGAGTTATGAGTTTGGTCTTCAATTAAAACAATGTGGAATAGCTTCACAAAATCGTGCAACCTGGAACACCACATCATAATGGTGTGTCCAAACATCATAACCATACTATTATTGGATATAGTGCAATCTATCGGTGATTCATTAAGAATAAAGGGATCTTCAAGAGGAAGACAGACGCTGATAGTAGTGTTACTATCTACAAAGCTCGAATTGTCGCAAAGTGTTTTCGACAATTTCAAGGTGTTGACTACGATGAGATTTTCTCACTCGTATCGATACTTAAAAGTCTGTCTGAATCATGTTAGCAGTTGCCGCATTTTATGAAATCTGGCAAATGGATGTCAAAACCGTATTCCTTCATGGATTTCTTAAAAAGAAGAGTTGTATATGATGCAACCAGAAGGTTTTGTCGACCCTAACGGTGCTAACAAAGTGAGCAAGCTCCAGCGATCCATCTATGGACTGGTGCAAGCATCTCGGAGTTGGAATATATGCTTTGATAAAGTGATCAAAGTATATGGTTTTATACAGACTTGGGGTGAAGCATGTATTTACAAGAAAGTGAGTGGGAGCACTACAACATTTCTGATAAGTATATGTGACTGACATATTGTTGATCGGAAAGAATGTAGAATTTTCTGGAAAGCATAAAGGAGTATTTGAAAGGAGTTTTTCAAAGAAAGACCTCAATGAAGCTTCTTACACATTGACCATCAAGATCTATAGAGATAGATCAAGACGCTTGATAAGTTATTACAATGAGTACATACCTTGACAAGATTTTGAAATAGTTCAAAATTAAACAGTCAAAGAAGGAGTTCTTGCCTGTGTTGCAAGGTGTGAAGTTGAGTAAAGACTCAAAACCCGACCACAGCAGAAAATAGAAAGAGAATGATAAGTCATTCCCTATGCCTCAGTCATAGGTTCTATAAAGTATGCTATGCTGTTTACCAGTCCTATTGTATACCTTAGCATCTTTCTGGCAAGGGAGTACAACAGTGATCTAGGAGTAGATCACTGGACAACGGTCAAAATTATCCTTAGAGGACTAAGGAAATATTTCTCGGTTATGGAGGTGATAAAAGAGTTCGTCGTAAAGAGTTACGTCGATGCAAGCTTTTTTACATCGATCTAGATGACTCTAAGTATCAATCTGGATACATATTGAAAGTGGGAGCAATTAGTTAGAGTAGCTCCATGCAGAGCATTGTAGACATAGAAATTTGCGAAGTACATACAGATCTGAATGTTGCAGATCCGTAGGCTAAACTTCTCTCACAAGCAAAACATGATCACTCTTTGGGTATTAATCACATAGCGATGTGAACTAGAATATAGACTCTAGTAAACCCTTTGGGTATTAGTCACATGGAGATGTGAACTAATCACATAAAGATGTGAACTAGATTATTGACTCTAGTGCAAGTGGGAGACCGAAGGAAATATGCCCTAGAGGCAATAATAAAGTTATTATTTATTTCCTTATATCATGATAAATGTTTATTATTCATGCTAGAATTGTATTAACCAGAAACATGATACATGTGTGAATACATAGACAAATAGAGTGTCACTAGTATGCCTCTACTTGACTAGCTCGTTGATCAAAGATGGTTATGTTTCCTAGCCATAGACAAAGAGTTGTCATTTGATTAACGGGATCACATCATTAGGAGAATGATGTGATTGACTTGACCCATTCCATTAGCTTAGCACTTGATCGTTTAGTTTGTTGCTATTGCTTTATTCATGACTTATACATGTTCCTATGACTATGAGATTATGCAACTCCCGTTTACCGGAGGAACACTTTGTGTGCTACCAAACGTCACAACGTAACTGGGTGATTATAAAGGTGCTCTATAGGTTTCTCTGAAGGTACTTGTTGGGTTGGCATATTTCGAGATTATGATTTGTCACTCTGATTGTCGGAGAGGTATCTCTGGGCCCACTCGGTAATACACATCACTTAAGCCTTGCAAGCATTGCAACTAATGAGTTAGTTGCGGGATGACGTGTTACGGAACGAGTAAAGAGACTTGCCGGTAATGAGATTGAACTAGGTATTGAGATACCGACGATCGAATCTCGGGCAAGAAACATACCGATGACAAAGGGAACAACGTATGTTGTTATGCGGTCTGATCGATAAAGATCTTCGTAGAATATGTGGGAGCCAATATGAGCATCCAGGTTCCGCTATTGGTTATTGACCGGAGACGTGTCTCGGTCATGTCTACATAGTTCTCGAACCCGTAGGGTCCGCACGCTTAAAGTTTCGATGACAGTTATATTATGAGTTTATGATTTTTGATGCACCGAAGGTTGTTCGGAGTCCCGGATGTGATCACAGACATGACGAGGAGTCTCGAAATGGTTGAGACATGAAGATTGATATATTGGAAGCCTATATTTGGATATTGGAAGTGTTCCGGGTGAAATCGGGATTTTACCGGAGTACCGAGGGGTTACCGGAACCCCTCGGGGGCTTAATGGGCCATAGTGGGCCTTTGTGGAGAAGAGAAGAGGCGGCCAGGGCAGGGCCGCGCGCCCCTCCCCCTTAGTCCGAATAGGACAAGGAGAGGGGGGCGCCCCCCCCTTTCCTTCCTCTCTCCCTCCTCTTTCCCCCTCCACTCCTAATCCAACAAGGAAAGGGGGGCGCGCCCCCTCCTGGCCGGCCGCACCTCCCCCTTGCTCCTTTATATACGGGGGCAGGGGGCACCCTAGAGACACAACAATTGATTGTTTGATCTTTTAGCCGTGTGCGGTGCCCCCTCCACCATAGTCCACCTCGATAATACTGTAGCGGTGCTTAGGCGAAGCCCTGCGTCGGTAGAACATCATCATCGTCACCATGCCGTCGTGCTGAAGAAACTCTCCCTCAACACTCGGTTGGATCGGAGTTCGAGGGACTTCATCGGGCTGAACGTGTGCTTAACTCGGAGGTGCCGTACGTTCGGTACTTGATCGGTCGGATCGTGAAGACGGACGACTACATCAACCGCGTTGTGCTAACGCTTCCGCTTTCGGTCTACGAGGGTACGTGGACAACACTCTCCCCTCTCGTTGCAATGCATCACCATGATCTTGTGTGTGCGTAGGAATTTTTTTTGAAATTACTACGTTCCCCAACAGTTCGGACTCCCCAAGGCGTCCCAGATGCATGCCCATATCGACCGGGCGAAAACACACATGAGTAGCAAGTGGTAGATGGTATCCTCATGCTGGTCACACAGCGGGGCATGCCTCTTGTTGGGGGAAGGCCCCTCCATTCTAGCCAGTCTGATGAACAACACCTCTTCATCCAAGTGAAAAAATGGCACTATAGTGGTGCCCTTTGCTTCCAGACTAGATCTGCATAGGGAGCTACTCCCACCCGACAAACTTTGCGGCATATGCCGAGATGACCATGTATGAACCGTTTGGTTCCCAAGCCCACCGGGTGCCGTCACCGGACTCCGGATCTAGCTGGACATCCGCAACTACTGTTCACTGGTTTAGATACTCCTCCAAGGCCTGTAAAGCTAGGTTTGTCCCGACATCTCTTGCCCAAGTGTTGTTATGGAGGGCTTGAGCTACTGTTCGAGTAGACCTGATCCGCGGAGCCACTCGATCATAAACTGGCGGCGCAATGTCTTGGAGTCTCGCTCCTCTTAACCACATGTCTTCCCAGAAGAGGGCATTCTCCCCATTGCCCAAATTTGTGAATGTTGCCGCCTTGTAGATCACTCTTGCTGAAAGGATCGATATGGTTGACTAGAGGGGGGGGGGGGTGAATATGCAACTAACAATTTTTAGCTTTTCTTTAACAATTTAAACTTTGCATCAAAGTAGGTTGTCTAGATATGCAACTAGGTGAGCAACCTATATGATGCAACAATGATAGGAACACAAGCAAGCAAGTGCTATGAAACAAATAAGCTTGCTCAAGTAAAG
This sequence comes from Triticum urartu, assembly GCF_056163025.1. Taxonomy (NCBI): domain Eukaryota; kingdom Viridiplantae; phylum Streptophyta; class Magnoliopsida; order Poales; family Poaceae; genus Triticum; species Triticum urartu. The sequence goes on from NC_141877.1 coordinate 670,115,867, forward strand.
GCACGAGATAACCAAGAGTGGAGACGGTGGAGACGAGGATGTGTTGCCGAAGTTCCTTCCCTTTGAGAGGAAGTACGTCTCCGTTGGAGCGGTGTGGAGGCACAATGCTCCCCAAGAAGCCACTAGGGCCACTGTATTCTCCTCATGCCCTCACACAATGCGAGATGCCGTGATTCCACTATTGGTGCCCTTGAAGGCGGCGACCGAACCTTTACAAACAAGGTTGGGGCTCTCTCCACAACTTAATTGGAGGCTCCCAACGAAACCACGAAGCTTCACCACAATGGAATATGGCTCCGAGGTGACCTCAACCGTCTAGGGTGCTCAAACACCCAAGAGTAACAAAATCCACACAAGAAAGTATGGGGGAAGAAAATATCCTTTGGTGGAAGTGTAGATCTAGGTCTCCTCCTTCAATCCCTAGCAAATCAACAAGTTTGAGTGGCTAGAGAGAGAGATCGGGCAAGAGAGCTTGAAGTGCATTAATGGTGGAGTGAGAGAGGTCAAAGGTGAGAGTGGTAGGTGGGAGAAGCTCACTTATATAGTAACCCTCAATTCCGACCGTTACTGCTTTTTTTGCACTGCAGCGGTACAACCGGGACTCATGGTGTATCTGCAGAACCCTACCAAGCGGTACAACCGGACAGGAGGGCGGTAGTACCGGCTGAGAAAAATAACCAGACTAACCGCCTGACCACCGCACAACCACCGCATCAAAACAAGAGCTTGACCGGTACTTGGGCGGTGCCTGGCCGGAACAACCGCATGGCCTTGATCTCTTGGGCGGCTAAGTTCTGAGCGGAAGAACCGCTCGGACCACCGGTGGTACCGGTCATCGTGGAACGACCGGACCAACCAGGCCATTACCGCCCAAGAACCGCATCAAAACAGAAGCGCGAGTGGTACTTGAGCGGTGCATGGACGGAACCACCACCCCAACATTTGCAGAGCATGGTGGCGGTACCACCGCCCGGAGGCAGCGGTACAACCGCTCGAGCAAAGCTGGTGAGCGACAAGACCCAGCGGTACAACCGCTCCAGAGAGCGGTACAACCGCTGGGCAGAAACAGTGAGCAGGAAGGATAGGGGAAGAGACAAGGAAAACCTCTCTCTCTCTCACACACACCTGAGGAAGACAAAGGAGGGGTGATGAACGTGTACGTGAAAAGATTCCCCTGGTGCTTTCTAATGAGGATTCCCTCTTGATAGTACGGGTTCCCTACGACCAAAGAGAATAAAAGCGTAGATGACACATCTTCGATCTTTTCCTACGAGAGGCAATAGCAATCCGATGTAAGCCTAAGCATCGAGAACCTGAAACGTATAGCACACGATTAGACCAACAAAGGGTTGTCATCATCATCCAAAACATAAAGTAGGGAAATGCCCTTTCAATCTCCCCCTTTTTGGTGGATGATGACAACAACATGATTTGCAAGAGATAAGTCAATGAAATCTAGACGGAACTCCCCCTGAATATGTGCCCCAATAGGTACTAGCTGTTAGAAAGCATGGGCACACTTTCAAGACTAGACTCCCCCTAGATTTTGTAGACTCACCACTCTGACAATATAATTCTTAGAGTGCAATAATAACGATAATGACCGAAGAACAGAAAGGTAACAGGAGTAACAAGTCTCAAAAACAGCAAGGAACGAAACAAGTCCACGAACAAAGACCAACACGAGAAAACGAGAAAAAGAAAAACCCATCCCCGAGACCTATAGAACACTCTCCCCCTTTGGCATCAAGACACCAAAAAGGAAAAGAGCGAAGCTAGCGTCCCAAAGCTCAGGCGTCCTCCTCTGACTCCTCGGTCGCATCTGGATCCTCATCATCAGAGTCGTCATCGTCGTCGTGATCAGATTCTTCCATGGCATTGTCAGCTGCTGCAAACGAGGAGGATGGCTGGGGAGGGGCTTCATCATCAGTCCAGGTGCTATGGGTAGAGATCCAACACTCCTCCGGGGTGATGCTCTTCTCAGAGCAACTCTGAACCGGCATGTTGAGGTGCTTCATCATTGCAATTTGGCGATGTCGTGCAAGCTTCTCATTGACATGTGCCTCATACATCCTCTTCTGGATGTCAGCCTGGAGACAAAAGGTCTTCTTCACCTTGGCAGTGAGTTTGGCCACCCACGAAGGCTTGGCCCCTGGCTCCAGCTCAAAGTCCTCATCGTCAGAAGTAGCATAGACATCCTCAGGAGCATTTGCAGGGAAGCGAGGCTCGGCATGCATCTTCTTCTTAAGGAGCTTGACCACATGAACAGTGAGGTTGTCTGGAGAAGTGAGGAGCTCTCCAGGACGACGAACAGCCCACACAGAGTTCAGAAAGCACATGACAAACGGAGCATAGATTGGGACTTTACGGTAGATGACCATGTTGTACATCTCATGCCACATCCAATTTGACACATCAAACGTTGTCCCTGTCCCCACCATGGTCTTCATAGCAACCATCAAATCAACCAGATAACCATGAATCTCATCTTGATTGCCCACCTTGGGCAAGAGCACATTGCGGAACACTCGGTGCATGATATCATAGACCTTCTCCAAATCCTTGGATTCTCCAATAATCCCACGACCCCGAATGTATAGAGGGGCAAGCTTCTCCTTAAGCATGGACTCAGGAAAGTCATGAGGACGAATGCCACCCCTTCCTTCCAGACCGGTATCCTCGTACCCAATAGCATTGCAGAATGCCCTCCAGGGAACGTGAAACAATTCATCACGACACATGAAGGTGAGAGTGCGCACATCATCTTCCCCAAAATGAACCGTGGCATAGAACTGATGGATGAGTTGAACATCAAAGTCACAGTTGACTGACATGAGCTTGACAAGATCAAACTCCTCGCAGAGAGCCAGCGCCTCACCAAAATACTCCATGTTGTTCCTCCAATGGTCAAGATCAATTGTCCACTGCTTGGCATATCTGTTCTTGTTGTGCTCAAAGAGTTCATGAACAATCCGCACTTGCATCTCATTCCGGAACTGAACGGTGGTCCAATGGGGAGAAATGGGAACCTCATACGGATTCTTTGATCGGAAGGCTTCCCAATCCTTGGCTTTCCAATGATGCAATGGCATAACCACACGTTGCTTAGCAGCTGCAGACTTTTCACGGCGAGTGGGCTTGGTGGGAATCACAACTTCTTCTTCATCATCAGACACAACCGGGTGCAAGGTCCTTCGTGCCCTCTTCTTGGTCTTGCGAGGAGCAGAGCGAGAACTAGAGCCCCCTGAACACACACACGAAAAAGCACACAAAACCCAGCAAGGATGAGAGGATTGCACACACCAGCAGAAAAGGAACATGTTGCAGCAACAGAGAAGATAGAACAGTGCTGGGTGGTTGATATACTCCGGTTGTACCGGTTCCTCCGTCGGTAGTACCGCTCCAGCGGTTGTACCGCCCGTAGGGGCGGTAGAACCGCTGACAGTGGCACTACCAGGGGAGATAGGTCTAACCGAGGCATACTAATCACACAAGTAATATTCCGAATTCTAAGTGCTGCAAACAAGACAGGAGGCAAACAAAGATCTCTTCTACTCCATAGATCAAACACTAATCGTGGAAAGTTAAGTAATGCCCTAGACAAAGGAAGAACCCTAGAAAGTTCTAGGAGCAAAGAACACAAGGCATTACCACCATCCATGGGAAGAGATTGGGAGGCTTCCACGGAGAGAATCCACGGAGAGCCCAAGGATCCGAAGTGCGAGACGCACTCCGGGGCAGGGGCAAAGAGGGCCGGCGGCTAGGGCACAGAGAAGAGGAATGAGGGCGAAGGGAAAAAGAAAACCCTTCAGCCCCGTTGAGTATATATAGGCCCGTAGACATGCCCCGGTAGAACCGCTCCGAGGAGCGGTTGTACCGCTCGTCTGGTACAGACCGGTGGTTGGAGACAGTATTTCCGGTGCTTGGAAGGCAGCGGTAGTACCGCCCAGAGTCCACCGGTAGTACCGGACGTAGGTTACCATGGGTTTGAGCGGTGGAACCGCCCAAACACCGAATGGAGTCCCATTGGGACGACACAACCAGGTACCAGCGGTGGAACCGCCCGTGATCCCGGTTGTACCGCCCGACCACCTATGCCCAAGCCAAGATCAAATGAGTGCAATCCGAAGGGGGGAAGAAAGAGCACGAAACAGGAGAGAAGCAACACCCTAGGAGAACCCAACGCAAAGAGCAAAGAAAGAACGAGAGAAAACAACACGAGAACAAAAGGCTAACTCCAACCTCCCCAAGAGAGGACGGTGGCCGAGGCCACCTAGGTTCGAGTCAATTGGTATGGCACCGCGAAGAATTATCCTTGGGTCCATGACCAAAACTCATCTTTGAAGCACAAGTACCATCAAACATGGCTAATGTGAAAGACTTGATCAATTTATGCATAATGGGGGGAGGGAGAGTTCATTGAGAGAACATCACTCCCCCTATGTCCATGCCTACATCTAAACAAGACAACATGTTGAGTACGGTGGGGTGTGCAAGGGTTCAAGCAACATTGCTCGAATCAATGATATTTAGCTCATGCCTTAACTCGCGAAATCTTGCTTCATCCAAGGGCTTCGTGAAGATATCTGCAAGGTTATCATGAGTGTTGACATAGTTGAGCTCGATCTCTCCTCGCCTAATGTGATCCCGGATGAAGTGATACCGGATCTCAATATGCTTCGTCTTGAAGTGTTGCACCGGGTTGAGAGAGATCTTGATGGCACTTTCATTATCACACCAAAGAGGCACTTTGTCACAAATGACACCGTAATCCTTTAAAGTTTGCATCATCCATAAGAGTTGTGCACAACAACTCCCGGCTGCAACATACTCCGCATCGGTGGACGAGAGAGACACACAACTTTGCTTTTTGGAAGAAGACCAACTTACCAAAGATCAACCAAGGAATTGGCACCCTCCGGAAGTGGACTTCCTATCCACTTTGTCTCCCGCCCAATCGGAATCTGAGTACCCTACAAGCTTGAAGTTTGATCCTCTTGGATACCATAAGCCAAAGTTTGGGGTATGAGCCAAATATCGAAAGATTCGTTTGACCGCCACATAGTGACTTTCCTTAGGTGCGGCTTGAAACCGTGCACAAATTCCCACACTCAACATGATATCCGGCCTAGATGCACAAAGGTAAAGCAAGGATCCAATCATGGAGCGATATACCTTTTGATCCACCACTTTACCATTGGGATCTAAGTCAAGTTGGCACTTGGTGGGCATTGGAGTGGAAGCCGGCTTGACGTCACTTAGTTTGAATCTCTTGAGCATGTCTTGAGTGTATTTGGATTGATTGATGAAGGTTCCTTCTCTTCTTTGCTTCACTTCGAACCCTAGAAAGAACTTCAACTCTCCCATGGAGGACATCTCGAACTTTGAGGTCATGAGAGCGGCAAATTCCTCATTGAAAGCTTTGTTAGGTGAACCAAAGATAATATCATCAACATATAATTGGCACACAAGCAACTCCCCTTTGACCTTCTTAGTAAAAAGAGTGGGGTCGATGAAAGGATCGATATGGTTGACTAGAGGGGGGGGGTGAATAGGCAACTAACAATTTTTAGCTTTTCTTTAGCAATTTAAACTTTGCATCAAAGTAGGTTGTCTAGATATGCAACTAGGTGAGCAACCTATATGATGCAACACGGATAGGGACACAAGCAAGCAAGATATATGAAACAAATAAGCTTCCACAAGTAAAGGCACGAGATAACCAAGAGTGGAGACGGTGGAGACGAGGATGTGTTGCCGAAGTTCCTTCCCTTTGAGAGGAAGTACGTCTCCGTTGGAGCGGTGTGGAGGCACAATGCTCCCCAAGAAGCCACTAGGGCCATCGTAATCTCCTCACGCCCTCACACAATGCGAGATGCCGTGATTCCACTATTGGTGCCCTTGGAGGCGGCGACCGAACCTTTGCAAACGAGGTTGGGGCAATCTCCACAACTCAATTGGAGGCTCCCAACGACACCACGAAGCTTCACCACAATGGACTATGGCTTCGCGGTGACCTCAACCGTCTAGGATGCTCAAACACCCAAGAGTAACAAGATCCGCAAGGGATTAGTGGGGGAATCAAATATCTCTTGGTGGAAGTGTAGATCGGGGCCTTCTCAACCACTCCCGAGCAAATCAACAAGTTTGGTTGTCTAGGGAGTGAGATCGGGCGAAAATAGAGCTTGGAGCAATAATGGAGCTTAGTGGTGGAAGAGGTTAGTCAACGGGGAAGAAGGGGACCCCTTATATAGTGTGTGGAAAAGATCCAACCATTACCCACCTACCAGGCCGCGGCCAGCGGTACTACCGCGCCTGGCCAGCGGTACTACCGCAAGGCCGTGCGGTACTACTGCTTGCAACCAAGCGGTACTACCACACGGCTGTGCGGTACTACCGTACCGACCCACGGTACTGCCGCAACCCCATCACAGAACCGATAAACAGACGCACAGGAGCTGGGGGCGGTACTTCCGCACGCGCGGTACTACCGCGCCCCCCATGCGGTACTACCGCGAGGCAAAAATCCCAGCCAGGGAAGAAGGGAAACTTCCGTGCCTACTTCCGCAAAGAAGCGGAAGTAGCAAAAACCCGACACAGTAGTACTGCCGAGGGGCGGTACTACTGCCTGACTGCATAGCGCGGTACTACCGCTCGGCGAACGCGGTACTACCGTGGGCACCTACAGTACTACCACGCTACCGCGCGGTACTACCGCGAATGCCCACGGTACTACCGTTGACCTGGGAGCAGTACTACCACAACCAACAACTGCAGCCAGACAAGGGAGGCAAGAAAACGGAGGAAGCTCCAAGGAAGAAGGAGGGGAAAAGAAGGAGACGTGTACGTGATGATTCCACCCAAACCTTTCCAACGCGGACCCCCTCTTAATAGTACGGCTTTCCTACGACTCAAATCCACCAAAAAGAAACATAGAAAAGACGTCGTCTTCATCAGTCTTCGAGGGGCACCCAATCGTCTTGTGCCTAGCAAAGAAGTGTCTGGAATACTCATGGCACACGATTAGTCCGCGAATGCGTTGTCATCAGTCACCAAAACACTTAGGGATAAAGTGTCCTTACAATCTCCCCCTTTTTGGTGGATTGATGACAAAACGGGATTTGCACAAAGAAAATACTATTAAGTAAATGCAAACCCCTCCTCTCTATAATATAGACGGGCTCCCCCTAGATGTGTGCCACCTAGATGAGAGCTATGGACTGCATGGCACACGAATACTAGGAACATAGCTCCCCCTATATTATAGAGACAAGGCATATCTATCACTAGACAAGATAGCACACATATAAGTTAACTACGATAGATAAAGTGCATATGTCTTACACCATATGAAGGAAAGGACTAGAAAGCACAAACCAAACAAGAGCAACCAAGCACAAACGAGGTCCAAAAGACAAAGCAAATAAATGCAACAAGCATGACACAACGCAAATCCCTACACTCTCTCCCCCTTTGGCATCGAGACGCCAAAAAGGCAGAGAGGACACCTACACACACGGGGTGGCTCAGGCAGAGAAGTCGTCCCACTGCTCCTCGTGCTCCTCGTCAGACTCAGCAGCGGGGATAGTCTCCTCGAGGTCATCCTCTGAACTAGTCCACTTGTATCCCTGCTTTGACATCCAGGCAGCCTCAGGTGTGATGACGTCCTCAGACCCGCCAGACACATCCTCTCCAAAGAGCCTCATATCCTTCTTGTCACGGTGGCGACTCTCCTTGTCAGCCACATGAGCCCTGTACTGTCCCTTTTGCCTGCATGCAGAAGAGAGTCTTCATCTTGTCCTTTAGCTTCTTGGCCCATGACGGCTCAGAGGAAGAAGTGGTGGACCTAGCAGCACGGTCCTCAGCAACATTCTCAGCAGCAGCAGCCTCCCCCTCACCAGCAGCCCTCCTAGTAGAAGAGGCCTCAGCACGGGTAGTGGCATTGGCCCAGTTGGGCTTGACGCGGAGGCTGATGGACTCATGGCGAATCCAGTCTAGAGCAAGGAACTCATCACCCAGGTACATCTTCTCCCAAGTGGTGGAGAGCAGCAGAAACAGGTACGGTCCATAGATAGGTACTTTGCGAGTGAACACCGCAAACCGAAGCTCACACCACATGATGTGTGAGACATCAAGTGGCTGAGTCTGAGAAGAACGTGCCTCTACACACAAGAGCAACATGTCCACTAGATATGCATGTACCTTGTCCTTGTCGCCAATGCGTGGGAACAGAGTGTTGCGGAAGATGCGATGCATGATATCCAGTAAGGAGTTTAACACCCAAGATGACTTGCCATTGGGGAGTACCTTCTCAACAAGGAAGGGCTGAAGCAGGTTCTTGTTGGCAGACTCAGAGTTGGCATGGGGGCGAACACCCACGGGGGTGTGAAGCCCGTCATCAGGAATGTGCAGCAGATCCATGAACTCTTTCCATGTAGCAGACAGCTGATGGCCATTGGTCATCCAGGTCATCCTCCGCTCCTCCCCGGGATGAAAGTACACTGAGGCAAAGAATTGACAAATGAGCTCAGGGTCATAGTCATGGTGAAAAGAGATCACCGGCTCAATAGCAAACTGCTCCACCAAGTCCAGAGCCTCTCCAAAATAGTCATGAAACTTGTCCTTCCGCATGTGATGCATGTCTATCCACTTGACCTCCACGAATGTATTCTGCTTGCTCTTGATTACATCCAGATAGATGAGAACCTGTTGCTTGTTCCAGAACATCTCAGTGCCTTTGAGCACAGCCCGAGGAGTCACATAGGGATTGACCCTCCGGCGTTCGACATACTCAGTGACAGAAATCTCGTCCATGCCCTTAGCAGGTTCCTTTTGCTTGCTGGCAGTGGTCTTGACATTGCGCTTGGGGGCATTGGAGCCCTCTGGGGCTTCATCTTGGGGGTTGCGCAGGCGCTTGGAGCCAGTGTCACGACTGGGATTGGAACGGCGAGAGCCACCACATGAGACACAGAACGAAAAAACACCCACAACAACCAAGAGAGATTAATGCAAAGACCACAACAAAGCAAGTGAAACAAGCAGAAAGCACACATGATAAATGCCTAGAGAGAGATTTGATCCCTATGGTAGTACTGCCAAGTGCTGTGGAGCTAAGATAGTAGTACGGCTCTTAGATGCGGTAGTACCGTGGAAGATCACGGTAGTACCGGGTGTAGGAGCGATAGTACGACCTTAGCGCCGCGGCTGGTGCGGTAGTACCGCGTCTGCAGAGCGGTAGTACCGCACGGTACGGTAGTACCGCACCTGACGGGCGGTAGTACCGCAAGAGAGGTAGTACCGCACATTAGGCACGGTAGTACCGCACGGCGTCAGATCTGAACAGGTTCAAATATGAAAAAGCCTGCAAAACCACGGCGGTACTACGGTTGGACAAAGCTACCACAAGACATCATATCAAGTATGTTTCCTACGCATCACGACTCTCCTACATTCTTCTCTTGCACAGATTTGGCCTAAAATCTCAAGAACGACAAGTTTCTCCCCAAAAACCTAGAAGCAAGAGAACAGCCAAGAAAAAGAGGGATTTGGGGAAAAACCTTGGTCCATGGCAAGAGGAAGTGGTGGGGAATGATCCCACCGGTCGGGATCTGAGGAGAGTGGCCGGAGATGGAGATCCGGCGAGGGCCTCCGGCGCCGTTCTTGAGAGAGAGAGACGTGGAGAGAGAGACAAAAGAATGGGTATGGGGAGTTGGAACTCCCCTGCTCGAGTCATAACCCCCACGCGCCCTCGACGGTGCGGTAGTACTGTGCCCAGAAACGGTAGTACCGCCCGACGCGGTACTTCCGAAGTATCACACTAGAGCGGTAGTACCGTGCTGTGGCGCGGTAGTACCGTGCCTCCCAAAGCGGTAGTACCGCCGCCAGACGCGGTAGTACCGTGAGCTCAAGAAGATGCACGTTTCGAGCACACGAAAAACTGGATCTTTGCACAAAACACTCCGAGCCAACACGACACCACAAGACCACGCAACACACAAAACCAGAAAGGCACACGATAAACGAACCAACCACGAGACACCACCTCTCCAAAAGAGAGGGCGGTGGCCGTAGCCACCTATGTTTGAGTCAATTGGTATGGCACCGCGAAGAATTATCCTTGGGTCCATGACCAAAACTCGTCTTTGAAGCACAAGTACCATCAAACATGGCTAATGTGAAAGACTTGATTGATTTATGCATAATGGGGGCAGGGAGAGTTCATTGAGAGAACATCACTCCCCTATGTCCATGCCTACATCTAAATAGGACAACACGTTGAGTATGGTGGGGTGTGCAAGGGTTCAAGCAACATTGCTCGAATCGATGATATTTAACTTGCTTCATCCAAGGGCTTCGTGAAGATATATGCAAGGTTATCATGAGTGTTGACGTAGTTGAGCTCGATCTCTCCTCGCCTAATGTGATCCCGGATGAAGTGATACCGAATCTCAATATGCTTCGTCTTGAAGTGTTGCACCGGGTTGAGAGAGATCTTGATGGCACTTTCATTGTCACACCAAAGAGGCACTTTGTCACAAATGACACCGTAATCCTTTAGAGTTTGCCTCATCCATAAGAGTTGTGCACAACAACCACCGGCCTCCACATACTCCGCTTCGGTGGACGAGAGAGACACACAACTTTGCTTTTTGGAGGACCAACTTACCAAAGAGCAACCAAGAAATTGGCACCCTCCGGAAGTGGACTTCCTATCCACTTTGTCTCCCGCCCAATCGGAATCCGAATACCCTACAAGCTTGAAGTTTGCTCCTTTTGGGTACCATAGGCCAAAGTTTGGGGTATGAGACAAATATCAAAAGATTCGTTTGACCGCCACATAGTGACTTTCCTTTGGTGCGGCTTGAAAACATGCACAAATTCCCACACTCAACATGATATCCGGTCTAGATGCACAAAGGTAAGGCAATGAACCTATCATGGAGCGATATACCTTTTGATCCACCGCTTTACCATTGGGATCTATGTCAAGTTGGCACTTGGTAGGCATGGGAGTGGAAGCCGGCTTGACATCACTTAGCTTGAATCTTTTGAGCATATCTTGAGTATATTTGGCTTGATTGATGAAGGTTCCTTCTCTTCTTTGCTTCATTTCGAACCGTAGAAAGAACTTCAACTCTCCCATGGAAGACATTTCGAACTTTGAGGTCATGAGAGCGGCAAATTCCTCATTGAAAGCTTTGTTAGGGGAACCAAAGATAATATCATCAACATATAATTGGCACACAAACAACTCCCCTTTGACCTTCTTAGTAAAAAGAGTGGGGTCGATTAGCCCAACTTCAAAACCACGGTCTTGTAACAACTCGGTAAGGTTGTCATACCACGCACGTGGGGCTTGTTTAAGGCCATAGAGTGCCTTATCGAGTTGATACACATGATCGGGAAAGTAGGGATCCTCGAACCTGGGGGGTTGCTTGACATGAACCAATTCATTAATAGGACCATTAAGAAAAGCACTCTTCACATCCATTTGATGTAACTTAAAGTTGTGATGAGAAGCATATGCAATCAACATGTGAATGGATTCAAGACGAGCAACGGGAGCAAAGGTTTCACCGTAGTCGATACCCTCGACTTGGGAGTAGCCTTGTGCTACCAAACGAGCCTTGTTGCGAATGATGATCCCATGGGCATCTTGCTTGTTCTTAAATATCCACTTGGTTCCTATGACATTGTGATTCCCGGTCGGTCTTGGCACCAATCTCCACACTTTGTTGCGCTCGAAGTTGTTGGGTTCTTCATGCATGGCATTGAGCCAATCCGGATCTTCTAGCGCCTCATAGACCTTGTGGGGTTCCACACAAGAGACAAACGCGTGATGCTCACAATAATTTGCTAATTGTCTACGAGTGCTTACCCCCTTTCTTAAGCTTCCAAGCACATTCGTCATGAGATGATCCTTGGTGGAGAGCTTGGAAGCAACCTTGGCGGCACGACGCTCTAATTCCTCCTCGAGGGTGAGACGAGGAGTGGTCACTTGATCATCTTGAGCGTCGTCTTGGGCTTGTTCTTGTTCTTGAACTTGCTCGGAGGAGAGAACTTGACCTTGGGCATCACTTGATGGGTCAACACCGTCTTGAGCGTGATCTTGCCCTTGGTCATGTTCTTGAGGATGAGGGCCTTCATGTTGTTCTTCGGAAGCATGTGGGCCTTGGGTTGGTGATGGCTCCACTTGAGTGGAGCTTTGTCCTTCTCCTTCGGCCACAAGGGGTTTCTCAATGGGTAGGATAAAGCCAACACCCATTCTTCTTATGGCTTGGGGAGGAATTTCATCACCTACATCACAAGTGCCACTTTGCTCCACTTGGGAGCCGTTATTCTCATCAAACTCCACGTTACACGTCTCCTCAATAAGTCCCGTGGATTTATTGAGGACACGGTAAGCATGAGAGTTTGTAGCATAACCAACAAATATGCCCTCATAAGCTCTAGCCTCAAATTTAGACAAACGAACACCTTTCTTGAGAATGAAACACTTACACCCGAATACCCGGAAGTACTTGAGCTTGGGCTTGTTACCGGTGAGTATCTCATATGGAGTCTTGTTCAAGCCCTTGCGGAGGTAGAGCTGATTGGATGCATGACACGCGGTGTTGATGGCTTCGGCCCAAAAGTTGTACGGAGACTTGAACTCCGCCATCATGGACCTTGCCGCATCCATCAACGTCCGATTCTTCCTCTCCGCAACACTGTTTTGTTGAGGGGTGTAGGGTGCGGAATATTGATGCTTGATTCCCTCATCACTAAGAAACTCATCCAAGGTGTAGTTCTTGAACTCGGTGGAGTTGTCACTTCTTATTGTCAAGATCTTTGCATTGTGTTGACGTTGTGCTTCATTTGCAAAGTCAATGATAGGTTGTTGGGTCTCGCTCTTCCTCTTGAAGAAATACACCCACGTGTACCTTGAGTAGTCATCCACAATCACCAAGCAATACTTCCTACCTCCAAGACTATCGAAGGATGGAGGCCCAAAGAGATCCATGTGAAGGAGCTCCAAAGGTCTCTTTGAATAAATGATAGTCGTGGGAGGGTGAGCCTTCTCATGTAGCTTTCCTTCGATACAAGCACTGCAAGCACGATCTTTAGAAAAACTAACATTCGTTAGTCCATGGACATGGTCCCCCTTGAGGAGACTTTGCAAAGATCTCATATTGAAATGGGCTAAGCGGCGATGTCAAATCCATCCCACATCAACTTTAGCCATTAGGCACGCCGCGGTCTTAGTGGGTCACTCCGAAAAGTTAATCACATATAGACCGTTCTTGACATGCCCAACAAAGGCTACTTTAAGAGTCTTGCTCCACAAGAGGGCCACGGTATCGATATCAAAGAAAGTGGCAAAGCCCATGATTGCAAGTTGACGAACGGAAAGTAAATTGTATGCAAGGGACTCAACAAGCATGACCTTCTCGATCATGAGATCATGAGAGATGACCACCTTGCCAAGTCCCAATACCTTAGAAGATGATGTGTCACCCCACTCAACATTGGTGGTCATAGATGGAACCTTGTGCACGTCCACCACCAAGTCCTTGCTTCCGGTCATACGATTTGTAGCTCCGCTATCGAGCAACCATGATCCCCCACCGGAAGCAAACACCTGCAAGAGATCAATGCTTGGTTTTAGGTACCCATTTTGTAATGGGTCCTTTGATGTTAGTGACAAGGGTCTTTGGAACCCAAATAGACCATTCGATGTATTCATGAAGAGAACCAACAAATTTGGCATAAACATGCCCATCACTCACACGGCATAACACGTAAGAAGGATTAAAATCGCCGGCTTTGTTGGGAGGGGTGGCATTGCCCTTCTTGACATTTCCACCCTTTGCATTGTTCTTCTTCTTCTCCTCGGAGGCACTCTCTCCCTCCTTCACAAAGGTTTGCATGAGAGGAGGAGGTCGTTTGGTCTTGTCATTCTTCTTCTTGTTCTTGGAGTCAGGCACGTACCCAACCCCTTCCTTGGCCAAAACCCCCTTTTGGTTGATCAAGAGATCGTTGAGGTTCTTCTTGCCTTGTATGCAAGTCGCAAGACCTCTCTCAAGTTGCCCCTTTAGCTTAGCATTCTCCTCAACGAGATGCACATGCTCACAACACGGGTTAGTAGCATTTGCATTATCAATTAACATCATACGAGGGAAAGTGGCTTTTTCCTTGGTTAGCTTTACTTTTTCCTTGGCTAGCATGAGTACCCTTCAAGACCTTGTGAGCCTTGTCAAGTAGATCAAACTCCTCTTTGAGTCTAGCAAGATCAACCTCAAGTTCGGCCTTCTCGGAGTTTAGCACATGAGAAATAATGAGGACATGATCATAATATTTCTTTAACTTAGCATGATCAACATTGTGTGACTCCTCAAGAGCCAAACGAAGACCACGCTCTTCCTCAAGAGCATTGGAAAGATCCAAAATCTCATCGGCATAGTCACGACTATGCCCTTCCATCCTAGTGATGGTGTCTTCGTGAGCCTCGATCATGTCATTGGCTTCACCAAGTTGTTCCAAGAGAGCAACAAAGTGCTTCTTGGATTTTCCCTTAAGTTTGCCCATAAAGGCCTCAAACTCATTAGCCTCCACATTAGCTTCCTCAAGTTCATTAATGCTATCCGTCGGAGAAGGATGATTAATGATGGTAGTTTTGATGTTGAAGGTTACCTTGTTGGTGGCTTTAGCCATGAGGTACTTGGCGGTGATACTCTCATTGGGTGAGTCGAAGAGAGACACCCGTGGAGTCTTCGCAATGGCAACGGAGGCCATGGCAACCGACTCATCACTTTCATCATCGTCATCATCCTCATTGTACTCTTCTTGTACCACCAATGCCTTGGGAGGAGTCTTCTTGATGAAGTTGCTCTTGTTGGGGAACGACTTTGCCTTGTCCTTTCGGATGAGCTTTCCACCATTGTCTTCCCTCTTCTCATATGGACACTCCGCAACAAAATGACTCACGTTGCCACAATTGTAGCAAGTCCTTACACGTTGCCCGCTCTTCGTGCCACTTGAGTTGTTTTTGCTAAAGTTTGGCCTCGAGTTTTTCTTGCTCCAAAATTGCCTTGAAGCAAGTGCCATGTGTTCATGATATGCATACTTCGTATCTTCGGGGTTGCTCTCCTCTTCTTCCTCTTCTTCCTCTTCAACGGTGAGCTTGGTCTTCAATGCAAGGTTAGGCTTGTTTGCCCTTTGAGAACGAAGCACCGCATTGTCGGCGGTCTTGTCCAAAATGTTCATGGCCACAAACTCATCCAATACTTCGCTTGAGGTCAAAGTGTGGAAGTCCGGTCTTTGACGAATGACGGAGGACATGGCCTTGTGATAGGGCATCATTGCCTTGAGGAATTTGTGCTTGATCCAATTGTCATCCGTGTCCTTGCTCCCGTGATCTCGTAGTGAGACCGCGAGTTTGGTTACTCTCCGATAAAGCTCACGAGGTTATTCATCTTCTTTCATTGCAAACTCATCGGCCTCATCTTGCACCACTTCATAGTTGGAGCATTGGATGCTTGCGCTTCCCCGGTAGAGAGAGACAACACAATGCCATGCATCTTTGGCCAAGGCGAAGGGACGAAGATGAGGTAGATCTTCACACTACTAGAAAAAGGGCTATAGATGGGATTGATACTAATGGCGCACCAGACAAGCGGTGCGCCATTAGTATATACTAATGGCGCACCACCTACTGATACGCCATTATAGTTGAAACTACTAATGGCGCACCTGGCCCCGGGTGCGCCATTAGTATCAATTTTTTAACTAGTGCGCCTGTCCAAACAAACTAATGGCGCATCCAGACACAGTGCGCCATTACTAGTTGTAACTAGTAATGGCGCACCTGCCGGAAAGTGCGCCACTAATGTTGTTTTTTTTATTATATTTTTTATTCCCTTTTTTGCAAAACTACTAATGGCGCACTGTTCCGCCGTGCGCCATTACTAGTTTAAACTAGTAATGGCGCACTATGGGACAGTGCGCCATTAGTAATTTTTTTTTGCAAAACTACTAATGGCGCACCACCAGGAGGTGCGCCATTAGTAACCTGGATTACTAATGGCGCATTTAGAGTTGGTGCGCCATTAGTAAGTGGGCAGCAACAAGATATTTTGGACAGCCTCTCCTACCCACACTCACTTTCTCCCCACTTCATTCTCTCCACCTCCTCCTTGTCTCGGGTGCCTCCTCTTTTTCACCTCATTTCCACCATAGATTCATTCAATTTAAGTGGTTAAATTACCTTGTTTTGATAGGTAAGTAAGGGGGGAAGCTATATTTATGTTGTTCTCCCTACAACAATGTGCACATGCACTTTTTATGGCCTAGCTAGATCTATGTACGTTCGTGGTGTTGCATATGTTTGTGGTGTTGCATATGTGTTTGTGTTTGGAGGTGTACCGGTATTTGAAATTCGATAGTTGCCAATATTTTGCCGGAATGTTGATTCATTTCCGTTTCGGCGAGAATTTTGGCATTAAGCATTCTTTTTGGTCCTATTTTTAGGGAAAGTCATGCCAAATTTTTTCTTGGTTCTAAAATATCGTTTTGCTCTACCCCGCAGGCGACCATGGTCCGCATGATGACCGAAGGCATCGTGAATAGGTTTTTGAGGTCCGCGAAGGCCGAGATGCTTCAAAAGAACGAGACGGAGATAAGATGTCTGTGTCGAAGATGCAAGCTGAAGAGCCTTATTGCGGACCCGGAATCCGGGCAGGTGTGGGACCACCTGCTCTTGCGTGGTTTCATGGATGGCTATCGGTGGCAAGGTGATGAAGATGACTACGAAGTCGTCCATGGGGGCCGGGCAAGAAATGAGGAAGGGCAGCAAGACAACCACCGCGACTCGGGCGGGCGAGAAGACGAAGAATCCCTAGGAGATGATCACGACGGTGATGCTGTACACAGTCATCATGTAGAAGATGCAGGACATGATGATGAGGAAGATGCCGGAGCAGTCGACGGGCATGATCATGAAGATGATGATGCCGGCGGAGCAGACGACGCTGGACCATCGATGGGCTGGGTGCAGGACCCTCATATTCAAGAGCTGCTTCTCAAGCAGACGGATAACGTAAGAGCTGCCGCCCGAGAGAAAGGCAAGATGGATCAACTTGAGTTAGATGTGGTTACTCCATTGTATGAAGGATGCAGGACTGAGGATACCCGCCTGAAAGTAACGCTCATGGCTCTGGAGATGAAGGTAAAACACAAAATGACCGACGCATGCTTCGACGAGAACATGTCATTCTGGCACGAACGTCTTCCCGAGGGGAACAAGTGCCCGACCAGTTTGGAGGAGGCGAAGAAAATCGTGTGTCCTCTGGATTTACCGCAGTGAAATACCATGTGTGCATGAACAATTGCATCATTTATCGGGACGAGCACGCGGAGTCTACCATATGTCCGGTGTGCGGCATCACTCGATACAAGAAGAGGAAGAAAGCTCCTCGAAAAGTGGTGTGGTACTTTCCGATCACTCCTCGTCTGCAGCGGTATTTCGCGGACACTAAGGTAGCAAAGCTCCTGCGTTGGCACGCGGATAGGGAGGAGAAGAAGCGAGAAGATGACGCAAATGATCCGGAGATAGATAAAAAACACAAGATGCTGAGTCACCCTAAGGATGCGAGCCAGTGGCAAGCGTTGAACTTCGAAGACCCAGAATTTGGGAATGATCCAAGGAACATCGTGCTGGGCGCGAGCACCGATGGAGTCAATCCGTTTGGCAGCCAGAGAAGCACACATAGCACCTGGCCTGTGTTTGTGTGGATGTACAACCTTCCCCCCTGGTTGTGCATGAAGAGGAAGTACATTCACATGAGTATGCTAATTGAAGGACCGAAACAACCAGGGAACGACATCAATCTGTATCTGGGGCTGCTGAAAGAGGACCTTGACACGCTGTGGAAAATGCCAGCCAATACGTGGGACGCCGCAGATAAAGAATATTTCCCTATGAGAGCCGCGCTGCTCACGACGGTGCACGACTATCTCGGTTACGGATATGTCGCGGGGCAGGTGGTCCACAGATTTTCTGGATGCGTCAGGTGCATGGATGACACACCGTATCGCCAGCTAGATAGAGATCCCGGGTCTTCGAAAACCGTGTTCATGGGACATCGAAGGTGGCTTCGCGACGATGACCCGTGGAGAAAACGCAAGGATCTGTTCGATGGTGAAACCGAACCTCGAGGACGCCCGCGTACGAGGAGCAGCGAGGAAATAGACAAGCTATTGAAAAATTGGAAAGACTGCCCACTGCTGGGAAAGAAGCAAAAGGCGCCAGAGCCGAGAAAGAAGCGAAAGGCGCCAGAGCCGCTACTGAAGGTATGGAAAACGAGGTCTGTTTTCTGGGACTTGCCGTACTGGAAGATCCACCGTGTGCCTCACAGCCTTGATGTCATGCATATCACGAAGAACGTGTGCGAGAGTCTGCTTGGTACCCTGCTCAACATGCCAGAGAGGACCAAAGATGGGCCGAAAGCAAGGGCAGACTTGAAATCAATGGGCATCAGGCAGGAGCTTCACGCTATATATGATGATCATGATGATGATGATGATGATGATGATGATGATGCAAAGCAGGACACGGAAAGTCGTCACAAAGGCAAAAAGGCCAAGAAAATGACTACCCTCCCGCGTGCTTCACTCTAAGTCAGGAGGAGATCGAGCAGTTTTTCACCTGCCTCGTAGGAGTAAAACTTCCTTACGGTTACGCGGGGAAGATAAGCAGATACCTAGACCCAGCGAAGCTGAAGTTCAGCGGGATGAAGTCTCACGACTGTCACGTGCTGATGATGCAGATATTTCCAGTTGCAATCCGTGGGATCATGGACGCGCACGTCCGTGAAACCCTATTTGGCCTATGCAACTTTTTCGACGTCATCTCTCGGAAGTCTGTTGGCGTGAGGCAACTCAGAAGGCTACAGGAAGAGATCGTGGTGATACTATGTGAGCTTGAGATGTACTTCCCGCCCGCATTCTTCGACGTTATGGTGCATCTGCTGGTCCATATCGTGGACGATATCATCCAACTCGGGCCGACGTTCCTGCACAGCATGATGCCGTTCGAAAGGATGAATGGTGTCATCAAAGGATACGTTCGCAACATGTCACGTCCAGAGGGAAGCATAGCCAGGGGCTTTCTGACCGAAGAGTGCATCTCCTACTGCACGAATTATCTAGGCATCGAGAACCCCGTTGGTCTTCCTGTCAACAGGCACCTCGGCAGGCTCGCTGGATGGGGTCACCGTGAGGGTCGTCGCGAAATGCATGTCGACTTCGAGGGTCGACTCGCCGACTTTGAAAGAGCAAACCTAGTCGCGCTACAACACATAGACGTGGTCGATCCTTGGGTGGTACAACACAAAACCTTTATTAAGAAGACGTACAATGACCGAGGCCAACAGAGGACGGACGGAGATATACTCAAAGAGCACAACTCATGTTTCACGCGTTGGTTCAAGCAGAAGCTTCTGTCGTACCCTTTACATGAGGATTCTTCCGCGGAAGAACAACTCATATTCGCCTTGTCACAGGGCGCCAAGCACAACCTGATGACCTATGAGGCGTATGATATCAACGGCTACACATTCTACACCGAGGCCAAGGACATGAAGAGCGATGGTTATCAGAACTCCGGGGTAACGATGGAATCCTACACCGGCAACGACAAGGACAGATACTACGGAAGGATCGAGGAGATCTGGGAGCTGAGCTACGCTGGAGAGAAGGTCCCGATGTTCCGTGTCAGATGGGCCAAGAGCGTCCTAAAAGAAGACCGGTATTTCACCACCATGGTTATACCCGAAGCCAAATCCAAGACCGCGGGCGCAAACGTCACCGCGAAAAATGAGCCATGGGTACTGGCTTCCCAAGTGGACCAATGCTTCTTCATTACCGACCCGTCAAAGCCCAGTCGTATTGTCGTGAGGAGAGGCAAAAGGAAGATCATCGGAATGGATGGAGTAGCCAATGAGCAAGACTTCGACAAGTATGGCGACCCGAGGATCGAACATGACGACGATGATGAAGTAGCAGCATACACCACAAGAAGAAGCAGGACCACCCTACCTAAAGGACGTCCGTTCCACAGAAGAACTCCATTTGCGAAAAAGAAGGGCAAGAAGATTGTGAACAGATAGCTAGCTAAGATCGATTGTATTTAAATCGTAGCCTTCATTTCTCGATTGTATTTCATGGGCACTTTTTGAACTATCATGAATATTTTTAAATTTCATGGACACTCGATCTCGATCCCCCTCCATCTCGATCGCTATCCCACCTCGCCAGATCCGGCCCCCTCGCCGCCGAGCACCCCCCGGTCCACCGGCCGCCGCCGCCGACCCCCCACACCCTCGATTCCCCTACTCAACCGCCGCCGCCGACCCCCCGCACCCCTCCCCTACTCAACCGCCTCCGCCGACCCCCCCGCACCCCGCGCACCCTCCCCCGCTCCACCGGCATTACTGTTTGATGTAATTTTTTTGAAAAATTATTACTGTCTTATAAAAAAATATTACTATTATGATTTAAACAAGTTTGAACATATTTAAACACAAATAAGTATCAAACAACATTTTAAATGCATAAAAAAAATTTGTGGAGCCTGGGAATCGAACTCAGGACCTCCTGGTGTGAGAACTGGCTGCTGACTAGTCGAGCTAGTAGAGGGAACTTGGTGTGGATCAGGTCAGGTGGAAGATAACCTGTTGGATCGAGCAGAAATCAAAAAAAAAATACTAATGGCACACCACGGTGGGGTGCGCCATTAGTATGGATGTACTTATGGCGCACCGAGGGGTGGTGCGCCATTAGTATTGTGCCATTAGTATGAGATTTCACCTAACAAAAAAAGGTCAGCGCCCACGCCATCCTCTTTCTCTCCCCTCTGTCTCTCTCCCCTCACTGCGCCGTCCCCGTCCCCGTGCCCGAGCCGCCCCCGTCGCCGTGCCTGAGCCGTCCCCGTCCCCGTGCCCGAGCCGCCCCCGTCGCCGCCGACCCCCACCGCCCTCGCCGCCCCTGACCCCCTGCCGCCCCGCCGCGCCGGTCCACCACCCCCCACCCCGCCCGAGCCGCCGCCGCCCCGATACCCTCGGCGCCCCGCCGCCTCGACAACCAGGCGCCCCGCCATCCCGACGCCCTAGCCGCCCCGACACCCCGCCGCCCCGGTGCCCCGGTGAGCTTCCCCCTGTTTTTTCTTTTAGTTTGTGATTGGGCTGCCTAGAATGTTTAGGATGTTAGTTTACTCGTAGATTTAGAATCTATAGCCTGTTTTGATTTGAACCCATCTGCTGTGCTAATTTTGTTTGCAAATCTGCACGACGTGTACTGTGTTACGTCTGTGGTAATCTGTCAAGTCAATTAAGCCCAATCCATTTGGGTTGAATCGAACTAGTGCTATTACTAGCCATCCCACCTTCATTGTGACACTAGAACATATATACAAGAGAAGGCCTCCCAGCTGATACGTTCAGCGCATATATACCACTGTTAAATCCCTTAGCATTATCGCAAACTTGTCAGGTCCATAAACTTGTAACAAGTGGCAAAAGTAGTGTTGTAAATTGGCAAAGCAGTTTCTGATTTTGTTTGTTTCCATCTTGTTGGTACTTGGAACTTGGAAGGGGGACAAGCAGGCGGAGCGGGTGAAGCCAGACCGGAAGAAGTAGGCTGGAGGTGGAGTGAGAAGGGGAAGCAGAGAAAGAAAGGTTTGTTCCATGTCCTCGGATGAAGTTCCATGTTTCGATGGTCTCTGTGTAGTTTCTGATGCAGACCGTACATCCATCAAAAGCCACAATGCAAGCCAACTTTTATTTCTCTTGCCTGGTTCCACTAAGATGTGTTATTGCAAGCTATTAATTATTTTTCAGTTGTGAGCCTCGAGAACAGGTGCCTCTCATCTCCCTGTTCCCCACCCCTCTGTTTGTTAGCCGGATGGGTGGATGTTGCTGTTGCATATTGAATAGATGGACGAATGGATTTGTTTTGCTACTGTGATTCATAGCTCGTGTTAGTACGTCTCAGATTTTTGCTGCTGTGAACTGTCAATGGTACTAAATCAGTGCCCTTTTGCTGCTTGCTGCTTGCTGCTTGCTGCTTAGTGCTAGTTGATAATTTGGTAATGCAAGGTTGCTGATACTGTAACCCAGATCACACAGATCAATTTTTTTTCAATTTATGCAACTGTAAGAGTACCAACCAGATTACACAAATCATTTTTGATCTGCAAGGTTGTTGTTGCTGTGATGGAGTAACTCTGTAAGATGGAGTACATGAGTACTGTAGTAGTAACTCTTGATTAATTATGGCATTGTGTGTCATAATTTAAAATTGCCATGTTTATTAGAAGTGTTAACCATCACTTCTGGGTTGTAACCTTAGCTGTGTTTCAATGCTTAAAGACTATTAGCTGCATAGTAATTTCTCTGTCCTAATTGTTGTTTTTCCATGCATAGATGAACATTCTATAATTTCCAAGGATCAATTAGACCAGATTGGGCTCTCCTTTTTATTGTTGTTTTTACCTTTCTGTTGTGAAAAATAAAGCATGATTTTAGACTAATGTGGGCCTATGGCTGCACCAGCATGGTGTTTTGATTCAGAATTGATGATTTGCTACAACCAGTGCATGCATGCCTTTTTTCTTCTTCATTTTTAGTAAAGTGCTCTGTTCTGGGTCATGGACTTTGTGCCATGGACCAGTGCATGCATGCTGCTGCTGTACTACTTGTCAAGTGATGCTGCTGCTGCTATCTGTGAGTTGCTGCTGCTAGTTGTGATTTTGTCAAGTGATGCTGCTGCTACTTGTGATCTTCTAAAATGACCCCTTTCTCCTGAAACGTTGATTAATTTCCGTTTCGGTTGAGAAATGGGGCACTCCAAGGTCAAGAAAATTAGCAAAGGTCATGCCCAATTTTCTTGACCTAGAAGGTGCCCGATTCTCAACCGAAATAAAAATTAATTTGCTTTAGTGGTTGGATTAGTTTAGTATTTTTTTCACACACTCAGACACCCTTGCTTGCCATGTGTGTGAGAGAGATAGTGAGAGGAGACAAGAAGAAGGGGGTTAGGAAGATGTTGCCTGCTCATCAAAGCTAACCATCTCCCCCTTTTCACCCCTTTTCCTTTGTCTTTTGTGGGTTGCAAGGAAGCTACTGTCTTAGCTAGCTTAGCTTGTGCACAAATCCCAGTGTTACAATCTAGAAAATTAGCCTGCAAAGATGAGGTCCCATGCTGGCTGTACCACTGCATCATGCAACAGTGCCTTCAAGATCCAAGGCAATATCACAAACATCATAGGCAATTTGACCAAACTCACAACCTTGTATCTTTGCAGCAACCAACTTTCTAGACACACCCCTCAAGAACTAGGTTACCCTGAGAACGTGGACTTGGACCTTAGCAACAACACACTAACAGGTTCTATCCCAAAACACCTAGGCAATATCACAAACATCTCTCAATTGTTCCTTGACAACAACCAACTTTTTGGCGACATTCCTCGAGAATTAGGTTATTTGGTCAACTTAGAGATCTTGTTCCTTGACAATAACCAACTTTTTGACCAAACTTTGTTCCTATTTATAGAGAAACATGGCCAACAACGATGAGGCCGGGGGTTCGGGCGGCAAGAAATTCTGGGAGCTGTCCCAGGAGATGGAGGAACAACCTCACTTGTATGAGGACGCCGCCTTCCCCACCGATCCTGAGACCACTGATGGTACCGCTGAGGATGACCCCACTGATGCCACCACTAATGGTGCCGCCGAGGATGCCACCACTGATGATGGCGGCGCAGGCATAGATGGCAACCAACCGAAGAGGCAACGGAAGGACCGGCGCCCGACCGTGCTCCGCACCCTCAAGGAGGAAGTTACTGAAGTGGACTCCAACGGGAATCCAACGGCGCCCGAACGAATAGTCAAGGGGTACTCGCTTCAGCTCGGGTGCATTCTCTAGAGCACCGTCTCGATCAACACCGAGAACCTCAGGCATCCTGACCGAGGGAATTTGCGCAACCTCCTCTTCACGAAGCTGCACGAACGATACAAGTTCCCCGCTGAATTTGAAAACACAAGCCTCAAAGGGAATAAAGTGAACAATGCTGCCCTCACGAAGATGAGCACGACCCTGTCTACTTGGAAAAGCAATGTGAAGAGAATGATCGAGAAAGGTGAGAGTTATGAGAAGATCAAGGAGAAAAATCCTTCGATCACCGAAGATGACTACAACGACTTCAAGATCAATTGCTCGAGCACCGCAAGCTCCGAATCAAGTAAGTGGGGGAAGGAAATGCAGGAGCTGAACTTAGGGGAACACACACTCGGTCCCGGCGGTTACAGAGTGGCGGAGCCTATATGGGACAAGGAGGAGGCGGACCGTGCCGAGCAAGGCATACCGCCCCTCTTTGATAAATATGGTGACAAGCAGACCAGGAACTTTGTCAGGGCCCGGTACAAGAAGGACCCGAAAACAAAGGAGCTTACCACGGATCCGAAGACCAGGGCGCTTGAGCTTGTTCTGGTAAGGAATACACCCCCGCGTAATTAGCTCCATATGGTTGCATTCTAATTAATGAAGCCAAATTTCTAAATGGTTCACATTCCTTCCGCAGGCGACTGAAAGCAGTAGCGCGGGGTCGACTAAGAGCAACCCTTGGGACACCACTCTAAATAGGGCGTTGAATGTAATGAAGAACAAGGATAAGCTCAGTAAGCCGACGTCAGCTGGTCGTGTGGCCGGCAAAGGCTTGTCGACAAAATGGTCGTCATACTATAACACTGGTGGGCGAAAGGAGAAAAAGACCAGCTCGGAAAGCCAGGCGCGCGAGGTTCAAGAACTCAGGGCACAGGTGGCGCGGATTCCGGAGATTGTCCAAGAGCAAGTGCAACAACAACTCGGAGCGACGATCACCGCCATTGTGCCTACCTTGATCCAGGGGATTAGTGCGTGGATTGCGGGCGGCCAACAGGGGCCGCCCCCGATTCCTAGCTTCACGGCCAGCAACTCGCAGAACACGATGGCGTGGCCATTGGTGTCTCCGGCGGAGGCGGCATTGGTGTCTCCGACGCCGGCACGGGAGCTTAATGCACCCGGGTGTACGTCGGCCGGCACCTCTGCAGCAAGCGGCCCCTCCGTCAACTGCACGCCCGCCGTTGGCGGTGCCTCGACATTAGCCGAGCTCGACGCCATCATCATGGTAACTAATTAAGCCTCTCTCGGCTAAGGACTTCATCTCCTTGCCTTTGACTGGGCATCCCTGACGCCCTACATGTTTTCGCAGGGCGCCGCCGACGTTCCGTGCACTCTCCTGCACTTCGTGAACAACGAGTTGGTCGATGTCGCCAAGGGCAAAATCGTTCAATCGGGCAACCCCTTGTTCCACGGTACCCAGATGCCACCCAACTTGTTTAGGGTTCAACTGGTTCGGGTGCTGCCAGGCTGCGACGAGTTGTTACCTCCGATTCGACCCGTCGGGGCCGACGATGATGACGTGATGACCCTCAGCGCCTGCCTGAGCTGGCCCCTGCTTTGGCCGAAGAGCCAGATTCGTTTGGGGGCGGGGGACACCACCCCAAAGACAACACCGCCAGTCGTGCCGGCGCCAAGTCGGCCCCATGGCAAGACCGCCGCAACGGTGCCGGACATCCCTATGCCACTGGATCCAAACATGCATATGGCATAGGATCAGAACGACGACGACGACGATACATTTGCCAACGTCGATCAGTACTTTGCCGATCATGGGTACGGTGGCGACTTCATGGGGCCTCCTTCTCAAGAACCCAACCCAACAAAAGACGTGCGCGATCTAGCTGGTACCGCGGAGAAGCCAAGTTGCAACAGGCGTCGTCTGCAGTTCAGCTCTTAGGAGACGCCTCCAGCTGCCGACTTCACCGAGCCTCAGATAGGCGAGGTGCGAAATATGATCAGCCCCAACACACTCAAGAAGGCGGTCTGTGAGCAGAACTCGGTCCCATTACAGGAGAAGAAGAAGGCACGCAAAAGAAAGACTAACAAGGGTGCCGGCCAGCCGGCACCGAGTACGATCCGTGCTCAGGACGGGCCACCTTCACCTGAGGATATCTCGAGGAGGGTGCATGTGGCGGGTAGGCCGATGCTACCGAGAAATATGCTCGATGCTGCAACCGGTGCTATGCGGAGTCTGCATGACAGTGTTCTTTCTTTGGAGAAGCATCGTCTCGGAGAGAAGGATGTGGCATACCCGATTTTCGCGGCCAAGGTGCCAGAGGGCAAGGGCTTTGTGGATAACTCCATCGGGGGTACGATCGTCCTGCGGTTTGATGACATCCACGCTATGTTGAACCTTCATCCGCTGCACTACACCTTCGTTCGGCTATTTTCGCTGAGTATGGAGATGCGGATCATTCGCGACAAGACCCCGGACATCGTGATAGTCGACCCCTTCTACATGCGTGCCAAGATCTTGGGCAGCGCTGGGGACCGGCAAGTCGCGAGTTCTTACCTCGAAGGCGTCATTCTGGAAAACCAAGATAAGGATAACTTCCTCGTGCCTTACTTTCCCGAGTAAGTCCTCCCCTCAACCGCCCCGTAACATATGAATTCTTAGATTTCGATCGTTTTTCTTTTAACATTCCGTGTTTTCTGCAGTGACACACGTTGCACGCTCATCCTCCTAAGCCCCAAATATTCCATGGCCACGTATTTCGACCCGGACCGTCAGTCGAACGTAGACTACACAAATGTCAAGAAGGTTCTTGATGATGTTCTCCCCGGCTACGTCAAATCTGGAGGCACCTTCACCAGGCCTATTCGTAAGTACGGCAAGCACGTGTTCTCCCACAATACGACGTTCTGCTGCGTCAAGCAGCCGCCTGGCGGTCAGAAGGGTGCCTACTACGCCATCCATCACATGCGGGCGATCGTACGGGACCATCATCAACTTCTGCTACCGAATAGACTCAAAGATTGGGCCGCGAGCGTGTCGGCAATCCAGGACGCGGACATCAGACAAGAATTCTTTCGCATCCAGTCGAAGTTTGCGGAAATCATCCATCAAGATGTCCTTCGTACCGCGGGGCAGTTCTACCTCAGAAATCAACCGTCCAACAGTGACATCGACACAATCCTACAAATGCAGGCTGACAACGCCCGTTCTTTCATGACTCCCACGATAGAGGGCGGCTTCATCCACGCTCCGGTCCCTTGAGTCTCATGTTGTAATTAAACTTTAATGAACTTGTAGTATGTCTCTTTGGTTTCGAGAGTCGTTCAACTTAAGATGTAATCGATGCTATTAATGTCTTGCTTTTCTCTTCCGATCGTTCTGTTGAATACTTATATATTGCTTATGTATTGTCTGTGAATTGGTACTAAAGTTTCGTTTGGCTACTGCATAGCGATGCCGTGGTATGTCGTGTACAAGGGTAAGGTTCCCGGAGTCTACGACGACTGGGAGGAGTGTCGGAGACAGGTTCACCGATTCAGCGGTAATAGTTACAAAGGGTACGCCACTAGGGCCGAGACCAAATCTAGATACGCCCGCTATCTAGCGGGAGAGGGGAGGGAGTGTTGGAGGAACCAGATGAAGACGAGTTTCATCGTGATGATGCTCATCATGATGACCGCAGCTCTCTTCTATGTGATGGTAGTTTAGATGATCGATATCGACTTGTAATGTGAAGACAAACTCGCGGTCTCGAGACTTGTAATATAATGTTCTATCTTTGTTCGGTCTTTTCAATTCGGAGACTAATATGATGACTTGTATTCGGAGACTAAAATGATGAATTGTATTTAGAGACTAATCTTCTATTGTATTCGATGAATCTGTTGTTGATGTGTGCTGTCTATATTTTGTCCAATTATACATTTTGTAACCTGTGCAAAAAACAGAAAATAAAAAAATAAAAAAAACCTAATATTCATACTAATGGCGCATCACATCATAGTGCGCCATTAGTATGACAAAGGATACTAATGGCGCATCATTAAAGAGTGCGCCATTAGTATGCCGAAGTTACTAATGGCGCATCTTGCTGTCGTGCGCCATTAGTATGCCAAAGCACCTGGGTATACATGGCCCCCTGGGAGGCATACTAATGGCGCACTATTGTATATACTAATGGCGCATCTGGGGTGCGCCATTAGTATACCAGATACTAATGGCACACCTGTGGTGCGCCATTAGTAAAATATACTAATGGCGTGCTACTAATGGCGCACCACTAATGCGCCATTAATGGTCAAATTAGGTGCGCCATTAGTAGGCCTTTTCCTAGTAGTGTCAGGTGGAATTGCATCTTGAATGATGAAGAGAGCATTCTCATTGAATTGATTATCCGTGACCTCTCGAGGAGTGAAGTTGCTTGGATCATGCGGATATAAACCTTCTTCAATGATTCTCCAAAGGTTAGTGTTCACATGATTTAAATGACGTTTAAAGCGGTAAACCCAAGAATCAAAGTCCTCATTTTTCACAATCTTAGGGGGAGGAACGGCATGATTCAAATGAGTAGAAGGAACCGGTCCACCATAAACAAGTGGTGGTTCCACATGAGCAAAGATGCCGGTGCCATTTTTACCACTAGAAGAAGGAGCCTTTTCACTACTAGCTTCCCCCTTGTCGGGGATAGTATCCGTCACCTTGTCGGTGGGATCACCCACTTTCAACAGTGCGGTGGAAAGTTTAAACCCCTCAAGAAATTTAGTAAACATGCTTTCAACCTCGGTCGTCATGGAGGTCTTCAATGTCTCTAAGGCCACATTGAACTCCCACGAGAGACCGAGGTTCCCCCATCGCCCGTAGACGAGATCGGATTCACACCGGAGTGTTCCTCCACACCGTCTATGGTATCAACCTTACTCTTTGGATGGTAAAGTCCTTAATAAAGAGACGAGGCTCTGATACCAATTGAAAGGATCGATATGATTGACTAGAGGGGGGGTGAATAGGCAACTAACAATTTTTAGCTTTTCTTTAACAATTTAAACTTTGCATCAAAGTAGGTTGTCTAGATATGCAACTAGGTGAGCAACCTATATGATGCAACAAGGATAGGAACACAAGCAAGCAAGTGATATGAAACAAATAAGCTTGCTCAAGTAAAGGCACGAGATAACCAAGAGTGGAGACGGTGGAGACGAGGATGTGTTGCCGAAGTTCCTTCCCTTTGAGAGGAAGTATGTCTCCGTTGGAGCGGTGTGGAGGCACAATGCTCCCCAAGAAGCCACTAGGGCCACCGTATTCTCCTCACGCCCTCACACAATGCGAGATGACGTGATTCCACTATTGGTGCCCATGAAGGCGGTGACCGAACCTTTACAAACAAGGTTGGGGCTCTCTCCACAACTTAATTGGAGGCTCCCAACGAAACCACGAAGCTTCACCACAATGGAATATGGCTCCGAGGTGACCTCAACCGTCTAGGGTGCTCAAACACCCAAGAGTAACAAAATCCACACAAGAAAGTATGGGGAAAGCAAATATCCTTTGGTGGAAGTGTAGATCTAGGTCTCCTCCTTCAATTCTTAGCAAATCAACAAGTTTGAGTGGCTAGAGAGAGAGATCGGGCAAGAGAGCTTGAAGTGCATTAATGGTGGAGTGAGAGAGGTCAAAGGTGATAGTGGTAGGTGGGAGAAGCTCACTTATATAGTAACCCTCAATTCCAACCGTTACTGCGTTTTTTGCACTGCAGCGGTACAACCGGTCCTCGTGCCGGTACAACCAGGACTCACGGTGTATCTGCAGAACCCTACCAAGCGGTACAACCGGACAGGCGGGCGGTAGTACCGGCTAGGAAAAATAACCGGACTAACCGCCTGGCCATCGCACAACCACCGCATCAAAACAGGAGCTTGACCGGTACTTGGGCGGTGCCTGGCCGGAACAACCGCATGGCCTTGATCTCTTGGGCGGCTAAATTCTGAGCAGAAGAACCGCTCGGACCACCGGTGGTACCGGTCATCGTGGAACGACCGGACCAACCGGGCCACTACCGCCCAAGAACCGCATCAAAACAGAAGCGCGAGCGGTACTTGAGCGGTGCATGGACGGAACCACCGCCCCAGCATTTGCAGAGCATGGTGGCGGTACCACCGCCCGGAGGCAGCGATACAACCGCTCGAGCAAAGCTGGTGAGCGACAAGACCCAGCGGTACAACCGCTCCAGAGAGCGGTACAACCGCTGGGCAGAAACAGTGAGCAGGAAGGATAGGGGAAGAGACAAGGAAAAACTCTCTCTCTCTCTCACACCTGAGGAAGACAAAGGAGGGGTGATGAACGTGTACATGAAAAGATTCCCCCAGTGCTTTCTAATGAGGATTCCCTCTTGATAGTACGGGTTCCCTACGACCAAAGAGAATAAAAGCGTAGAGGACACGTCTTCGATCTTTTCCTACGAGAGGCAATAGCAATCCGATGTAAGCCTAAGCATCGAGAACCTGAAACGTATAGCACACAATTAGACCAACAAAGGGTTGTCATCATCATCCAAAACATAAAGTAGGGAAATGCCCTTTCACTTGCCTCGTTCGATATCGCGATCTCTCCACGGTCGCTAAAGATCGGTCCATTGCAACCACAACCATCTGGTTTGCAGGGCATGGTTCAGCCAGCACAGATTCAGGATCCCAAGTCCACCGGTCCACTTGGGTGCACATACCTGGCTCCATGCCACTGAACATTTACCACCATTGGTCTCTCTCTTAGCGCACCACACGAATTCTCTACATATCTTTTCCAGGGCCATCAGTATCTTGGACGGCAACTCCAGGGCCATAAGCGCATGGATAGGGATTGCGCATAGCACGTATTGGATCAATAGAAGCCTCCCGCTTTTAGGAAGTGATGCGCCACGCCACGTAGGTAACTTATTCGCTAGCTGGTCCACCGGATATTGGAATTGGGCTGCAGAGAGCCTGCGAATGTTTAACGGTAGCCCTAGGTACTTACATGGGAATGCCTCGATCTTGCAGCCCACCAAGTCATGCGTCAGCTCCACCTCCTCTGCTGAGCATACTGTTTTGAAAGTTAATTCTTAGGCTCGATGCAACCCTGAAAGCCTCGAGGGTTTCAACACAAGTCGTCAGTTCCACCTGTCGCGGCTTGAGGAACAACATGACATCATTCGCGTATATCGATAAGCGTTGATGCAGGCCTCTGTTAGCCAAAGCCTCAAAAAATCATGCCGATGCCGCCCTTGAGAACATGTGATGGAGGACTTCTATCACTAAGATGAAAATCATAGGCGACAAAGGGTCGCCCTGCCTTAATCCACTTCTTGGTGAGATTGGCCTCCCCAGGACTCCATTGATGAGAACCCTTGTGGAAGAAGTATGAAGCAATCCGCAGATCCAGTCCACCCATCTTGAGCTAAAACCCATCTTGGAGAGGACCTCGATGATGGAAGACCATTGCACCATGTCAGAAAGCTTTAGAGATGTCTAGCTTCATCATGATTGTAGGGACCCTAAGAGCATGTAGACGCCGTGTTGTGCCTTGCACCATCATGAAGTTGTTATGTATGGATCTCCCTCGCACTAACGCGCTCTGATGTAGACCTATCAATGCTGGCAGCTCCTCAGCAAGACGTGTTCCTCTCCATTCAGTGGATCTTAATTAAGAGTAAACATAGCTGCGTTTTACTTATGCTGTTGAAATGTTCTACCAGGATTATGGGCTACAAATGAAACTGCTCAAGGTGTTGTGCTAAGTGCCACGGTGCAGCTAATATCTTTTGTTGATTTCTGTTACAAGCATGCATGCATGCATGGAACATGAAACATTGGTTTTCACTTGAACTCTTTTAGTAGTCTCAAAAGTGGCTTTCGCCCTACTTTATATATAAAGCAATGAAAACAAGATACTGTTAGTAGTCTAGGCTTCGTGCCTTCCAAATGCATAGCTAAACCTCCACTAGGGATCTACACATTTCTCTTGCGTAAAACTCTGATGAGAGCACTGATTTTGTTAAAATTTAAATACACCTTCCCTGTAACTTACAAGGAAGGTATATCATACAAATTAAAGCTGTACTGCAAAGCAATCTTGAGTACAACTTGTCTCTTTCATCCATCTGCAGGGTCACATGGTACTGTGGTCATATCATTTGGATGTTACTAGGACACTTCCCCTCCATGTATGCTAGTAGTAACATGGTATGCCGCATTGATGGGACGTAAAAAGTCGCAGCATGATCCGATACTTTTGAGCCATTGGCATTCTTTCGCTGGCACGTCAACTCGGAACTTTCTGTAATTTGTTTTACCTACTTGTCACAATGAAAAATCTTCCAGAAGCTTTTGAATTCCGGTAGCTGTTTTTTTTTTCGGATGCCGGTAGCTGTTTGTTCACTAGCTGACTAAAGGCTATCATGCATATGGGTCCTTGGAGCTTGGCTCGTAGGAGGATTACCGGCCAGTCCATTTCAATTCACCTGTGGTAGTCGTCCAGCAAGCTGGCGCCTCGATCTTCACCGACGACAATAAGTCGACGACTCACGAGCTGGCGCCTCCCTGCGAGCAGTGCTGCAAACAAATGTTGAGGGACATTCTGAGCCAAATGATGTGCAATGGCTGTAGATGGAGCGGCGCTGCTTGCGTTTCTGAATGAAAACGATGTGACGGGCGCAATAATACGGGCGACGGTGTCAGCTGGGGCGGGTGTGCGGTTTGGCTCGGCGTCTGCGGGTCGCTGTGTAACGTGCCCTGGCAATGGGTTGGTTTCGGAGCTTAGCTGAGGCTGCGACGCAAGTGGTCGCTGTGGGCATGATGAGACCAAAAGCGTCATTGATTTGCCCTTGGTATCATCCATCCCTGCTCGCTCGTTGCGTGTGCTTACAAAAACACGTACAGCTGGTCCATGGAACCCGATGCGTTGGTCGATTTGGCCCTTTGTAGCTAGGGCTAGGGCTTTGGTCTCTTGCAATCGGCAGCTAGCTGACTAGCCCTGCTTGGCTTGGCTTGTGTAACAAACTACCAACTGGCCGGGTCAGCCAGCCAGCCAGTCTTAGGCACATCATGCAGAGGAAGCTAGCGAGCTCTGCTTAGCTGGGCACATGCATGCATGGTGCACCATCCGGGTATGCATTATCACTCTGACTAGCTTAATCAGGGTGTTGCTGCACTCTGGTAAGCTCACATCTCTGTACGTCAACTGTTAATACATAATATGCATAGCATATGTGCCTAATTCCATCTGAGCGACAACTTATTCCGGACGGAGGAAGTATGCTGTTACAGGAGTTATTTACTCAAAACCATCACACTTGGGGCTAGGGTAACAACTTGATACCACATTTGAGCCAGGACACAAAAAACCACCAACTTTGTGCCTAACAAGTAACGCGGAGCACTAATGATCGGCTGAGCTCACATAAACAGCGAACCTGACAGGTTGGGTCCACCAGTCAGGCTGAGTTGGCATGCATACGTGGACAAATATGCCAAGCTGGACATGGGTCCAACCTGTCAGCCTCCCATCTTTTTTCTTCTTCCTCCTAGTCTCTCTCTTTCACCGTATGCCGCCGCTGGGTAGTGGAGGCCGGAGGGCTAACTTCCCCTTCCTCTCCGCCCCGTCGCCTGATCCAGCGAGGGAGCCGCGCGGCGCGTCCCCACTACTGCCTCTGGTCACCAGATCCCGTCGGCCGCCTCCTTCCCCTCTTAATCGACCACTAGATCCCCGCCTCCCTTCGCCGGACCCGTTCCCGAGCAGTCGTCGGCCGCGCCGTTCTTCCTCGGCTTTGGCGTCCACGTGCAGCGGCTGGGGCCATCATGGGGAGCAGCACGCTCGTCCCCGGCGACTAGGTGCGGCGCAGGAAGGACGGCCCCGACGTCCGCGGAGGAGCACGCGCTGGCGGCGCTGGAATTGCTGTGCACGGCGGCTGGCGACGCCTCGGCGTTGCCCAGGGAGGCTCCGGCTGTGCCCGTGCGGGCGTGTGCCATGGAGGGCTTGTCCGGCCGTGGCCACGAGTGCGCCATTGGCATCCTGGCGGCCATCTACAACGGGGAGGCCATGGACGCGTGGTGGGCGCGGTGCAGGGCGAGTACCGCGCGGGTGGTCGGCTCAAGGTCACCTAGCTCCTCCGCGCGTCCTCCCCTGAGCACCGCTCGCTGCCTTGTGCTCCGGCTGCCGCCGCCTCACTGGCGCGTGCGTTCGTGGTCGGGAGGTGGACATGTTGGCTGTGCTTAGTCCATGAACAGACAGGCTGGCACATAGCTCGGGAGCGAGTGCTGCCAGCTCGTGTGTGGGCTCGCCGCATCGAGTGGTCCATCTGCTCCAAGCTCATGGGCATGCCTGCAAGAATGAGCTCCCCGCTGGCCGCCGGAAAGCTGTTTGATGAAATGCCCCATAGAAATAGATGTGAAGAAGATGACCATTTTACTCATTGACAGGCGGGGCCCGCATAGCATTTGCCACATCAGTCGGTCAAAGTTTTGGTCTTCGCCACGTCAGCCCGAAATGTGGGCCCAAGATGTCAGAACAACTGTTTTCGCGAGCTTATGAGACCATCAGTGCTCCGTGTTACTGGTTAGGCACAAAATTGATGATTTTTTGTGCCCTGGCTCAAATGTGGTATCAAGTTGTTACCCTAACTCCAAATGTGGTGGTTTTCAGTAAATAACTCCTGTTACGGCTTGTGCTTAGACTTCCTGACAACCGAAATGACTTCTGTTAAGGCTTTAGCTAGGTTTGAGAATCAATCTCTGGACGGACACCATCATGCATCGGCGTATTACTGCTGAAGTACTTGGTACATTGACAGATACGTCCTGAGCTAGCTAAAGGTTTGAGACAAACCAAAGAGGTTACACATATGGACGATGCGATGTGAGCCACGTATTCCTGTCCTTCACTAGGCTCCAACGGGGCTCTTAATGTGCCAGCTAGGAGAGGTGCGACCCCCTCCTTCACATGCATGTATGCATGCATGGCCCATGCAGTGCAGGGTACCCTACACCGGCCGTCACCAACCAAATCACATGCGTGATACACACATACACGCCGTCTCCGGCCGGTCTATATAAACCACCCACACCTTGCTAGCTTCCTTCATTAGACACACTTAAACCCTCCTAGCTCACTCTCACCAGCAGTACCTACTAGCTAGCCGGCAGCAATGGCGTCCAGGACCTTCTCGGCGGCGTGCCTGCTGGCGCTGCTGGTGGCCAACACGTTCCTCGCCGGCGATGCCTGCGGCAGCTGCAAGCACCAAACCCCGCCGCCGGCCTCCCCGTCCCCGCCCCCACCATCGCCGTCTACGACGCCGTGCCCACCTCCTTCGTCAGGCGGCACGTCGTGCCCCACGGACACACTGAAGCTGGGCGCCTGCGCCAACGTGCTGGGCCTGGTGAACGTGGGCGTCGGCAAGCCCCCCAGCGGCGGCGGCGACAAGTGCTGCAGCCTCCTCGGCGGCCTGGCCGACCTCGAGGCCGCCGTGTGCCTCTGCACCGCGCTCAAGGCCAACGTCCTCGGCATCGTCCTCAACATCCCCGTCAAGCTCAGCCTCCTCCTCAACTACTGCGGCAAGACCGCCCCCAAGGGCTTCCAGTGCGCTTAGTTCATCAGTTACACTCCAGCAAATCGTCCATCACTCAGCGCATGCATGCATCGTCAGTGCATGTATGCATGTATGTTATTTTAGTTGTTCATTCCAAATTTGATTTCATCATGCAATAATCGGTCGGTTGTTAAGTAGTTCTTTTTGCGTGTGTTAATTTATATGCACTGCTTTGGTGAGATTAATTTGTCCTAGTTTGGCTGTGTACTACAAGAGATAAATACGATTGGGCGCGCGCGCGCGTGTGCTTGAACAGTAATTTCATTAAGCATGTGTAACACTTGTGTATTTGTTTGATGAAATGTAATTTGCAGAATATTCATTCATTCGTACCTTGCTCGCTTTTTCATAATCCATGCGTGTACTTTACTTAGTACTACTATAACACAAGCTAATTTCATTTCTTGTCTAAATTTGAAGCTGATTTCATCGTTTTTTGGAATAATACAATAAGCTTGGTTGATGTAAGTGTATGCACATTGCGATGTTGAATGGTCCTGGCTTATGTCCAACAAAATATAGTGTATGTGGAGTAGGGTATCAGCTAGTATGTAGCCATGCAAGTGCCAAGGTGTGATTCCGCGGTTTTTTTTTTTGAGAAATAGTTTTCTAGGAACATTTTTTAGAAATAGTCGCGATTCATTGTTTTCCAGGGAAAGCAGATGGGGTAGCAGTATACCTGGGCATCTGTCGGGCCGGGCGGGGCTTCGGGCCGGGCCTACCAAAGCCCGATGCAAAAAACCAGACCGAGCCCGGCCTTGCCGTCAGGCCTAAAAATCGGGCCCGAGCCCAGCCCATCACGCTAAAAGACCGTCGGGCCTTGGGCCATGGGCCGGGCCTCTTCCTTAAATGGTGAAAACGACGGGCCTGGGCCTGGCCCGACCCAGCCGCCGGGCTCAAAATCTAGGCCCGGGCCTAGCCCGGCCCATGCCCGGCCTGTGGGCAAGGTCGGGTCAGGCTTTTTCGGGCCGGGTCGGGTTGGGCTGTCCGGGCCGGGCTGCCCATGGCCAGGACTAGGTAGCAGGGATGGATTTTGTGGCCCATGTTTACATGTGGCCCACTTGATGGTGTGGCCTACTTGTTTACATGTGGCCCACTTGTTGGATGCACAACCAACTTTAAAATGTCAAATTGTTCTAAATGAACAAAAGTTTAAAATGTCAAATCGAGAAATATGTGAGCCCTGTTAACTAGGAGTAGGAAAATTTCTCCATTTTCTTCAAACACCATTCAACTCCCAAAATTTATGTTTTTTCAAGATTTACCAACCAAGATGAAAACATGCTTCATGATAGTTAGTACTAGTAACAAAAGTTCTCCATCTTTATACTACTAACATATAGTACCCCAATCAATATCCAAAATGTAACTAGTTCTATTATGATAACATGATGTCTGTTTGCATGCCAAACTTAGTTGCTTAATTTCCTGTGTCATGGTGTAAATCTCATATAGACGATCGTTTATACCATCTTCCGGAGATGCTCTCACTCTGGAGTATGACCTAAGGTGGAGTCTTGATCAGATAAGCACTTGAGCTAGATCCCGACTATGCCATACTAGGCCCGCTAGACTGAATGTATGCAAATTACAATTTCAATCAAATAAAAATATGAAAAATACAATTATTCACTGAATTTAATTCCTACGGAGGCATGCAAACAAGCAATTGCGGGACTAGAAAGCCAAATTAGAAATTTGTCTTAATTACTTCACCAAATTCCTTTCCTAACTTAGGACATGTTTGGGACTGCCCTGCTCTCCCTAAAATTCAGCCCCGCTCTAAGAAGGCAAGCCAAACGGGACAACTCCACGATGTCTCGCTGTACAAAAAAAAACCTAGAATATATAGTACAACTCCCATGATTCTCTTCGGGGGTGCTAAGAAAACTTCAGTTTGAAAAGTCCTCTTTGAGTTGGGGGAAAGGTACCCACAACTGCCATTGGTAAGTGAATATCCCTTCATTTCATCTCTCCACGTCATGCAGCCCCCAATAGACTTTTACCACTAAAGATTTCCATTCTTTTACCTGGAGCAAGCTGGAAGCCAAACATGATAAAGTGCTCTATGGTGGAGATGCAACTCCTAGGTGGAACCGCTCCAAAGTGGATTTGATGAAGTGAAGCTGATTTTGATGGAGTGAAGCCATGCCAAACATGCCCTTAATTAACACTACCCACTTTACATGTATTGTTGATTAATTTCCGTTGATTGTTTATCCGAGGAAATGCACATCTAGAAAATGGGGTGTAGAGACCACATGTAGGATCACATCAGTCACCTTCGGTGAGATAAAACACACAATGTGTCTAGGTTCAGACCCTGGTATGTCCTGCCATTTAATCTTTGTTGCAACGTCAAGAACAACGTACGTCAAACCGAGCAAAATGATCCATCGGTGTTTATTGCAACGTGATTACGAGGGATGCTATAGGTACGATATATCCAATACGATTTCAGTACGACGTTGCATAGCAACCTTTGATGTATCGCGCAAAAGCAAGGGGTGTCCGCTATCATATGGGAATCGTAAGTTCAAGTGTCGTACTCAGACTACCTTACTTTCGTACCGATAAAGAGCTGAATCGGCTATCCGCCACTTTGGGCAGGTTCTGATCACTTACTATAACAAGGTCCTATGAGTAGGGTTTTCAAGATGATCATTTCTTTGTAAAGGGGCCCGTCATTCAGATTGAGAAACGTGGGTTATGTACGTATACTATACCAGTATACATGGTATATATATTTCTGATGTAATTCCCTGTACCTATACCGTTTTGAGCATGCATGCGTACAAATTAGTTCGATCCGGCCGGAAGAAGATGACCACAGTCACCCCATATCTTGAAGGTGACCTTTCCTCTTTCCAGGCCGGCGCGGCGAGATGGGGCTGCTCCGGCACGTCCGCCTTTCACCCCTCTGGCGTCGATCGTGGTGACCCTGCCTGCCGGGGAAGCCAACAAAACCCGAGTGTTCACGGGCGGCGCATCCTTACAAATCACCCGTACCAGCCAGCCAGCTGCTGCCTTTTCCATCGCTCTGACCCTGACCGGGATCGGCACCGACCTGCACCATCCACTTGCATTCTACAATTGCAACGTAATTGCTGGGTGGATCCACCGGGCCGGCGCCAACCGTATCATGCATGCATGTTGCTTGATTCACTGCCATTTTCGTGTCCCATCACTATACATACACATAAATGCATGCATGCATGTGACGCGCTTTCACTCTACTGTTGCACGATAAGACGTCTCTTGATGGAATTTCATTAGGAAAGAAGAAAGACGTACTACGTATTGTTTTCCGTACGTTGTAGTACTTGATAATGATATGCACAGGGAAGGCTCGACATGCATGCATTCATGCATGTCCTTTCTTCCTCCTTGGACCGTGACATATATGCATGTCTTGGACGAACCCGATCGATCAGCCTCCTCCTCCATTATTTGTTCAATTCAGCCGTACGTACCCCCCTGCTGTGCACGGCAAGTGACGCGACCCGCACGCGGCAAATACTGTAGGTTTCATCGGGCGTACAGCGCCTGCACCGTCTGTTAGCACATGGATGCATGCATATGAACGGATGCAGCGCTAGGGATTAGCTGGTTATTCACTGTCAGCCAGGTGCTGAGGTCTAGCTGGACATGCTGCACCTTTTCTCTGTTTTACTACAGCAATGTACCAAATGTAAAGGTGGAATAACCACAGTATATTTCGCTTAAACATCTCCTCCAAAACTGGCTGCACTAGTAGAAAACAGGGCTATGGTCCAGGCCGGCTCAGCCCATTAGTCCCGGTTCAGTGTAGAACCGGCACCAATATGGGCATTGGTCCCGGTTCGTGAGCCCAAGGGGCCGGCCGGGCCACGTGGGCCATTGGTCCCGGTTCGTCTGGACCTTTTGGTCCCGGTTGGTGGGATGAACCGGGACCAATGGGCCTCACTCCTGGCGCACCACCATTGGTCCCGGTTGGTGGCTTGAACCGGGACCAAAGGCTCCCCTTTAGTCCCGGTTCATGCCACCAACCGGGACCAATGAGGTGCCTATATATACCCCCTCGCGCAAGAGCAGAGCACAGTGCTCTGTTTTTTCTGGCCGAGGGGGAGAGGGCTTTGTGGTGCTCTAGCTCACCTCCTATGCACATGAGGTGTTCGATGGAATGCCCGAGCCACACTACTTAAGCTTTCTCCTCTCGAAGCTCGACCTCCAAGCTCCATTTTCCTCGAGATTTGTCTAGATTTAGCGGTCCGTCACGCCCCGTCCCCGTCTTCACCGCCGTCAATCACCCGCGCCGATCTCATCACTGACACCACCGTGGTGAGCCTCTTGTTCTTATCTTTTTTCTGAAAGGAAAAATATTCTTACTTGTATGTTTAGATAGATACTTGTATCATTTTCTTACATTTATTATTGCATCTTATATAGTGCGATGGTTTTGGTATCCGCCCCCGTCGTCCCTCGTCCTGTCTATGATTCGGATTTGGTATGTATATTATCTTTATAACTATTGGTTCATTTATTGTTTATGAAAATTATGCCGACCAACGTGACATAGATTTTATTTATCTAGGATGTATGTGAATCGGAAATGCCAACCGACTCTTTGTTGAAGGAAAAAATTTGTTGAAGGAAAAAATAAAAAAAATTGAGGAGGAGAAGATGATATTGGAGTTGCATGTTGCGGATGTCGTCGATGATCACAAGATCAAGATGGATGCAATGCGCTTGAAGATTAGAAAGATTAGAAAATATGCCATTCATACCGAGGCTTGGTAACATTATGCCGTTGGATCAATTGTTACCTTGGTTGCGATTATGATCGCATTTGTTTTCGCATTGAAATGTTTTACATAGTTTCAATGTATGGTTTAATTAATTAGATGCTCTGGAGAGCTATATGTTGTTAGATGAGAACTATGTATGCACTTTGGTTTTAATGTGATGATGAACTTCTATTAATTTGGACACTTAATTATATATAATGCACGCAGATGAACCGGCAATGGATGTACGGTGACAGACACACCCGCGAGTACATTAAGGGCGTGCATGAGTTTCTCGATGCGGCTGAGGCAAACAAGCAGAATGGTTTTATGTGTTGTGCATGCACTCAATGTGGGAATACGAGGTCTTACTCTAACCGGAAAATCCTTCACTCCCACCTGCTTTACAAGGGTTTCATGCCACACTATAATGTTTGGACGAGGCACGGAGAAATAGGGGTTATGATGGAAGACGGCGAAGAAGAAGAGTACGATGACAACTATGTGCCCCCTGAATACGGTGATGCTGCAACGGGGGGAGCTGGTGAAGATCAAGAGGAACCAGACGATGTGCCCAATGATGCTGCCACGGGTGAAGCTGCTGAAGATCAAGAGGAACCAGACGATGTGCCCGATGATGATGATCTCCGCCGGGTCATTGTCGATGCAAGGACGCAATGCATTAGTCAAAAGGAGAAGCTGAAGTTCGATCGCATGTTAGAGGATCACAAAAAAGGGTTATACCCCAATTGCGAAGATGGCAACACAAAGCTCGGTACCGTACTGGAATTGCTGTAGTGGAAGGCAGAAAATGCTGTGGCTGACAAAGGATTTGAGAAGCTACTGAAAATATTGAAGAAGAAGCTTCCAAACGATAACGAATTGCCCGACAGTACATACGCAGCAAAGAAGGTCGTATGCCCTCTAGGATTGGAGGTGGAGAAGATACATGCATGCCCTAATGACTGCATCCTCTACCGCGGTGCATACAAGGATCTGAACGCATGCCCGGTATGCGGTGCGCTGCGGTATAAGATCAGACGAGATGACCCTGGTGATGTTGATGGCGAGCCCCTCAGGAAGAGGGTTCCTGCGAAGGTGATGTGGTATGCTCCTATAATACCACGGTTGAAACGTCTGTTCAGAAACGAAGAGCATGCCAAGTTGATGCGATGGCACAGTGAGAACTGAAAGAAAGATGGGAAGTTGAGAGCACCCGCTGACGGGTCGCAGTGGAGAAAAATCGAGAGAAAGTACTGGGATGAGTTTGCAAAGGACCCAAGGAATGTATGGTTTGCTTTAAGCGCGGATGGCATTAATCCTTTCGGGGAGCAGAGCAGCAATCACAGCACCTGGCCCGTGACTCTATGTATGTATAACCTTCCTCCTTGGATGTGCATGAAGCGGAAGTTCATTATGATGCCAGTTCTCATCCAAGGCCCTAAGCAACCCGGCAACGAAATTGATGTGTACCTAAGGCCATTAGTTGAAGAACTTTTACAGCTGTGGAATGGAAACAGTGTACGTACGTGGGATGAGCATAGACGGGAGGAATTTAACCTTAAGGCGTTGCTGTTCGTGACCATCAACGATTGGCCCGCTCTCAGTAACCTTTCAGGACAGACAAACAAAGAATACCACGCATGCACGCACTGTTTAGATGACACTGAAAGTATATACCTGGACAAATGCAGGAAGAATGTGTACCTGGGCCATCGTCGGTTTCTTCCGACCAACCATCAATGTCGAAAGAAAGGCAAGCATTTCAAAGGCGAGGCAGATCACCGGAAGAAGCCCGCCATGCGCACCGGTGATCACGTGCTTGCTATGGTCAATGATTTACACTACGTAATCTTTGGAAAGGGTCCCGGTGGACTAGCTGTTCCGAATGACGCCGAGGGACACGCACCCATGTGGAAGAAGAAATCTATATTTTGGGACCTACCCTACTGGAAAGACCTAGAGGTCCGCTCCTCAATCGACGTGATGCACGTGACGAAGAACCTTTGCGTGAACCTGCTAGGCTTCTTGGGCGTGTATGGGAAGACAAAAGATACACCCGAGGCACGAGAGGACCTGCAACGTTTGCACGAAAAAGACGGCATGCCTCCGAAGCAGTATAAAGGTCCTGCCAGCTACGCTCTTACGTATGTATAGTACGTAGCGTCGACCAAGCACGGACATAACAGAGGACACTTCTCTCTATTAATTATAACTAGCTAACACAATATATGAAACACCTAAATTAACCCCCCCAAACCCCCAAACCC
Source organism: Triticum urartu (assembly GCF_056163025.1). Taxonomy (NCBI): domain Eukaryota; kingdom Viridiplantae; phylum Streptophyta; class Magnoliopsida; order Poales; family Poaceae; genus Triticum; species Triticum urartu. The sequence goes on from NC_141877.1 coordinate 670,158,449, forward strand.
CCCCCCCCTTTCAAAAAAAAACAAAAACCCCAGCCACAGAAGTGCTGACGCGTGGATGCCTATTGGTCCCGGTTGGTGCCACCTGTTGGAAATATGCCCTAGAGGCAATAATAAATTGATTATTATTATATTTCCTTGTTCATGATAATCGTTTATTATCCATGCTAGAATTGTATTGATAGGAAACTCAGATACATGTGTGGATACATAGACAACACCATGTCCCTAGTAAGCCTCTAGTTGACTAGCTCGTTGATCAATAGATGGTTACGGTTTCCTGACCATGGACATTGGATGTCGTTGATAACGGGATCACATCATTAGGAGAATGATGTGATGGACAAGACCCAATCCTAAGCATAGCACAAGATCGTGTAGTTCGTATGCTAAAGCTTTTCTAATGTCAAGTATCATTTCCTTAGACCATGAGATTGTGCAACTCCCGGATACCGTAGGAGTGCTTTGGGTGTGCCAAACGTCACAACGTAACTGGGTGGCTATAAAGGTACACTACGGGTATCTCCGAAAGTGTCTGTTGGGTTGGCACGAATCAAGACTGGGATTTGTCACTCCGTGTGACGGAGAGGTATCTCTGGGCCCACTCAGTAGGACATCATCATAATGTGCACAATGTGATCAAGGAGTTGATCACGGGATGATGTGTTACGGAACGAGTAAAGAGACTTGCCGGTAACGAGATTGAACAAGGTATCGGGATACCGACGATCGAATCTCGGGTAAGTATCGTACCGCTAGACAAAGGGAATTGTATACGGGATTGATTAAGTCCTTGACATCGTGGTTCATCCGATGAGATCATCGTGGAACATGTGGGAGCCAACATGGGTATCCAGATCCCGCTGTTGGTTATTGACCGGAGAACGTCTCGGTCATGTCTGCATGTCTCCCGAACCCGTAGGGTCTACGCACTTAAGGTTCGATGACGCTAGGGTTGTAAAGGAAGTTTATATGTGGTTACCGAATGTTGTTCGGAGTCCCGGATGAGATCTCGGACGTCACGAGGAGTTCCGGAATGGTCCGGAGGTAAAGATTTATATATGGAAAGTCCTGTTTTGGTCACCGGAAGAGTTTCGGGGTTTATCGGTAATGTACCGGGACCACCGGGAGGGTCCCGGGGGTCCACCAAGTGGGGCCACCAACCCCGGAGGCTTGCGTGGGCTAAGAGTGGTGAGGGACCAGCCCCTTAGTGGGCTGGTGCGCCTCCCACAAGGGCCCATGGCGCCTAAGAGGTGGAAAGGGGGCAAACCCTAAGGGATATGTGCCTTAAGGCCCATATTGGTGCGCCTCCCTCTCCTCTCCCCCTCTTGGCCGCCATCCTTGATCCCCATCTAGGGATGCCGCCCCCCTAGGGGGTGGGAACCCTAGAGGGGGCGCAGCCCCTCCCCTTCCCTATATATATGAGGCCTAGGGCTGCCCATAAGACACGCGATTCGATCTCTCGTTGGTGCAGCCCTGCATCTCTCTCTCCCTCCTCTTCTGTCGTGCTTGGCGAAGCCCTGCAGGATTGCCACACTCCTCCATCACCACCACGCCGTTGTGCTGCTGCTGGATGGAGTCTTCCTCAACCTCTCCCTCTCTCCTTGTTGGATCAAGGCTTGGGAGACGTCACCGGGCTGTACGTGTGTTGAACGCGGAGGTGCCGTGCGTTCGGCACTTGATCATCGGTGATTTGAATCACGACGAGTACGACTCCATCAACCCCGTTCACTTGAACGCTTCCGCTTAGCGATCTACAAGGGTATGTAGGTGCACTCTCCTTCCCCTCGTTGCTAGTCTCTCCATAGATAGATCTTGGTGACACGTAGGAAAATTTTGAATTTCTGCTACGTTCCCCAACACCACCAACCGGGACCAAAGGGTCTCCTGACTGGGCTCTGCGCACTGCCCACGTGGAGGGCCTTTAGTCCCGGTTCTGGATTGAACCGGGACTAAAGGGGGGAGGTATTATTACCGACACTTTAGTCCCGGTTCCTAAACCGGGACTAAAGGCCCTTACAAACTGAGACTATAGGCTCTTTTTCTACCAGTGCTGATTAACATGTCAGGTCCAAGTGGCACCGGTTACTAGTGACTAGAATCACATGTGGCCCGCCTATGTCTCAAATATGCACGAGTGTGTGTACTCACTCATTTCTCAGCCTGCTCAGCTGCCCAAACGACTTCTTCCGTCGTGAATTGTACTGTATATTTGAAACAACACATCCGTGCAATTGCCGTTAAATAGATGACCTTTTCGTAGCATGGCACGGGCACCCGTACATGTACAGTGCACGTTAGTGCCGCTGAAGCCTCAGCTAGCAACTACTTCCTCCGTCCCTAAATATAAGTCTTTCATAAATTTCTACATAGACTCACTAGTAGAAAAAGGGGGCTTTGGTCCAGGCCGGGTAACCCCATTAGTCCCGGTTCAGTCCAGAACCGGGACCAATGGGTGCATTAGTCCCGGTTCGTGCGGCTAAGGCATTAGTCTCGGTTCACTTGAACCCTTTAGTCCCGGTTCATGCCACGAACCGGGACTAAAGGGTGCGATGCCCATTAGTCCCGGTTGGTGGCACCAACCGGGACTAATGGACTTTGAGGCATTAGTACCGGTTCATGGCATGAACCGGTACTAGAGGTCCAATTTTCAAACACTCCCCCCCCTTGTGGACCGCCTTTTCAGTTTTAGAAAAAACAAAAGAAAATGATGGAAATGTCAAAAAAATAAAATAAAATAAGTTTCCCATGTAATATGTGGTCTAGTTGTTGGGAAAATTTACAAATATGAATTTCGACTTTATTTACAAAATCTCTCTGGAATTTGTAAAATGGGCATAACTTTTGCATACGAACTCGGATTAAAAAGTTTTTTATATGAAAAATCATCTACTCGAAAAGTTACATCCGATTTGCAAATTTGTAGAATCCTCAAATTCCAAAAAGAAAAAAAGTTATGCTCAAATTTCAGTTTTTTTTAAATTTTCATTAAATCTGGTCAAACTATGGTCAAACTACTTATTCAAGAAGTATTAGTGTTACTAAATAATTATTCAAGAATATTAGTGTTATTAAATAATTATTTCAGTTTTTTTGAATTTTGGTCAAATCTGGTCAAACTATGGTCAAACAATGGTCAAACTACTTATTCAAGAAATATTAGTGTTACTAAATAATTATTGTTTTTTAGAACAATAGTTTCAAACTCAAACAGTGAAATGTGTGACTTCATGCTCAAGCTAAAATCCTGAGGGTTAATAGGATTAACATCTTACTATTGTCAGGAAAACAACGAGTGCAGACTTGGAAACAAGGGAGAATAGAACCTGGAAGTTAAGCGTGCTCAGGCTGGGGGAGTGGGAGGATGGGTGACCGTCTGGGAAGTTAGATGATTTGGAATGATGAGGGGTGATTAGAGATTAAATTGAGTAGTGATGAGAGGGGTGATTAGAGATTAGAGGTTAAAATAAATCAGAAATTTGAAAATAAAAAAAATTCAAAAAAATTCAAAAAAAATATATCAGAAAATTACCTTTAGTACCGGTTGGTGTTACCAACCGGGACTAAAGGTGGACCTCCAGGCAGTCAGGGCATTAGTATCGACCCTTTAGACCCGGTTCAAGAACCGGGACTAAAGGCCCTTATGAACCGGGACTGCAAGCCCTTTTTCTACTAGTGACTACATACCCGCAAAAAAAATGTATATAGATGTATTTTAGAGTGTAGATTCACTCATTTTGATTCGTATATAGTTTATATTAGAATATCTAAAAAGACTTGTATTTAGAAATGGAGGAAGTATTAAATAAGAGAATGGGGTAAAGAGCCATCCACGTTAGGTGATTACATGTTACATGAGCAGCAACCCCACACGTCCACCCACCAAGCTAGGCTATACTAATCTCTCCCGCTAGCCCACCATCCACTACACATGTGGCCCGTCTATGATACTAGTAGAGTGCCCGTGTGTTGCTACGGGCTTATGAAAATAATACCGTCTTGTAATTTTCAAAATTATGTCCATGACCATATTATAACCTAATAAAAGGAAGGACGAAAATACCCCATATTGCAATGTTCAATATCTTTTTTCATTTGTCAGTGAGGTATAACCAAAATAATCATTCTATACATGCAAGATAGTACAAAAAAAAAATTCTACTTCTCAGGAGCATGCATGCTTTGAGCCTTGAAGAATATATTTGTTCTTGTACTTCACTGCATGAAATGTATTCAGTATATTGGCATATAAGCATGCTTTGCACCTGTAGTTTGGATCTACCCACCTGTTCCACTGTCTGAAGAATGGTATATATAGACTCCACTGGAGAGAATACATTATGCAATTCCCCCATGTCAATGTTAAATAATCATGTGAAAGGAAAGAGAATAAAAGTAAAAGTGAGTCTAATGATAGAAATGAGTAAGAAAATGAAAAGTTGAAAATAAAGGATCTTAGGGCATCTCCAATGCTGTCCACTAAAACGAACAAACTATTATGTGGTCATATTTATGTTTTGGTAGCATGCAGGTGGACGAATTCGGAATATCAATATAAATATGGATCAACATGATGAAAGCATATCACGGGAGTAGTGACAGTTGCGGCTCTTGTTCTCTTATTTCATCTTTCTGCATTTTTATTAGCCTTTGAATACACCAGTGTTTGCAGATAAACCTTCTATGTGTGATTGGTGGCTACATTAATATTTTGTCAAGAGATGGCTACCTAGATTTGTTTGCTGAAACATTGCTCGATGCCCACTATTCAATAAAAAGACTGAATTATCCACTTCGAATTAATCTTTCAAATTGACCAGGAAGTAGAGATAGTATATACTCTATATCTCTGGAAATGTAAGAGAAGTACTTGCGTGGCAATGAAGGAAGACTTGCTAGTTTTTGTAAAACCTTTTCAACCCCGACATCACTGTTATATTGTTTTTATTTCTTCAGGGACCGAATCAAGCACCCGGAGTTATTCTGCATAAGGGAAATAAATAATATAGTGATCCAGGTTCTTCTTGTCGTAACCCAAATAAGGTGTAGTAAACATAAATATGACCACTCAGAATAATAAGGGGATAAAAAGGATGCCAAGAAATTAACCATCAAGCATAAGAAGCAATATACTATCAGTCTCACAAAAGAATCACTACATATTCTATGAAAATATTTTTGTAAATAGGGGTTTCCACCAGTTTAGAAATCAAGAAGAAAACATTAGTTTTCAGTGCATGTTCAAGGAGTGTTAGAGGCTAGCCATTATATTAGAATCTCATATTACACATTTCAAATTGGACTTTGTGAACTACATAGTTCTTGTTTATTTCATGTCACCTGTTTTTTTACATATAACAGCAGGATTTTCTAGATCAACTCCCGCATAGACCCGCGTCGAGGGAGGAGGACTTCGTTTTAGATGCACAACGTTGAGCATGCCGGTGGCATGCCGGGGAGGAGAGGGCAAGCCAGGCTGGCTGGAGAAGGAAAGGAGACGCAATGTCGTGATGGTGCCAGCTTGCTGCCCCATGGTGGCAAAAGTCGGCGAAGCGTAGGTGGGGAATGGTGGATCATGCCCGTGTAGCAGATCTCATCGCTTCTAGAAGATACGAGAGGAAGCAGTGCACGTGGACCCCATGTCCTACGTGACGAATGTGACAAGCATGACATGCGAGCGCGACCGGTCGATATCTAAGTCGGTCAAGCGTCACAGATAATTTACCTAAAAAAATTGGATTGGTTTGTTTTTTAAAATCCTTATTTGTTTGCGAATCTAAAAAAATTGGATTGGACAACACCACACACTCAATCTCAGTTAGCCCCTCACAATCTCTCTGGTCACTTTCTAATAGTTTTTTTCTTTAAAACCTAGTGAGTGGTATATCCTTGTGCACGCTTGCGTTGGACTCACGCATGACTTAGAAAAGGTGACCCAGCTCAAATGTCTCACGTCAAGGAGATAAGGCTAATAATTTTTTTAGATGAGAGAAGGATAATCAGAAACTCCCTCAAATAAGTAGTTCTAGTCCACTCGATTACGTCGACGCCATCACTCTCTGTTAGCCCCCCTCACCCGACACTACCTCCCAGCCGCCCCTCACATTTCTCCCCACCATTGCCCATTCTCCTTTGGTCGCCAGCTCCCTCTCCACCTCCTTAGGCCTCCCCTCCCCTTTCACCCCCACCGCCGGCACGCGGTTCCTAGCCCTTGCACTTCGTCGCATTCTCGTAGAATCCGGTCACCGAAGTGGCCGAGGAGGCCCTCGAGCTCGGCATACTCGCGGGCGACACAACGCTAGGCGTCGTCAGAGGGGGACACGGAGGCGCTGGAACTCGCACGCCCCTGCTCTTCCCCGCCCCTTCTTTGAATCAGGTGGTCGATGTGCCCGAGGAGGTGCTCGAGCTCGGCATGACCATGGGCAACCCAACGCAAGGCACTGTCTCAGGCGAACGTGGAGGCCGACAACAAGGCGCAGGGGTGGGTGCTCATCCTCACCGCTGACCACAAATGCCGCGAGAAAATTTGGGCATAGATTGGTATGAGAAAATCACATGTTGCTTCCTTCTCTCCGTCTGTTGACTGTTGAAGTAGCTAATAGATCGCTTTAGAATGTTGCGAGCTTGGTTATTTTGCATTGTCTGCTAATGTTAAGCAAAGAATCGGACGGTTTGTGTTTGGCTAACATTGGGGAGAGATTTTGCCTGTCGAAGGAAAATGAAAAAAGCGGCGTCCTAGTGTTATAGTTGAGTTTGTAAAAGTATTGAAAAGAAAATTCACTGTCATAATTAAGCCGTTAGTCATATGACATATAGAGTTAGAGACTCATGAGCCTGTAGTAGCATCATAAAATGAATTGCTTCCTACATCGTACGTCCTCATGCTTTTAAGAAAAACTTCCTACATACTGGCACTCCCATACTTCTGATAAAAGATAATCTATTGGTGCTTACCAACTTCACTTACTTCATCTCTGATATTAGTGTACCTTTATGCTACTTCAGTGGAGGAGCGCTCCAAGCATGACGCTCTCGTGATCTCGATCACAACAGCAAGCAAGCATGCCAGCTGCCGCCCTACGTCAAGCCAGTCCAGGCCGCAGAAGACTACGGGCCACAACGGCTCGTGCGGATCCGACCAGCCGCTAGACCCTGCCATCGATGGGGAGGCATGGCTAGGGTGGCTCGATACAGAACACAAGCTTTTGCGGAACACTGCACAAGCATAGGTCAATGCCAAAAGAAATGATCACCTCTTACAAGTCCCTGTAACTCACTGAAAAATCTACGAAATATCATTTTTACCAGAATTCTCAATCTGAATGCAATAGCATTATAGCAGACATAATTAAGCTCATCGAAGCTTTCTGAAACTGCAGAAAGGAGAAGCATAATCAGAAATTCAGGCAGGCAAGTACATATTTACACTTTAGTAGTAAACCACGGCCAGAAAAGCGAGATGATAAATGCATCAACCACAACCGAATTTCTTATTCACACTTCTCTATCTTCAATTATAAAAGAGATTGTATTGCCAACATGGGGTGGAGTATACCTGGCAATAAAAACCTATGTGATGCTCCTGTATGAGATTCTTCGGCACTATATTACAAAAGACTAATCATAAAATAGTATATGCAAATTGTAGAATATGTGAATTGCACGATGTGTTGCTCTTCGTGCCTCATAGGCACGTATATATGATGTTCAAAGGTGGGCCACGGACCTTAACTATACAAGGAACTAGGAGGCAGGCCCAATACACAATATGCACATAACACATATACTCAACACCCCCACCCCCCACCCCCCCAGTCGAAGCGGCACCGCGGCTGACGCAAAGACTGGACCGGAACTCCTCAAATGACGCCGTAGGCAAGCCCTTGGTTATAATATCGGAAAATTGTTGGGAAGTAGGGACGTGTAAAACACTAATATGACCAAGGGTCACCTGTTCCCGAACAAAATGAATATCCAACTCAATATGCTTGGTCCGTCGATGATGCACCGGGTTAGCGGAGAGGTAGACCGCCGAGACGTTGTCGCAGTAGACCACCGTGGCATGGTCAACAGGACAAGAGAGCTCCTGAAGTAGCCGGCAAAGCCACGAACACTCGGCGACGGCGTTGGCCACCGCACGATACTCAGCTTCAGCACAGGAACGAGAGACCGTAGGCTGCCGCTTGGATGACCACGAGATAAGTGAGGGTCCAAGGTAGACACAATAGCCCGAAGTGGAGCGACGAGTGTCAGGGCAACCCGCCCAGTCTGCATCGGAGTAGGCGGTGAGGGCGGTGTCGGCGGAGGCGTGTAGCGTGACGCCAAGATCCATAGTGCCACAGATATATCGAAGAATCCGCTTGACGGCAGCCCAGTGAACGTCTCGAGGAGCATGCATATGAAAACACACCTGCTGCACGGCATACTGGATTTCCGATCGAGTCAGAGTGAGGTATTGGAGAGCACCAACGATAGACCGATAGAAAGCAGCATCCGAAGCAGGAGAACCATCCGTGGCAGAAAGCTTGGCCTTCGTATCAACAAGCGTAGCAGCGGCTTGCAGTTAAGCATGCCGGCGCGCTCCAGGAGCTCGTGTGCGTACTTCCGCTGATGAAGGAAGAAGCCATCCGGACGGCGCACTACCTCGACACCGAGGAAGTAGTGCAAAGGACCCAAGTCCTTGATGGCGAACTCAGCACGAAGACGAGCCGTGAGCTCACTGAGGAGACAGTCGTACATGCCGTAAGGATGATGTCGTCGACATAGAACAGCAAGTAGGCCGTGTCAGAGCCCTGATGATAGACGAAGAGCGAGGCGTCCGAGCGGGTAGAGCGAAACCCAAGCTGGTGGAGAAACGCCGTGATGCGCTGGTACCAAGCGCGTGGAGCCTGCTTGAGTCCGTACAAGGACCGCGAAAGCAGGCACACGTGGTCGGGAAGCGCCGGGTCCACAAACCCGGTGGGCTGCTGGCAGAAGACCTGCTACTCGAGGTGACCATGGAGGAAGGCGTTGGAGACGTCCATCTGATGCACCGGCCAAGCACGGGAGACCGCAAGGTGGAGAACCGTGTGTATCGTGCTGGGCTTGACGACAGGAGCAAAGGTGTCGGTGAAGTCGATGCCAGCACGCTGTCGGAAGCCACGAACGACCCAGCGCGCTTTGTAGCGATCAAGGGTACCATCAGGACAAAGTTTGTGTTTAAATACCCACTTCCCGGTAATCACGTTAGCATGCCGGGGACGGGGAACAAGCTGCCACATCCGGTTACGCAACAGGGCGTCAAACTCCTCTTGCATCGCAGCCATCCAGAAGGGTCACGAAGAGCGGCTCGAACAGAGGACGGTAACGGCGACGGCTCAGAGGTGGATGCCGCATGGACGTAGTCATCCGAGGCGTAGCGCGAGCTCGGGCGAAAAACGCCCGTACGGGCGCGGGTGACCGGACCGGGCACAGGCGACGGGGGGGGGGGGGGGGGCACGGGCGCCCGGGGGGCGGGGCGCCGGGAGGGGCGCGGACGCCGAGGGGACCGCGGGGGCCAACTCCACGGCGGTAGGAGGCGCCGCATGAGGGGGCGCACCTCAAAGCCAGGGGCGGGCCAAAAGAGGCGCACGAGCGCCCTGGGAGAAGCGTCGAGGAGCCCGCGTCACCGGTGGCGGGAGGAACAACCAGGGGTACCTGGTGAAACGGAAACACATGCTCATCAAATTAAACGTGTCGGGCAGTGAACACATGGTGGGAGACGGGATCGTAGCACCGATATCCCTTGGAGTTGGAGGGGTAGCCGATGAAGATGCAAGCGACAGAACGAGGTGCGAGTTTGTGAGGAGCGGAGTCGGCAGTGCTAAGATAGCAAAGGCACCCGAAAATATGCAAGCCATCATAAGATGGGGGCGTACCGAAGAGAAGATGGTGAGGTGCATAGTTCCACCGTGGGCGGCAAGGGCGAAAGTTAAGGAGAAGAGAAGCAGTGGCGAGAGCGTCCGGCCAGAAATGAGGCAACACATTAGCATGGATCAGGAGCGTGCATACGCAGTCGTTCAGAGTGCGAAGGACGCGTTCGGCTCTACCGTTCTGCTGGGAAGTATACGGGCATGTGAGACGAAAAATTGTGCCGTGGTGCGACAGAGAAGTGCGAAAAGCAAGGTTGTCGAACTCTTTTGCATTGTCAGTCTGAAGAGCAAGGATGGCACGCCCAAATTGCGTGCTGACATAGGAGCAAAAAGCCGTCAAATTGGAGAGTGCATCCGACTTTCTGCGCAAAGGAAAGGTCCACACATAATGAGAAGAATCATCAAGGATAACCAGATAATATAAATAGTCCGAATTACTAGGAACCGCAGAGGTCCACACATCGCTATGAATCAACTGAAAAGGAAAAGAAGCTATGGTGGTGGAGTTATTAAACGGGAGGCGAACATGTTTGCCGACACGACGGGCATGACAGGTGTGATCCTCTATCTTATGACAACTAAAACTGAAACTTTTAAGAATATGATGAAGTGTGATGGGGTTGGGATGAACCAAACGAGCGTGCCAGAGATCGACGCCGGCGGGGAGAGCAACCGGTGCTATGGTGGAGGTGGACGGCGAATGCACCGGATAGAGCTCGTCGAGGCTGTTACAACGATGAAGTACCATCCTGATTCGAGCGTCCTTAACACAAAAACCAAGCTTGTCAAATTCAACAGTAACAGGATTTTCACGAGTTAAACGACGAACGGAAACAAGGTTCTTAATAAGATGAGGTGACACAAGTATGTTAGACAAGGTAATAGGCATTGAATTAGAAGGAAAAGAAGTATGCCCGACATGTGTGATAGGGAGTGTGGAACCGTCGCCGACAATGATGCGGCGGTCGGTTGTGACGGGAGTGAAGGAGGCAAGATTACCAGGATGAGCAAACATGTGAGCCGTAGCCCCGGTGTCCATGTACCAATCATCACCTCCGATATAGTTGTTCGACGTAGGAGCGGCATGCAGTGCGGGAAGGAGCACCGGGTCCCAGGGCGCCGGCGGCAGGGCCGGCGAGGGGGACGGAGACGCCATGGGGAGGCCGTAGCCACCGCTCGGCAGCGGCGGTGGGTACTCTCCAGACGGTATGGGAAGCACCCCTGGCTGCGACTGCGGTGCCGGGTAGGCCGGATGACCCGCCGAAAAAATCGGCGGGCCTGCTGACAACCCCCACAAGTACCCGGGAGCCCCGTACACGGGCGCGTCGAACGCCTCGCGGAATAGCAAGGGGTCGACGGGCAGAGTCGGCGTCGGTGGCGGGGCGACGATGTATTGGCCGGAGAGCGCCGACGATGGGGCGGCGACGTACGCCAGAGGCGGCAGCGGAGCTGAGCCGTGCGGCAAGTTGGGACGGGCTGGCGACGGACGGGCCGATGGACGCCATCGCTGGTCCGATGGTAGGGGCGGCGGCGGCGCAGACGAGGTGTGCGGCGGTTGTTGGTGTCAAAATCGGCGGATCTCGGGCAGGGGGTCCCGAACTGTGCGTCTAGGATCAATGGTAACAGGAGACAGGTGACACAATGTTTACCCAGGTTCGGGCCCTCTCTATGGAGGTAATACCCCAGGTCCTGCTTGATTGATATTGATGAATATGGGCGTTACAAGAGTTGATTTACCACGAGATCGTGATGGCTAAACCCTAGAAGCCTAGCCTGTATGACTATGGTAATGAATGTATCCTTTTCGGACTAACCACTCCGGTTTATATAGACACCGAGGGATCTAGGGTTTACATAGAGTCGGTTATATAAAAAGGAATCTTCATAGTCGGTCGCCAAGCTTGCCTTCCACGCCAAGGAAAGTCTAATCCGGACTTAGATATAGTCTTCGGCCTTCATGTCTTCACAGCCCGTCAGTCCGGCCTATGAATAACAGACCGGATGCCCGAAAACCCCTTAGTCCAAGACTCTTTCAGTGACGGCGATGGCGCACACGCGGCGGCGGCGGCAACGAAAAACCTAAAAACTGATAAGCGGCGGCGTCGGGCGATCGAGGCTTCGCGTGGAGCGGCTGGCAGGCAGAATTGGGTGCAGCTGGCGACCGCAAGATTGATCTATACGCGACTTGTACGTGCATGTGGGGAATCCTTCCAGCAGGTTACTTGCTTGCTTTTAGAGCATCTCCAATAGAAGCCTAAAAAACGGCGCGCTAAAATAATTTTACAGCGCCATTTTAGTAATTTTAGCGTGCCGTAGCCGATTCAGTTCAGCAGAGGCACAAAAATATAGCGCGCAGAGGACAGCGCGCAGCAGTCCAGCAGACGCATTAAAAAATAAAGCGCCACAAATATATCTACAGCAAACAGGTTCCTAAACATTTACAAATAAGTCCATCTGATCAAAACAAAAACGCAATTGGGTCTCCAATGGTTGGAGCAAGCTAACTTGCTGACCTTGCAAATCATCTTCCGCCGGCCACCACACGCGAGCTAAGCTTGCTGTGAATCGCAAACGCGAGCTAGCTAGCTTTAGCTTCCCTTCTAAATCGTTGGAGCAAGCTAGAGAAGGGCAACGGCGGCTCCCGGCCGGCACGCGCTCCCGGCCAGCGAACTCGAGGCGGCGAGCTGCAGCCGGCGAGCAGAAGGGCAGCGTCGGCTCCGCCCCGTGCTAGGACGAGCAGAGACAAGCACGCAGAGGAGTGGCAGCGGCCGGCGGCGGCGCGCTGCAGGGAAGGGCTGTAGCGGCGAGCTCGAGGCGGGACGAGCAGAGGAAGCGGAGCAGCTGGTCTTCGCGCTTCAAATTGTCCAGCGCGCTGTACGTCGCGCACCAAATATCCCGTGTGCGATATAGAAATTCCCAGCACGCTAGATGGATTTTACAGCGTGCTGGCTTTTGCAGCGTCTGTTGGAGATGCTCCGCGCGTTAAATTGACGTTTTTCCAGCGCGGGCTACTTTTAGCGCCTCTGTTGGAGATGCTCTTAGCTCGTACGTGCCAGTGGACGTCGGCGATCCGATGAACGCAAGCAGCGGGAGTTCCAACAGGACGCGGCTGGCGGGCGATGGGATCGGGCGCGCTGGGCAAAGAGATAGCAACGGCGCGGCTTGGCAGAAAGAAAACAACGGCGGCCGGCGCGAAGGGGCACGAGGGCGGCGGTGGCTGAGGGGCAGCGGCGGCGGTCAGCGCGGGAGGCGGGCGGGCGGCGGCGCAGAGGAGGCGCGCGGCGGCGGCGGCGACGGAAGGCTAGGGTTAGAACCCGAAAACTGATACCATGTAGAATATGTGAATTGCACGATGTATTGCTCTTCGTGCATAGGCACGTATATATAATGTACAAAGATGGGTCACGAATCTCAACTATATAAGAAACTAGAAGGCGGGTCCAATACACAATATACACATAACATATATACTCAACACAAATAAAGACAAACAAAACTATGCACGTCATATTCATACTTCTGAACCATAATAATTGTCAGTTTGGTTAGTTAGAGGCTTCTTCGACCACATGAAAAAAAATCGGACGGTTTGTGTTCGGCAAATATCGATAGAGATTATGCCTATCAAGGAAAATGAAAAAAGCGGCGGTCACCGTGGGTGAACAGAGTCGAGGAAGATGGCCAAATTCGACCACAGTGGTAGCCGAAAAGGGAACTGACTATGGGATCTCCTACAATGTGTCAGTGAGTATTTTAAACTGCAAAAATAGGAAGAAGTAAAGCCAAATGTTGCAACTGTAACTCGTAAAGTTTGTCGAAGAATAGCTAAAAGTAGACAACTCAAACACTAAAACTGTATAGCTAGTTAGCTTGAAACTGAAAACATTGTATCATCCATGAGCGATATCATGAAAAATATGTAAAGGGGTGACTTGCGTATGTGTACAATACGAAATCATGAATAATAAAATATGTAAGGCACAATCAATCATTAGGCCTGATTATGTACCATCCAATTAAATGACACCAGTATTTATCAAGGGAATAACATATCGGGCATGAGCTGCAGTCCTTTTTACCTCATATGTACAGGGGCATGTACATCATCCAAGTTGATTTATAACTCCTGTGACGGCCATTCATCGTAGTCGAGCTCCTGCGGTGGCCGGCGGCGAACACAGATGGGGTTGGCCATGGAGCGGAGGAGAGGAAGCCAAAGCGGTGGAGGTGGATGAGGGGATGGACGCGGCCGACGGCGGTCTTGCGGCGGCCGACGGCAGCAACGTGGGATCGTGTCGGTGGCTAGCTGCTGGGCAGCGGCGCACAGGCGAACCCGAAGCCGCGAGAGCTTTGGTGCGGGGTGCGGGGTAGGAGTCAGGACGTGTGGTATCAATTGGTTTTTGAAAGTGGATCCTTGTTTTCCAGGACCGTACTATTTTCTATCAATTCGGCCACCGTGATTTGGGGACGCACGATTTGAGCTTTGAGCGGACGCGGAAGTTGCCAAAGCGAGTTGCAATTTTCTTCGGCCCTCAGAGTGGTCCGCTCATTGTTAGGAAAGGCAGGGATGGATGCATTAGAAAAGTTAGGATTTGAAATTGATTGCTATGAAACATAATTTTATTGTTTGGTAACATGCTATCGGTTCCTACTGTTTGTAACGTGTTTGGTTAGGAAAGTTTAAAAATATTTGGAAATTTTTTATTGTGAGGGCGAAAAAAATCAACGTGAGGAGGTGGTGGTGAGAGATGAGACGACAATAAACCAGCGAAAATAAATCAGACGAAATAAAATCAGGGAACGGAGACTACCAAGTCCTTCCTTAGGAGTAGAGATACTATAACTCCGTTTCAATTGAAGTTATGAGTTTGTCCTAAGTCAAATTTGTTTAAGTTTAGAAAAATATATTAACATCTAGAACATCAAATTAGACCCATGAGATTCTTTATGAAATATATTTTCGTGCTATGTGTATTTGCTTTTGTAGATCTTATCATAATTTTCTATAGTTGGTCAAACTTAAGCTAGTTTGACTTAGTACAAACATAGAGCTTCAGTTATTTTGAATTCAAAGGAGTAATCTCTATATCTAATTAGTACTATGTCCATTTTTTGAATTCAAAGGAGTAATCTCAAGATCTAATTAGTAATATGTCAATTTTTTGATACAAAATCATAATTGCAGATTTTTTTTCCTTCTGCATATATATATATATATATATATATATTCTACTTCAATATTTTTTTGCCGCTAAATATCTTGGAATAGAAATTAATGACCTTGTTGTCCTCAGAGCAAGATTAATAATATAGCCGGCTGCTAGCTCTATCTTTGTGCCACCTCACTTATAGCCAACCTAAAAGCCCATTCATATAATAGTTGCTAACCCCACTTTCTTCTCTCACAAAGTGTGTTGGAGCTCGTACTGCAGCCGGCTACAAGTTTACAACCCATCTCTCTTCTCTCTCCTCCACATCATCATAAATCTGAGATGGCAATCCTTATAGCCAGCTTATGTCATCCTATTATAATTGCTTTCGCTGGACCTTTTTTGGAACAGAGATACGGTATTGTCCGCGAAAGCAGCTCCCCTGGCGTACGGCGCCTGCCGTTGTGGCACTGCCATGTGGGCCTGTTTTCCAGTGGGCCCACCTGCCAGTGGCCGAACGGCACACTACCGAACGGCAGAGGATCCTCGTCCATTGTCTGCAGTTGTGCCTTTACCTCAATTAATTAAAGGGGCCACCAATACGGCAGGCGACTGAAAACTTGGTTTGTGTCGGTCGATTCCCCTCTCCCTCTCCCAACCGCTTGGATTAAAATCCTAAGACTATGGATCTTCTTCCATCTCTAGCCCCTCACTACTATTTATTTTCTTCCTCTTGAAAACGACATTTCTTTGCCCCATCATGACTTTCCTCTCTCTTGTCCTGCTTTCGGCGAGTTCCCGACCAACCCTCACGGGCAGCGCTGCAGTAAGCCGCGGTGTCCCCTTCTCCAACTCTGTCTAATCTGAGTGCATGCCAGAGCAAAAAGTCTCCCACCAGCACTTGTCAAAATCTTTGGCTTGCCTCTGCCCACGGCGTCGCTGCCATCCATGTCACCACCGGCTCCGGCTCGGCCTCGCTGGTGAGCCTGCGCTCTCACATCTCGGGCTCGGGCCTTCGCTCCTCTCTCAAATGAAATCGACCGGCACCATTTCTAAACTCACTCAACTAGGGTTTATCAAAAAAATTAATGGAATCATTTTACAGTTGTCAACATGTTAATTGCATTGAGATTTACTTACTAGATTTGTATTATCCTTTTACGGTTATACTCTTAATTTAACTAGTCACTTATGTTTCTTTTTTTTTGAACCGGGCTTTTAACCCTTTTCCATTGCATAGAACGGAAATACAGCAGTTCTGGAAACATGTTCAGGAAGAAGGGAAAGGGAAAAGGCGAGTTCAAGCACTGCAAGGAAACCCATCACACTCTCCCACATCGTGACAAGTGCCATGGGGCGAAAACTTGAGCAGCACCAATATCTTTAAGTCTAACTAGCTATTACATAAACGAGCTCCAGGGGCCAAACTGACACCACCAGGCCAAAATAGCATTCTATTCGAAGCAACAAAGAGCAAAAGACTTCAAACTTCGGCGTGTAGCTCCAGCAGATCACTCTCCGGTGATTGGCTGCCTGGCAGCCTCGCACATCTTCATCATCTGCATAGTCCCCGCCCTGATCTGCTCTGCACCTGTACATAGCTTTTTAGCATCATCTCCTTACTGCAGACCTGTCCAATAAAGTAAGAAAGAACACATGGAAAAGACAATCTCAAAAGGAGTTTTGATCATTTTCTTCTCAAAAGTGGCCAGATAGCCCAGCAGGCAGCTGCAAGGCCCACCGTATAAAATTTCTCTCCCCCAGGAAGGAAAACATGGCACCACGCATAGTATTGCCAATAACTACTGGGACATCTATCAGTACCCAGCACGACCCCAACGGATCTCCACAGACATTTCGCCACAGGGCAGGTGAAAAACAGGTGCTGTGAACTCTCAACCTCGTTGCAGAAGGAGCAGCAAGGGTTACCGGGCCATTTTCTACTACACATGACCTGTCTAGTAAGAACAACATCCCGCGACATTTGCCAAAGAAAGATTTTAATTTTAAGAGGTAACTTGGATCTCCAGATCCATCTATAGTGGCATCCACTAATCAATCTCTCCAGCCATTTATAGACTGATTTAGTCGAGAATTTGCCATTTTGATTAAGCCCCCAAGACACCCAATCACTATCACTGGTCAGTGTTAGACCACCGACCGTGGCTCGGATCATTTTCCATTGCTCAGACAGTTCAGCACTAAGCCCCCGTCTGAAGAAAATGTTAGTTTCCACAAGGCTCACCCTATCCATCGTGCATTCAGGATCAGTGCATATTGAGAAAAGATGTGGGAACTATTCTCGAAAGGGGGGCAGCCCATTGATGGGATCCATCCACACCCGGGCAATATTCCTAGATTCTATGTTAATTTTCCTCCCCACCATATATATATATACCTCTTTCACCTTCAAAAGAGCTTTCCAGCATGGTGAATCACAAAACTTGGCACAAACCTCAGTAACAGTTTTGTTTCTAAGGTATCTAGCACGTACAATATCCTACCACAACCCATTTCGGGTCTCCAACTTCCACCACCATTTGACCATTAAACTAATATTTTGTTTTCTAAGGTCTTTAACCCCCAAGCCTCCTTTGTCTCTGGATCTACAGATCCTATTCCACTTGACAAGATGATATCTCCTCTTCTTATTACAACCTTGCCGGAAAATTCTACGTCTATGTTTATCCAGCTTTTTAATGAATGTTTTATTCATGAGCCACATAGACATGTGAAAGATGGATAGTTGAGTAAGCACTGAGTCAAGCAGAGTAAGTCTGCCCCCCATGGATGCGGCATTGCCAATCCAGACTTTGAATCTCTTAAGATACTTAACCACAATGGATTCCCAATCAGAATTGCGAAGATTGGTGTAGCTCACAGGCATCCCTAAGTACTTGATAGGAAAACTCCCAATATCACAGTTAAATAATTCAGCATATTCTCTGACAACACTATCATCCCCATCCACCGTGAGGATCTCACTTTTTTGAAAATTCACTTTGAGTCCGGACATCATTTCAAAGATATAAAGCAGCAACTTCAGGTTAACCGCTTTCTCTATATCATGTTCTAAACAGATGATAGTATCGCCCGCATACTGCAACACTGCGACCCCGTCCTGAATCAGGTCAGAAGCTAATCCCGTGATCAGCTTATTTTTCTGGGCATTTTTGATCATTTTGGTCAGGCACTCAACAGCAAGATTAAACAAGAATGGAGAGTGTGGGTCACCCTGCCGCACCCCTTTTGCACTCTGGAAGTAGGGGCACACACTGTTATTGAGCTTAATGCTGACTGTGCCCTTATGGAGAATTTGTTTGACCCAACCGCACCAGGTTTCGTTAAAACCACATAACTTATGACATTCCAAGAGAAAATCCCAGTTAACTTTGTCATACGCTTTCTCAAAATCAAGCTTAAGCACTACGCCAACTCTTTTTTTTAACATGAGTGTAGTTCAAAATTTCATGCAAAGAGAGCACCCCATCCATAATGTTCCTACCTTTAATGAACGCATTCTGGGTAGAACTAATCAACTTATCAACACACACGATTGGCCTGAACTGTTGGATTTTGTCAGCTCCCGACACTTTGGGTAGTAAAGTGATCACTCCATAATTAAGACGTTGAACATCAAGCGTCCCATTATGGAAGTGTCTAAAAAGGGACATGATATCATCCTTTACTATATCCCAACATATTTGATAAAATTCAACAGGTATATTGTCCGATCCAGGTGCCCTATTGGTGGCCATAGAGAAAAGAGCATCTCTAACTTCAGTCTTCGTGAATTCGCGGCAGAGATCTCTATTATCATCCTCACTCAACTTTTCATCCTCGGACCAAGTATCAGGGTCCAAATGAAACTGGTTGCCCTGAGCTGGGCCGAAAAGTTCCTTATAAAAATCAGTAGCATGGGTAATCAGGTTATCTGTGCCCTCTATTTCCACCTCGCCAGCTTTAAGAGAATGGATCGTATTTTTACGCTTACGCCCGTCGACAACTTTGTGGAAATAGTCAGTGTTTCAGATCACCTTTAAGCAACCATCGCTCGTGTGATTGCTGAAGCTAGTATATCTCTTCATTAACCAAAATCTCGTGGAGTTCAAAGCACACATCAATTTTCCTACTATACAGCTCCGGGGTAAGGGACCCATCCTCCTCCAGTTCTTCCAGCGTGGCTAACTCCAGCCTAAGTTCCTCCTTCAACCTCCTATTGTGACCAAATTTGTCCGAGCCCCACCCCTTAAAAAAAGTTTTGAATCTCTTCAGCTTAATATTCAGGACATCGATGGGGTCTTTAGAGGAGACCCCTCGAGCCCAGATTTTACTGACCAAAGGCAGGAAGCGTTCATCCTTGATCCAAGAAAGATCAAAACGAAATTCGCGTGGTTTGGGAGCCTCTTGTCCCTCTTCCCCAGAGTTTATCAGCAAAGGGTTATGATCCGAAATCTCTCGAACCAACTTCCTAACAGAAACCAAGGGAAACAAGTCCTCCCACTCCTCAGACATCAGAACACGGTCTAGCTTCTCCAAAGTGGGGTGAGCTTGGCTATTCGTCCAAGTATATTTTCCCCCACTTATATGAATCTCTCTAAGAGCCAAGGTGTTGATAATAGAATTAAACAGGTCTTGTGGA
This sequence comes from Triticum urartu, assembly GCF_056163025.1. Lineage (NCBI taxonomy): Eukaryota > Viridiplantae > Streptophyta > Magnoliopsida > Poales > Poaceae > Triticum > Triticum urartu. Next base: position 670,178,128 of record NC_141877.1, read on the forward strand.
TTTATGGCTTGTCATTTTTTTATTTTTCTCCCCAGAGTGCCTGAGAATATTAAAGTCCCCACCCACTATATAAGGGACTTGTATGTTATTACACATAGTAGCAAGCTCAAGTAAGAATTCCTCCTTATGTTCTTCATGAGCAGAGCCATACACTACCAACATCCCCCAGTTAGTCTTCTTCTTTTTATCCCTGACCTCCAACTGCAAGATATACTTGCCTTTGTCGCATGCGACCACCTCCAAAGTGTCTTGTCTAACTCCACACAGGATACCTCTAGATTTTCCTTCATAAGGGATCCAATTCCAATTGAACAAGTTAAAGGGGTCAATTCTCCCCAAACATTTGGGAGAGAAATATTTTTTCATGGTCTCTTGCAGACCCAGGAAATCTAGGGAATGGTCACTTATAAGATCAGAGAGGCAGGTGGCCATCCCTTTCTTGCCCACCCCCCTGCAGTTCCAGATGATCCCTCTCATATGGAACATTTTTTATGGAACTTGGACTTAGTAGCCCCACCAGGCGGCACGGCAGGGCTACAACTCACACCTATATCTGAAACCTTTATCTGGCTTCTAGTCACAGGTCTAGAAAGCTTCACAACAGGTTTCTTAGGTATTTTCTTTTTTGGTTTACCAGGGGGCACCTTATCATGGATGACCTCATCCTGGTCCAGCCAAGTGAGGTTCACCGGGGCTTTTTTACCCATCCCATTAGTTACAAAAATATCATTCTCACAACTCTGCTCTAGACTACCTATACTCTCTTTCTCTTCTAAATTCTTTCTGACATGTTCAAGTTCTCTTAGTACATCAATACAAGCAAAATCATTATCAGGAATAGCAACTACCATATTGGACACCCTACTAATTAATTCAGCATCAGACAAAATGGCAAATGAATTTTTACGAGCATTATGAGAGTTACCTTCTAGGTTTTTCTTGCATGCTAGCTTCTCAGCTTTTGCCATCACATGTTCCTGCATCCCCTGAACATTACGTTTGCTGAATCTGGGCAGATCTTCAGGGACTAGTGGAGGAGTGAGAATCATATCGTCGTCGCAATCAGAAGGAGGGAGTTGTACCACATAGTCTTTCGAGATCTTCATCTTAGGATCCACCTCCCCTTCCAGCTCCATGACCTGAGAGGAGTTCATTACTACCTCTGCATAAGATAAAATGGATTGCTTAACAGGAAATAGTCACCTGCATGTTTTGTCCTGGGGTGCCATGCTCAATAGGAGTATGTCCCATAGTAGTGTCCACAGGGACCAGCCAGCCTGATGTATCTTGTTGCTCTTTTTGCTCGAATTCTTCATGATCTCTGACCATGGATTCAATCAGCAGAGAGTTGTCGTCACTCTCTGATGACGACGAGTCTTCATTCTCCTATGAAAGCAAACGACAGGTTTTGCCACCACGGAATGAAGTACCAGGATTTTTAGACACAGAAGCATCTAGCTGTTCAGCAGCCAGTTCATGATCAGCTTGTTTGCGTTTGGGTGTTTGATCAGATTTGTTCACATTGTCATTTTGCATAGTAGTCCCTTTGCCTTCATCCACAGGGTTTCTCACCAATACCTCTTCAACTTCATAAGTGAACTTGTAAAAACGTCCCCCCAACATTCCCTCAGCCGTGGCAGGAAGTTGATCCACAAATCTACAGCCAATTTTAGCTCTAACAGAGGTGGGCCGGTTCAAAGTGGACATGTCAACTTCTAGAGTGACTGCAACCAGACCCCCAACGTAAGCCACAGTTTTATCATTACGCTTGTTAGGTGGGATTTTCCCAATCCTAACCCAGGCTACCTCAAGTAGCCCCTCAGCATCCACATCTTCAGACCAGGGAGAGAACTTAACACTCACCCCACATTTTTTGAGCTTAATAAATTCTACAAAGAAAGCACGATCCACCTCCCTGGGATTAGGCATCCTCATGACAAATTTTTGTGGAGCAAAAAATCTAGCAAAGCAGCGCCAGCCTTGCCCTACGTACACACTAAGCTCATGTTCAATATCTTTAGTGGGAGCAGAGCCCTCTATGATAGTAACGATAACATTGTAAATACGCTCTCTGGCCTGTCTTTCAATGTTTGTGTCAGGAATGAAATGGAACCCTTGCCCCTTAGATTGGAAAGCACACATAACAGGAAGACAGTCCCATGGGATGAACTCTTTGCAGATGATATACAGATGCCCATTTTTCTTGCATCACTCACAAATAGCTTGGGGGCAACTCACAGTAAAATGACCGGCCAGATGACAGATCTGGCAAGCATCAAGGCGAGGAGTGATGTTACCAGTAATAGCAGGAGGATCACCAGATCGAGGGGGGGCACTTTGTTGTGAGCGATCTGGTCCGTATTGTCGTCATTGATGCGAGCAGGAGCAGCATGCGCTCCCCTGGGTGGAGGCTCTCCCCTGTGGTCAGCCACGCCATGCTCATCGTCCCTCCATCGATCTCGATGGAGGGGGTCGAGCCTGCCCTCCGCCGTCTCTTCCCACTTCTCGAAGCCCGAATCGCCGGATCCAGACGCCTTCGTCGAGGACGACTCACCCACGCCCGTCCCCGTCTTGCGTCCACACATTGGAGTCGTGGCCCCGTCCGCGGCCGCTGCCGCGGTTGAAACGGCCAGCCCCCCGGCCATGGAGACCCGCACCGAAGCCTTCCCCTCTCATCTCGGGTCTATGGTTGGTGTGGATTGGCTTGGGGATTGGAGGATGAGGTGTTGAACCAGCTACCTGCGTAAACGATCTACAATCTCCATGGATCTTCCCCTCCCACCACGAAAAAGTTTGAGGAACCCTAGATCTGGTCTCTCGCGGCGCGTCCCAGAAATGGGCGAGACACTCTTCAAGATCCAAAATGGGGGAAGGGGGCTCGGGCGCACGATTTATACCAGCGACGCCCGTCGAAACCCTAGGCTTGCTCGATCCATGGCGGTCGGATCCCAACCCTACCACGTGGCGAGCATCAACCATGTGTTGAACCGGTCCACGCCCCAGCAGGCCTGCCCCATCGGCCAGGGGTGGCGGACATGGCCGTGCAACGCGCCGCACCACCTCCACGCTACCGTGCGCCGCATCGACCGAATCGTTTGCCCGAAACAAAGGAACGCGCCGGGAATCGACCGCCGCGGCGATCACCGGAGCCCTGTCGCGAACCCTAGCGAAGTGGCAAGGAAAGGAGACAAACCCGCCGATGTCGATCGAATCCCCGACACGGAGGTATCTCGCATCGATCGTGGCGCCGTACTCGTCGAGAAGCACGAGCCGGAGCGCGTCCTTCCTGAGCTAGATCACGCCATCGGATAGAGAAATCCGTCGCGTGGTCGCCAAGTCTGTCGCGTAGAGCACCGACCACCGCTCGTCGGTGTCGCCCCCCAGGGCGGCGTCGGCCCTCACGCTCGACTCGCCCGTCTCCATCATCATGCTCGTCGGCCCTCACGCTTGATTTGTTTATCCATGGCCTTGGTGGCTACTATTGTGGCGCCGAAGGCAGGTCTTCTTTAGATTTCTTAAAATTGGTTGAATGGTATTTGACATTCTTGATCAAAATGACGACTCCAAAGCAAATCTTTAGGTAGCATGCTCGATTGACAACATCTGACATATTATGTGCGTGGACAAGTTATGAGAACATCAGTGATCCTTAATAACATTTATAAGCTTGACTTGCTTGAGAACGGATGCACCTTATATTCTGAAAAATGGATTGAGTATTCCGTATGGGGCTCACAAGCCTGGTGACAACTAACCAACTGATTCCACGTCATTCTGTAATAACGAACCCGTAAGAGCATCTACAACCGGACACCTCAAACCCGTCTCAAATGTCCGGACGGCGCGGTTAGTGACCAGTAAAAAAAAACCCGACCAAACACCTCAAACGTCCGGGCTGACCGACACCCCTCATATCCAACCCAAATATGGGGCGGATATGGGGAGGTCCGGGTGCGTCCGCCACATCGGACTGACGACCGTGTCCCACACAGAGTCGCCTGAAAAACCAAAAATCCGACGGGCGTCTCCTCCAGTGGGGGTAAGAACGCCACGTGTCGCTGCTCCGGCTATTTAAGCCGGCCGGCGTCCCTAGCCCTAGCCACAACCTTTTGCTCCCTCTCAGCGCCGCCAGCCCAAGCACATTTATCTCCGTCTCTAGCTTCCTCTTTCCTCGCCGTCTGACATAGCCCGGTAGAAGAAGACCACCTATGATATGCAAACGCCAGAGCGCCGCTTTCAGATCGAGGAGAATATCTGGGTGAGGCGTGCCGCCTGGATCGCAACAAACCTGCCTCAGGACTTGCTGGAGCCGGAGGAGGAGGAGGAGGGAGGAGGAGGAGGGGGAGCAGCAGCGGGAGCCTATGGAGGAAGCGGATCCGAGGAGGCGGACGCGGCAGAGTTAAAGGATGATTCGGCCCCAGTTGCGCGCTTCACCATGGACGAGGCCATGGCGGAGTTCGCGGTCGCCCAAGCGGCGGAGATGGCGGAGCAGATAGCCATCCTAGAGTGCATCCAGGATGAGGCGTACGTGGAGTCCAACTGGCACTTCCTCCGGAAAGAACAGGCGGAGACCCACGCGCTATTCGATGAGGTGGGAGCGGAGATGGTGGCGGAGGCCCAGGAGGAGACAAAGAAGGAGCCGGAGTTGCGTTTGCCGTCTATATACCCGAACACGGAACAGAGATAGTTGACATCGCCGACGACAATGAGTAGGGTGGTCAAGCATTAGTTGATGTATGTATTACGTAAATATTTTCTTTGCATGGTTTCTATGGTTTAAGATTTCATATATGAGGTGTTTGGATGCGGAGAGAGTTATTTGAGGAGTATCCGGTTAGTGCCCGTGGACAGACGGGCGCGCGCGTCTGCAGGCGTTTGTGGGCCCAAATTTACAAGTTGCGGCTGTAGATACTCTAACAATGAAATTAAATCCATAGGTGTAGCATTACTGCAATATGTATCTACGTAGTATATACGTAGACAGGGTCGACACACAGATCTTTGTCCCATCATCTTTGACGTTGACCATGACCGTGACGTGGTGGTACTATAAGCAGTGCATGTAGGGTCGATCGACATACAGATCTTTGTTACTTCGTCTTTGACCGTGACACGTGCATTGTCGACCACCTGCTCAACTTGCAGATATAGGAACAAAACGTATACGTCTGCGATATTTGTAGTATGATGAACTCATTTTTGTGCGTTACTCAGCCTTGCTTGTGGCACATTCCGCATCATACATAACTGTACTCCTAGCTTCGTGCTGAGACATGAGTTAATTAAGCACGCGCGTACGATACATGCAGCAAGTGAATAATCAACCAGCCAACACACAATATACGTATAGCCTAGCGATCATGTCATTAAATAGCTGTTAGTGGCACGCACATATGAAGTTTAAACAAACTAGCAAGTGATCGATTGATTAATCAAGCAAGCAATATACGTACGACAAGCTATGCTCTACTACTACCTCCGTAAGCAAATATAAGATGGTTTAGATCACTACTTTAGTGATATAAAACATCTTATATTATTTTACAGAGGGTTAGTCAATGACATATATCCCGGAGGTGTTGCAGTGGGAAAAAAAGATGTTGCAGTGGATGGGTCTTCTAGGTGGGGCACTGGAAGCCGGAGGGGACGTTCTTGCCGCAGTAGTTGACGAGCAGGCTGAGGTCGACGGGGACGTTGAGGTGGATGCCCAGGATGTTGGCCTTGAGCGCCGTGCACAGGCACACGGCTGCATCCAGGTCCGCCAGCCCCTGGAGCAGCGAGCAGCACGTCTGCTTCGGCGTCGTCACCGGCCGCAGGTTGATCAGCCCGCCCAGCACGTTCGCGCACGCCCCAAGCTTCAGCGCGTCAATAGGGCAGCCACCGGTCCCTCCTCCTCCACCCTTGCCTCCACCGCCGCCGCCCCCTCCTCCTCCTCCCCCGCCCGGCGGCGGCGGGCTAGGCAGCTTGCAGCCGCAGTCGTCGGCCAAGGTGAAGAAGAGCAGGTTCAGGGCAAGCAGCGTGGCGATCACCGCCGCTTTCGTCGCCATAGCTTGCCTACCGAGCTGCTGTGCGTTTACTACAGGGTTTATTAGAGCTAGCTCACTCTTGGCTGTGTGTGTCCAGTGCAAGGGACCTCGGCGTGCTACTTATAGACCAAGAAGAATGGAAGGGGTTGAAATAGCTCCTAGCTTAGTTAGCCCACTGAGGCTTCTTTTGATTCATAGGGTAGGAAAATCATAGGAATATGAAAGTTATAGGAAATGAGATGACATGTATTTTAAATCCTATGAGTAGGAATAGGAAAGAAGATGCTCTTTGATTCACATGATAGCATTTTTTCCATTGAGTCTAGGCTAATGTTTATTTTCCTATGAAATGTGAAAGATAAGAAGAATTCCTTCACAGAAATAGAATTTCATTCCTACAAATCAAATGGCTCTAAAGGAATTTTTCATATAGAAATCCTATACTATGAAATTTCTACAAGATTCCTCTAAACCAAAGAAGGCCTGATATTTTATTCACTACACCTATGTAATGTAATCGATCAGTCTCTCCGTGTGAAGACGGCCAAGAGATAGCTGATCGCAACAGGTGCATGATGCATGTGAGCTGGCTTTGGCATTGGCCTTTGGGGATAGGTGGAAGGAGACAAGGAGATGTTTGGAAGGTTGCCGATACAAGATTTAAAGAAAATTTGTATATGTCAAATTATATAAATGAAACAATATCTAGACTGTTGATCCAAAATCCGACGACTCGCGGAGCGCAAAGTCAACAATAACGTAGTTCGCTGACTTATGCATTCAAATTTGGCGAATCCCAAGCGACATGGACATACGTCTGCGGCTTTTGTCCATTTCTCGTTGAGATCACAATACTATTTCTTGGAGCATCCTGTTTTAAGGTTTTGTCGCACCAATGTACACAATTTATCATCCAAAAAGAATGTACTCCATCCATTCTAAAATATTTGTCGTGCTTTTAGTTCATATTTGAACTAAAAGTCAAAATATTTTTCGGAGATATTAATTTTCCTGAAGAGGCGGATAAGATATTAGGTGGCTGTTTGATTCCGCCAGAAAGACAAAGAAAAAAAGGTTCTAAGGAATCAAAATAAAGGAAAATTTGGGTCTATGTTCAACGGAAAAAAAATCTTCAAGAACTCAAAACATGCCAATGTGATAAAAGAATGGAATCCTAGAATTCCTGTTCAATAACTTTTTGGGCCCTTAGGCGCTATTGTAGCTAGTAGTATATCACATTTTCTTCATCGTACTATTTACTAACACATAATAAAATCCTGTTAAAATTTTAGTTCAAATTTAAACTAGAACCACGACAAGTATTTTGGAACGGAGGACATAGCTGTTTAAAGATGGAATTAACTCATTGTATTTTGCTCAATTATTTCCTCCCAAACTAATTGACCAGGACCGGCCTGCCAGAATCATGTGGTGCCAGTGACTAAAATGACACATAGGCCATCTATTGAATTTTTATGTTACCATGATGTCGTAAATCATTTTTACCTGTGCATTTTCTATCTAATAGAGAACTAGGAAAATAATCCCATTAGTCTGTCTGAGGCGAGGTGCAACTCCGAATTAGACATGACGCGGCTGGCTATGGCGTCACTGACAGAGCGTACGCAAATGGTTGATAGGCACGGGTGCAGGCGGAAGATGCTCAACTATCATAGAGAAAGGCAAGGCGTAGAGGGATGGCTGAGGTGGCAAGGGACAATAGTTGGGGTAAAGCTCCGACGGGTAGCGAGGTTCGGGTCAACGGAACGGGGCGATGGTCAGAGGAAGAAGAAGGTTACTCAGGCGGGATTCACTGAAACTAAAAAGAATGGGTTTGTCTAGGGCACATCTAGATGTGCTTTAGTTATTGCACATCTAAATGACTCAATCAAACTAGAAAGAAAAAGAAAAAGGACTGATAAAAATGCTTGCATGAATCTTCATGTGGACTCAATGGCATAGGACTTAGATGTGCAATACTTACGGCACATCTAGATGTGCTTTAGCAAAACTGAAAAAGAATCTCATGTGACCAGAAATGCCTTTTGGTTCTCTGGCTACAAGGAGCTTTTTTTTAAAAATAAAAGAAGTATCAATGTTTCAAAACTTCTAAAAAAAAAGAACACCACAATATCATATGGATGTATACTCCATGTGTGCAAGTTTTCATAAACATGCGAGCTACACAAAAAAAGTGGAAATTGTCGGTTTTATAGTGATATTTTCCCCACTTTTTTGTGTAGCTCTCAAATCAGTGTATTGTCTCATGAAATTTTACACACATGTACTCCTAGTATACATCCATATGTCAATGTTTGAATTTTTCCAGGATTTTTTGAACCTTTGAAACGTGATTTTTTGAATCTTTCAAAAAAAGGCTCCATGTAGCCCAGCATCAGAACGCTGGACTCCTCAGTTGACTGATGCATAGGTGCTTCCTTTTAACCGTGGCGGATTGTGTACTATTACGTCTGTTTCTAAATATAAAACTTTTGCGTCTTATATTTAAGGATCGGAGGGTGTACTACTTGGTACTGTAAACTCTTAATTTATACGTTGCCGTAGAAAAACATCTTAATTTATACTTGTCATCATGGTTCCTTACATTCTTGACTCGATTGAAAGAAATTGACAGCACTTACCAAAAGGACTATTCCATTCACGCGCCAAATGTACATGTCCTAGCATTAGCAAATTTAGCATGGTCGATTGACAACATCATCAAGACACGATGCGTGCGTAGACAATGTCTAGCAAAGAGACACATTGCTGTTTGCCGTAGGTACGTACGTGGTGAAGATGGAGGCAGGGTCGACACGCAGATCTTTTCCCCGTCATCTTTGACCGTGACACGTGCATGCCTTGTAGAGCGCGGTCCACACATGCTTGCAGGCATATGAACAAAGTGCTTGTTACCTAGCTCCTCTCTTTGGCTTGGCACTTGCATCTGCTGGCCAATCACCCTCAGCCAGGTGCTTATGTTTAGCTAGCTAGCATTTCTTTTTTGAAATGGAGAGATCTGAAAGATGGTTAGGCTCTGGCTAGGAGCCTATACGTTACGTGTCCTTTTTTTGTGCGTCACGCCGACCGGAAGATTGATATGTGTAGCTAGCCTGCTTCTGCTTGTAGCACATTTCAGATCACAGTACAGTGTACATAATTGAAGCACTAAACATATATACATATATGTGCATGCAAGTGGGTGATTGATACGTGTCGATCCACGCACCTCGGTCCTAATGAGACGCGACACAGATCTCATCGTGCGCATGGAGTATGCACGGAGAGAATAATTAACCAGATGCTAACACGATAGCTGAGGCAAAATCTAGAGTGACAAAAATAAAATTTTCCCAAAGAATTAACCAGTGCACAGAATGAATGAATTCACAGACGCTAACAAACTGCATGTACCACCCTAAGAAATCAAAGGCGCACAGAATTTTAATCGAATCAATTAGCAAATGCTAAAGATCACACAGAGACAGTTGACATATGATATTAATTACTTTACTACAATTGTGGAGGAGCAACCTCTTTTTGAAGGAAATATAATAGCAGCCAGCGGTACACGCATGAGATCATATGTGGCTGAGAACTGGATCCATGGTCCATACAGTACCGTAACCAGTTCGATGACAAGCAGTACGTGGTACAAACGGTACTACCACACACACACAGAGAAATATGCAAGTTTAGCAACTAGCAAGAGCGATGATAAATTATGAAGCAAATAACGTATACGACTAGCTATAGAGCACTAGTCAATGGATGGATTGTAGATCATGCGTGCGTGCATGCACGTACGTACGTATAGTGGATGCCTGCATGCAGTGGACGATGGATCTCTCGGGTCTTCTCTTCTAGCGGGGGCACTGGAAGCCGGAGGGGACGTTCTTGCCGCAGTAGTTGACGAGGAGGCTGAGGTCGATGGGCACGTTGAGGTTGATGCCCAGGATGTTGGCCTTGAGCGCCGTGCAGAGGCACACCGCCGCCTCCAGGTCGGCGAGCCCCTGGATTAGCGAGCAGCACGGCTGCTTCGGCGGCGTCCCCAGCTGCAGGTTGATCAGCCCGTTGAGCACGTTGGCGCACACCCCCAGCTTCAGCGTGTCGATGGGGCACCGCGCGCGCCCGCCTGATCCGCCTCCTCCCGATCCGCCACCGCCGGACCCGCCGCCGCCGCTGCCACCTCCTCCTGACCCACCTCCGCCGCTGCCACCTCCTCCAGATCCGCCGCCGCCGCTGCCGCCTCCTCCAGATCCGCCTCCACCGCTCCCTCCACCACCCCCGCCACCGCTCCCACCTCCACCGCCACCCCCACCGCCGCCGCCGCCGCCCGGACTAGGGCAGGATCCGCAGTGGCAGCCGCAGGCGTCGGCGAAGGTGAAGAAGAGCAGGTTCAGGGCCAGCAGCGTGGCGATCACCGCCGCCTTCTTCGCCATGGTTACCAAGCTACCAAGCTAGCTAGCTACCTGGCCTCTCTTGCTGCTGTGCGTGTACAGGGTTTAGACTGCCTCTGCCGTGTGTGTGTGTGTGCAGTGCAAGGGAGCTCGGGGCGCTATTTATAGCTCAAGAAGGACGGAGGGGGTTCAACTAGGTCCTAGCTCAGCCCACAGATATTATTTTACTCACACTATGTGAAGATGAGATGAGCAAGAGCTAGCTGCCCACCACGGGTGCAAGCAAGCTAGAAGACGATGCACGCATGTGATCGAGCTGGCTCTGGGAATGGGGACGGAAGCACAAGGAGATGGTAACAGACAAGGGAGCTGTTTGGGTTTGGAGGGTTGCCGGTTCGAGGGCCATCACGGCCTAGTGCTGCAGGAAAGATGGCGTACGACTCTATGATTCTGGCTAGCTAGCATCCTTTACCACTGCAGCTTAAGCTTTCCGGTGAATAATTTCTTGCTGCTGATTGTGCCTGCGCGTGGAGGGTGTCGTGTCGTGTCGTTCCGATCGGGTGCATGGTCGATATCGAATCACTCACTCAGGCAGCTGGCCACAGTGCGTCCCGTGATCTTTCATGGTCTTGCACTACGCGGCACGTACGTACGTTGGTCATAGGTACACCCATGAACTCATGTGCCGACGAGCAGGAGTGGCCGGCCGGCCGGTATGGGGGAGCGCGCGCAGAACTAGGTAACACATTACTCCTACATGATAATCGGAACCATCGCATTATTTGCGTATGCATGCATGTTCATGTTCATGTTCATGGGGAAGACGCGCGCACGCATTTGGTAGTCACCGATCAGCCCAACACTCACATGGTTGGCTGGTTGGTTTATTAGGACACTATTTTTTCTTAGCAAATGTTACTCACATAACCATAGTAGCTTAGAAAGATTCATGTGTAAAGTTACCACATTTTCTATGAAGGAAAAATTCACGGAACGAGTATGATTTTTGGGACAAGTTAGGGCAGCTCTAGCTGACCCCTTTAAATAATAGAGGAGTAAATTACTGAGTAAAGCTTAATGAAGTATATTTACTTCACTAAGTATTGGTCGTTTCTAGCCAATCCCCTAAATTCAGTTCAGTAAATAATGAAGTCGGTGCAAACAAACACAAATTTGATTTAAACAAGTACTCCCTCTGTTCTAGAATATAAGAACGTTTTTGATACTATGCTATTGTTAAAAACGTTCTTATATTTTAAGACGGAGGGAGTACTTATTAAACATATTAATGGAAATTTCGGTGCCGATTCATAATATTTTACAATGTCATCGACCGAAACTTACTTTAAAATTATTACTAATTTAACCAAAACTAAGACTAGAACTTACTAATTTTATCCTCTATCCGTATCTTCAATGATCTCTTTCCACTCGGCTCTGGATAGCCCACCGATCATAGTGTTGGCGCTTGTGCCGTATGTGGACTCGAAGATGCCACCGTGGCCGTAGATGCTGGTGACTCCTTCCCGCGGCTGTCATTAGCGCCTCCTTTGCTACAATTGTCGTCGTCGTTGCCACTGTCACCTCTGTTGCTGCCGCTGTCTTCATCGTTGCTGGACAGGACAATGACCTCTACCCCCTGCCGCTAGCTGCTCGTACAGGCGGCGCTCCCCCTCTACTTGATTCGGGTAGAGGCGGCGGAGCTCCGCCATGTACACCTCGTCGAAGTCTCTGCCGCCAAGCGCTCCCTCGCCTCCCGGTCCCCCTTCCTCTCGCACGCGGAGATCACCGGCAGGTCGATGGCATCCAACCGCGGCATCTCACCGAACTCAAAGTTTCGGTGTCCGTTGGTGTCGTGCAATGTCATTTTCGTGGGTGGCTTGCTCGGCGTAGTGTAAGCTCCCGAGCCATCGCTTTCTGGTGGGTGCGCTGGTCCGTAATTGCGGCCACCCACGTCCTCTATGCCCCTTGCTGCACACCGATGTATTGTCTCTATGGGCTGTGGCAGCGGCGGAGGGAGCTCGAGGAAGCTAGGCAGGCGGCCGCGGGAGGCAGATGGGGCGGCACGACGCTTGTGGCGGTGCGGATCCGCACTGCAGATGGGTGGTGGGGAGTAGCGGTTGCCGTATCCGGCCATGGCTGCGCGGGTGGGAGTGCTGGTGCAGTTTGGGGCTCGTAGGTGAGGTGTGGACGGCGGAGGATTGGATGGGGAAGAGGCGGAGAGGCATAATTGTGTTTTACTCCGCTGCCGAGCAGATGAGTAATTTTAGGTTCTCGGGAGGCGTGGTGTAATTTTTTTACTCCACTAACCGATTTAGTCAATCGGCTAGGTCCCGGTTATAGGAGAAAAACTAAATTTTGAACACTTCTTCTTCGGTACAACCCTCCCCTCCCCCCCTCCTAAACACATCAACGGTGAAGATCTGTTTATATCTCTTCATAATAAAGGGTAGGATGGTATTTTTGTTGGAAATATGCCCTAGAGGCAATAATAAAATGGTTATTATTATATTTCCTACTTCATGATAATTGTCTATTGTTCATGCTATAATTGTGTTATCCGGAAATCGTAATACATGTGTGAATATATAGACCACAACATGTCCCTAGTAAGCCTCTAGTTGACTAGCTCGTTGATCAACAGATAGTCATGGTTTCCTGACTATGGACATTAGATGTCATTGATAACGGGATCACATCATTAGAAGAATGATGTGATGGACAAGACCCAATCTTAAACATAGCACAAGATCGTGTAGTTCGTCTGCTAGAGCTTTTCGAATGTCAAGTATCTTTTCCTTAGACCATGAGATTGTGCAACTCCCGGATACTGTAGGAATACTTTGGGTGTGCCAAACGTCACAACGTAACTGGGTGACTATAAAGGTGCACTACGGGTATCTCTGAAAGTGTCTGTTGGGTTAGCACGAATCGAGACTGGGATTTGTCACTCCGCATGATGGAGAGGTATCTCTGGGCCCACTCGGTAAAACATCATCGTAATGAGCTCAATGTGACTAAGGGTTGGTCACGGGATGATGTGTTACGGAACGAGTAAAGTGACTTGCCGGTAACGAGATGGAACGAGGTATTGGAATACCGACGATCGAATCTCGGGCAAGTAACGTACCGATTGACAAAGGGAATTGAATACGGGATTGATTGAATCCTCGACATCGTGGTTCATCCGATGAGATCATCGTGGAATATGTGGGAGCCAACATGGGTATCCAGATCCCGCTGTTGGTATTGGCCGAAGAGTTGTCTCGGTCATGTCTGCATGGTTCCCGAACCCGTAGGGTCTACACACTTAAGGTTCGGTGACGCTAGGGTTGTAGAGATGTTAGTATGCGGTAACCCGAAAGTTGTTCGGAGTCCCTGATGAGATTCTAGACGTCACAAGGAGTTCCGGAATGGTCCGGGGGTAAAGATTTGTATATAGGAAGTCCAGTTTCGGCCACCGGGAAAGTTTCGGGGTCATCGGTATTGTACCGGGACCATCGGAAGGATCCCGGGGGTCCACCGGGTGGGGCCACCTATCCCGGAGGGCCCCATGGGCTGAAGTGGGAAGGGAACCAGCCCCTGGTGGGCTGGTGCGCCCCCCATGGGCCTTCCCCTGCGCCTAGGGTTAGAAACCCTAGGGGTGGGGGCGCCTCCACTGGCTTGGGGGCCAAGCCACCCCCTTGGCCGCCCCCCCCATCTAGATGGGAACTAGAGGGGCCAGCGCCCCCCTGGCCCCTATTTATAGTGGAGGGGAGGGAGGGCAGCCGCACCCATGTCCCTGGCGCCTCCCTCTCCCCCGTGACACCTCTCCCTCTCGTTGGTGCTTGGCGAAGCCTTGCCGAGATCCCGCTGCTTCCACCACCACGCCGTCGTGGTGCTGGATCTCCATCAACCTCTCCTCTCCCCTTGCTGGATCAAGAAGGAGGAGACATCTCTCCCAACCGTACGTGTGTTGAACGCAGAGGTGCCGTCCGTTCGGCGCTCGGTCATCGGTGATTTGGATCACGACGAGTACGACTCCATCAACCCCGTTCTCTTGAACGCTTCCGCTCGTGATCTACAAGGGTATGTAGATGCACTCCCCTCTCCCTCGTTGCTAGATGACTCCATAGATTGATCTTGGTGATGCGTAGAAAATTTTAAAATTCTGCTACGTTCCCCAACAGTGGCATCATGAGCTAGGTCTATGTGTAGTTTCTATGCACGAGTAGAACACAAGTTGTTGTGGGCGTTGATTTTGTCAATTTACTTGCCGTTACTAGTCTTATCTTGATTCGGCGGCATCGTGGGATGAAGCGGACCGGACCGACCTTACACGTATGCTTACGTGAGACTGGTTCCACCGACTGACATGCACTAGTTGCATAAGGTGGCTAGCGGGTGTCTGTCTCTCCCACTTTAGTCGGATCAGATTCGATGAAAATGGTCCTTATGAAGGGTAAATAGAAATTGGCATATCACGTTGTGGTTTTGGCGTAGGTAAGAAATGTTCTTGCTAGAAACCTATAGCAGCCACGTAAAAACTTGCAACAACAATTAGAGGACATCTAACTTGTTTTTGCAGCATGTGCCATGTGATGTGATATGGCCAAAAGGATGTGATGAATGATATATGTGATGTATGAGATTGATCATGTTCTTGTAATAGGAATCACGACTTGCATGTCGATGAGTATGACAACCGGCAGGAGCCATAGGAGTTGTCTTAATTTATTTATGACCTACGTGTCAACATAAATGTCATGTAATTACTTTACTTTATCGCTAACCATTAGCCATAGTAGTAGAAGTAATAGTTGACGAGACAACTGTTGGGGAACGTAGCAGAAATTCAAAAATTTCCTACGTGTCACCAAGATCTATCTATGGAGAGACTAGCAACGAGGGGACGGAGAGTGCATCTACATACCTTGTAGATCGTTAAGCGGAAGCGTTCAAGTGAACGGGGTTGATGGAGTCGTACTCGTCGTGATTCAAATCACCGATGATCAAGTGCAGAACGGACGGCACCTCCGCGTTCAACACACGTACAGCCCGGTGACGTCTCCCATGCCTTGATCCAGCAAGGAGAGAGGGAGAGGTTGATGGAGATCCAGCAGCACGACGGCATGGTGGAAGTAGCGGGATTCCAACAGGGCTTCGCTAAGCGCTGCGGGAGGAGGTAGATGTGTCACGGGAGGGAGAGGGAGGCGCCAGGCCTTAGATTGGTTTGCTCCTCCTTTTCCCCACTATATATAGGGCCAAGGGAGAGGGGGAGGCGCAGCCCTTGCCCCTTCCTCCAAGGAAGGGTGCGGCCAAGGGTGGGGAGGAGTCCATCCTCCCCAAGGCACCTCGGAGGTGCCTTCCCCTTGTAGGACTCTCCCCTTTTTTTTCTCTCTTGGCGCATGGGCCTCTTGGGGCTGGTGCCCTTGGCCCATATAGGCCAAGGCACACCCCCTACAGCCCATGTGCCCCCCCGGGGCAGGTGGCCCCACCCGGTGGACCCCCGGGACCCTTCCGGTGGTCCCGGTACAATACCGATGACCCCGAAACTTGTCCCGATTGCCGAAATAGCACTTCCTATATATAATTCTTTACCTCCGGACCATTCCGGAACTCCTCGTGACGTCCGGGATCTCATCCGGGACTCCGAACAACTTTCGGGTTACCGCATACTAATATCTCTACAACCCTAGCGTCACCGAACCTTAAGTGTGTAGACCCTACGGGTTCGGGAGACATGCAGACATGACCGAGACGTTCTCCGGTCAATAACCAACAGCGGGATCTGGATACCCATGATGGCTCCCACATGTTCCACGATGATCTCATCGGATGAACCACGATGTCAAGGACTTAATCAATCCCGTATACAATTCCCTTTGTCTATCGGTATGTTACTTGCCCGAGATTCGATCGTCGGTATCTAATACCTAGTTCAATATCGTTACCGGCAAGTCTCTTTACTCGTTCCGTAACACATCATCCCGTGATCAACTCCTTGGTCACATTGCGCATATGATGATGTCCTACCGAGTGGGCCCAGAGATACCTCTCCACTTACACGGAGTGACAAATCCCAGTCTCGATTCGTGCCAACCCAACAGACACTTTCGGAGATACCTGTAATGCACCTTTATAGTCACCCAGTTACATTGTGACGTTTGATACACCCAAAGCATTCCTACGGTATCCGGGAGTTGCACAATCTCACGGTCTAAGGAAATGATACTTGACATCAGAAAAGCTTTAGCATACGAACTACACGATCTAGTGCTATGCTTAGGATTGGGTCTTGTCCATCACATCATTCTCCTAATGATGTGATCCCGTTATCAACGACATCCAATGTCCATGGTTAGGAAACCGTAACCATCTATTGATCAACGAGCTAGTCAACTAGAGGCTTA
Source organism: Triticum urartu (assembly GCF_056163025.1). NCBI lineage: Eukaryota > Viridiplantae > Streptophyta > Magnoliopsida > Poales > Poaceae > Triticum > Triticum urartu. Next base: position 670,194,946 of record NC_141877.1, read on the forward strand.
CTAGGGACATGGTGTTGTCTATGTATCCACACATGTATCTGAGTTTCCTATCAATACAATTATAGCATGGATAATAAACGATTATCATGAACAAGGAAATATAATAATAACTAATTTATTATTGCCTCTAGGGCATATTTCCAACAACAACTTCATGAAGACACGATGATGGAGATCATGATGATGGAGATCATGGTGTCATGCCGGTGACGACGATGATCATGGCGCCCCGAAGATGGAGATCAAAAGGAGCGAAATAATATTGGCCATATCATGTCACTATTTGATTGCATGTGATGTTTATGATGTTTTACATCTTATTTGCTTAGAACAACGGTAGCATAAATAAGATGATCCCTCGCAATAATTTCAAGAAAGTGTTCCCCCTAACTGTGCACCGTTGCTAAGATCCGTTGTTCCAAAGCACCACGTGATGATCGGGTGTGATAGGTTCTAACGTTCCCATATAACGGGTGTAAGCCAGATTTACACACGTAATACACTTAGGTTGACTTGACGAGCCTAGCATGTACAGACATGGCCTCGGAACACGGAAGACCGAAAGGTCGAACATGAGTCGTATAGAAGATACGATCAACATGAAAATGTTCACCGATGATGACTAGTCCGTCTCACGTGATGATCAGACACGGCCTAGTTGACTCGGATCATGTATCACTTAGATGACTAGAGGGATGTCTATCTGAGTGGGAGTTCATTAATAATTTGATTAGATGAACTTAATTATCATGAACATAGTCTAAAATCTTTGCAATATGTCTTGTAGATCAAATGGCCCATGCTAATGTTGCCCTCAACTTCAACGCGTTCCTAGAGAAAACCAAGCTGAAAGATGATGGCAGCAACTACACGGACTGGGTCCGTAACCTGAGGATTATCCTCATAGCTGCTAGGAAAGCATATGTCCTTGATGCACCGCTAGGTGAAGCACCTGTTTTCCCTGCAGAACAAGACGTTATGAATGCTTGGCAGACACGTAGTGATGATTACTCCCTGGTTCAGTGCGGCATGCTTTACAGTTTAGAACCGAGGCTCCAAAAGCATTTTAAGCAACATGGAGCATATGAGATGTTCCAAGAGGTGAAAATGGTTTTCCAAGCTCACGCCCGGGTCGAGAGATATGAAGTCTCCGACAAGTTCTACAGTTGTAAGATGGAGGAGAACAGTTCTGTCAGCGAGAACATACTCAAAATGTCTGGGCTACATAACCGCTTGTCTCAGCTAGGAGTTAATCTCCCGGATGATGCAGTCGTTGACAGAATCCTTCAGTCGCTCCCACCTAGCTACAAGAGCTTTGTGATGAACTTTAATATGCAGGGGATGGAAAAGACCATTCCCGAGGTATATTCAATGCTGAAATCAGCGGAGGTGGAAATCAAAAAGGAACATCAAGTGTTGATGGTGAATAAAACCACTAAGTTCAAGAAAGGCAAGGGTAAAAAGAACTTCAAGAAGGACGGCAAGGGAGTTGCCGCGCCCGGTAAGCAAGCTGCCGGGAGAAAGTCAAAGAATGGACCCAAGCCTGAGACTGAGTGCTTTTATTGCAAGGGAAACGGTCACTGGAAGCGGTAGTGCCCCAAGTACTTAGCAGAAAAGAAGGCCGGCAATACCAAAGGTATATGTGATATACATGTTATTGATGTGTACCTTACCAGCGCTCGTAGTAGCTCCTGGGTATTTGATACCGGTGCGGTTGCTCATATTTGTAACTCAAAACAGGAACTGCGGAATAAACGGAGACTAGCGAAGGACGAGGTGACGATGCGCGTCGGGAATGGTTCCAAGGTCGATGTGATCGCCGTCGGCACGCTACCTCTGTATTTACCTACAGGATTAGTTTTAAACCTCAATAATTGTTATTTAGTACCAGCTTTGAGCATGAACATTGTATCCGGATCTCGTTTAATGCGAGATGGCTACTCATTTAAATCTGAGAATAATGGTTGTTCTATTTATATGAGAGACATGTTTTATGGTCATGCCCGCTGGTCAATGGTTTATTCTTATTTAATCTCGAACGTGATGTTACACACATCATAGTGTGAATGCCAAAAGATGTAAGGTTGATAATGATAGTCCCACATACTTGTGGCACTGCCGCCTTGGTCACATTGGTGTCAAACGCATGAAGAAACTCCATGCAGATGGACATTTGGAGTCTCTTGATTATGAATCATTTGACACGTGCGAACCATGCCTCATGGGTAAAATGACCAAGACTCCGTTCTCCGGAACAATGGAGCGAGTAACCAACTTATTGGAAATCATACATACTGATGTGTGCGGTCCAATGAGCATTGAGGCTCGCGGTGGCTATCGTTATGTCCTCACCCTCACTGATGACTTAAGTAGATATGGGTATGTCTACTTAATGAAACACAAGTCTGAGACCTTTGAAAAGTTCAAGGAATTTCAGAGTGAGGTTGAGAATCAACGTGACAGGAAAATCAAGTTCTTACGATCAGATCGTGGGGGAGAATATTTGAGTCACGAATTTGGCACACACTTAAGGAAATGTGGGATAGTTTCACAACTCACGCCGCCTGGAACACCACAGTGTAATGGTGTGTCCGAACGTCGTAATCGCACCCTATTGGATATGGTATGATCTATGATGTCTCTTACCGATCTACCGCTATCATTTTGGGGTTATGCTATAGAGACTGCCGCATTCACTTTAAATAGGGCTCCATCAAAATCCGTTGAGACGACACCGTATGAATTGTGGTTTGGCAAGAAACCTAAGTTGTCATTTCTGAAAGTTTGGGGATGTGATGCTTATGTCAAGAAACTTCAACCTGAAAAGCTCGAATCCAAATCGGAAAAATGTGTCTTCATAGGATACCCTAAAGAAACTATTGGGTATACCTTCTATCTTAGATCCGAAGGCAAGACCTTTGTTGCCAAGAATGGATCCTTTCTAGAAAAAGAGTTTCTCTCGAAAGAAGTAAGTGGGAGGAAAGTAGAACTTGATGAAGTATTGCCTCTTGAACCGGAGAGTGGCGCAGCTCAAGAAATTGTTCTTGAGGTGTCTACACCGACTAGGGAGGAAGTTAATGATGATGATCATGAAACTTCAGATCAAGTTGCTACTGAACTTCGAAGGTCCACAAGGACGCGTTCTGCACCAGAGTGGTACGGCAACCCTGTCCTGGAAATCATGTTGTTAGACAATGATGAACCTTCGAACTATGAAGAAGCGATGGCGGGCCCAGATTTCGACAAATGGCTGGAAGCCATGAAATCCGAGATAGGATCCATGTATGAAAACGAAGTATGGACTTTGACTGACTTACCCGATGATCGGCGAGTCATAGAAAATAAATGGATCTTTAAGAAGAAGACAGACGCGGATGGTAATGTGACCATCTATAAGGCTCGGCTTTTCGCTAAGGGTTATCGACAAGTTCAAGGGGTTGACTACGATGAGACTTTCTCACCCGTAGCAAAGCTGAAGTCCGTCCGAATCATGTTAGCAGTTGCCGCATTCTATGATTATGAGATATGGCAAATGGACGTCAAAACGGCATTCCTTAATGGTTTCGTTAAGGAAGAATTGTATATGATGCAGCCGGAAGGTTTTGTCGATCCTAAGAATGTTGACAAGGTGTGCAAGCTCCAACGCTCAATCTATGGGCTGGTGCAAGCATCTCGGAGTTGGAACATTCGTTTTGATGAGATGATCAAAGCGTTTGGGTTTGCGCAGACTTATGGAGAAGTCTGCGTTTACAAGAAAGTGAGTGGGAGCTCTGTAGCATTTTTCATATTGTATGTGGATGACATACTATTCATGGGAAATGATATAGAATTCTTGGAAAGCATAAAGGCCTACTTGAACAAGTGTTTTTAATGAAGGACCTTGGAGAAGCTGCTTATATATTAGGCATCAAGATCTATAGAGATAGATCGAGACGCCTCATTGGTCTTTCAACAAGTACGTACCTTGACAAGATATTGAAGAAGTTCAATATGGATCAGTCCAAGAAGGGGTTCTTGCCTGTATTGCAAGGTATGAGATTGAGCACGGCTCAATGCCCGACCACGGCAGAAGATAGAGAAAAGATGAGTGTCGTCCCCTATGCCTCGGCCATAGGGTCTATCATGTATGCCATGCTGTGTAACAGGCCTGATGTAAACCTTGCCGTAAGTTTGGTAGGAAGGTACCAAAGTAATCCTGGCATGGAACACTGGACAATGGTCAAGAATATCCTGAAGTACCTGAAAAGGACTAAGGATATGTTTCTCGTCTATGGAGGTGACGAAGAGCTCGTCGTAAAGGGTTACGTCGATGCTAGCTTCGACACAGATCTGAATGACTCTAAGTCACAAACCGGATACGTGTCTATTTTGAATTGTTGGGCAGTCAGCTGGTGCAGTTGCAAGCAAAGTGTCGTGGCGGGATCTACATGTGAAGCGGAGTACATGGCAGCCTCGGAGGCAGCACAAGAAGCAATCTGGGTGAAGGAGTTCATTACCGACCCAGGAGTTATTCCCAATGCGTCGGCCCGATGACTCTCTTCTGTGACAACACTGGAGCTATTGCCCTTGCCAAGGAGCCCAGATTTCACAGGAAGACCAGGCATATCAAGCGTCGCTTCAACTCCATTCGTGAAAATGTTCAAAATGGAGACATAGATATTTGTAAAGTGCATACGGACCTGAATGTCGCAGATCCGTTGACTAAACCTCTTCCTCGAGCAAAACATGATCAACACCAGAACTCTATGGGTGTTCGATTCATCACAATGTAACTAGATTATTAACTCTAGTGCAAGTGAGAGACTGTTGGAAATATGCCCTAGAGGCAATAATAAAATGGTTATTATTATATTTCCTTGCTCATGATAATTGTCTATTGTTCATGCTATAATTGTGTTATCTGGAAATCGTAAGACATGTGTGAATATATAGACCACAACATATCCCTAGTAAGCCTCTAGTTGACTAGCTCGTTGATCAACAGATAGTCATGGTTTCCTGACTATGGACATTAGATGTCATTGATAACGAGATCACATCATTAGAAGAATGATGTGATGGACAAGACCCAATCTTAAGCATAGCACAAGATCGTGTAGTTCGTCTGCTAGAGCTTTTCGAATGTCAAGTATCTTTTCCTTAGACCATGAGATTGTGCAACTCCCGGATACTGTAGGAATACTTTGGGTGTGCCAAACATCACAACGTAACTGGGTGACTATAAAGGTGCACTACGGGTATCTCCGAAAGTGTCTGTTGGGTTGGCACGAATCGAGACTGGGATTTGTCACTCCGCATGACGGAGAGGTATCTCTGGGCCCACTCGGTAAAACATCATCGTAATGAGCTCAATGTGACTAAGGGTTGGTCACGGGATGATGTGTTACAGAATGAGTAAAGTGACTTGCCGGAAACGAGATTGAACGAGGTATTGGAATACCGACGATCGAATCTCAGGCAAGTAACGTACCGATTGACAAAGGGAATTGAATACGGGATTGATTGAATCCTCGACATCGTGGTTCATCCGATGAGATTATCGTGGAATATGTGGGAGCCAACATGGGTATCCAGATCCCGCTGTTGGCTATTGGCCGGAGAGTTGTCTCGGTCATGTCTGCATGGTTCCCGAACCCGTAGGGTCTACACACTTAAGGTTCGGTGACGCTAGGGTTGTAGAGATGTTAGTATGCGGTAACCCGAAAGTTGTTTGGAGTCCCGGATGAGATCCGGGACGTCATGAGGAGTTCCGGAATGGTCCGGGGGTAAAGATTTGTATATAGGAAGTCCAGTTTCGGCCACCGGGAAAGTTTCGGGGTCATCGGTATTGTACCGGGACCACCGGAAGGATCCCGGGGGTCCACCGGGTGGGGCCACCTATCCCGGAGGGCCCCATGGGCTGAAGTGGGAAGGGAACCAGCCCCTGGTGGGCTGGTGCGCCCCCCATGGGCCTTCCCCTGCGCCTAGGGTTAGAAACCCTAGGGGTGGGGGGCGCCTCCACCTGGCTTGGGGGCCAAGCCACCCCCTTGGCCGCCGCCCCCCCCCCCATCTAGATGGGATCTAGAGGGGCCGGCGCCCCCTGGCCCCTATATATAGTTGAGGGGAGGGAAGGCAGTCGCACCCAAGTCCCTGGCGCCTCCCTCTCCCCCCGTGACACCTCTCCCTCTCGTTGGTGCTTGGCGAAGCCTTGCCGAGATCCCGCTGCTTGCACCACCACGCCGTCGTGCTGCTGGATCTCCATCAACCTCTCCTCTCCCCTTGCTGGATCAAGAAGGAGGAGATGTCTCTCCCAACCGTACGTGTGTTGAACACGGAGGTGCCGTCCGTTCGGCGCTCGGTCATCGGTGATTTGGATCACGACGAGTATGACTCCATCAACCCCGTTCTCTTGAACGCTTCCGCTCGCGATCTACAAGGGTATGTAGATGCACTCCCCTCTCCCTCATTGCTAGATGACTCCATAGATTGATCTTGGTGATGCGTATAAAATTTTAAAATTCTGCTACGTTCCCCAACACTTTTCGATCCACAGACCTCTCGCATCAAGTGTGAGTGGCTCACCAATTGACCTGGCTAATGACTATGCAAAGAATGACCGTGAAATCTTAAAAACTAACACCAGGGAGCGTGCCTTTTTGCGGGCTGTTAAAAATCACAAAAGAAATGAACCAGCTAGGTATCTAACCACAGATCTCTTGCAACAACCGTGAGTGGCATACCATAAGCTGACTAATGTTTGTGCAATACAAGGAGAACACATACTTAAGAACTAACACTAATGCAAACATTTATTGGAAATTCTGAATAAATTTTTACAAATCAAATAATGTTTTGAAATTCAACAATTTTTGAAAATTTCACATGTTTCGAAAATTTTGAACAACATTTTTTAAAAGCATGAACATTTCAAAAAAAAATTAAAGAGATATGTTAGTTCAAAATGTTAAGAATATTCTTTTGAACAACATTTTCAATAATTTTAAACAGATATGAGGAGCGTGCAAACTGAAGAAGTAACATTCTGAACAATTTTATGAACACAACTTGAACACTTGCTTTCTTTCTGTCTTATTATGTGGCAAATGTAACTTCATGAAGTTTTAGGCCGGTTTTTCATGTTTTTAAAACCGGGCTTTATTCTGGTTTGTTTTCCTTTTTTATTTTTCCTTTGTTTTCCTTTTTATGTTTCCTATTATTTCAAACGTGTGAACCTTTTAAAATAAAAAAATCATGAATTTGTCAACCCAATTAAGGATGGCAATGGATTGGGTTCGGCTCGGGTTGAACAATATCATATCCATACCCAAATCCATGAAGACATTATCTGCCCATCCAAAAAAAATCCATGGGCGAAAAATTATGTCCATGTCCAAACCCGACGAATATCCATCGGGTATGGATAACCATCGGGTTCTCCCAACACATATACATAAGAAGTAGCACAACATTCATATAAGCTCTAAAATTCTCACAAAATGATAAAGCACAAGTGCATAACATCAAATAAGCTCTTGAATTCTTACAAAATGACATAGGACAAGTGAACATCACCAAAAAAGCTCTCAGGTTCTCATAAAATGACATATCATCAAATAAACATAAGTACACAATACTCTGTCCTCGTAGAATGACATAGCAATAACACAACATCATTTCTCGATCTCGATTTCTCATAAAATGGCATAACACAATGTCAAGCAAGCACATGTACGACCATATGTAGAGAGGTAAAGTCTAGCGGCATCTAGGGCTGCGGGAGGAGGAAGTCGAGGAGATGGAGATGACGCTTAATTGCGAGTCATTTACCGAGGAGATAGAAGAATGAGAAGAGGCAGAGAAGTTACGATGGGAACTGGGGAGGGATCGCATAGTTTATTTTTCACTTTTTATAAAGGAAAAATACATTGAAAGATGGGATAGTGGGGATCACCGAATTTTGCCACGCATGTCATACTATCGGGTCGGGTTAGGGTATATCCATGGATACATAATTATATACATGCCCTACCCACGATTAATCGGGTCGGGTTCGGGTTCTTCCCATGGACGTAAAAATGTACCGAAACCCTACCCATTCGGGTCGGGTATCTGCGGGTATCCATGTCCATAGATAAAATTGCCATCCTTAAACCCAATACAACAAATCGATATTTCGTTAACCAACTGACTGGGTTTGGTTTTCAGTTTATAATGAAAATCTTTTTGTAGCGCACACGTAAAAGCTACGACACAACTACTAGCGCTTCCCTTGTATCGTCCCCTAATATCCATGGCTACCTTTATCCTCTGAGCATACCTACGCGATGTGGTACTAAACACGAAATACTAGTAGTTGCCCTTGGCCCTTGCTCTTATGCTTCTTTTAAAAAAAATGTTCACAATTACAAAAAATGTTCGTTGTTTTTCCCTTTCTTTTCTGGAGTTGCAAAAAATGTTCACGTTCCAACAATTGTTTCTGTTTCCATAGAAATTCGGAATTATAAAAATGTTCCGGTTTTAAAAAATATTCGCGTTTCAAAGCCGTTCATGGTTTTAGAAAAATGTTTCAGTTTATTACGTATTTGTTAAAAAAATCTGAAAAGTGATTGGGATTCACAAAAAAAATCACGATTTGTTTTCAAAAAAATATTTTGCGTTGGATGTTTCTAAAAATATTCTGCATTTCTCTTATCCTTAAAGTTCGCGCTGCCACTTAGGCAAAAACGCTGGCGAGGCTAGCTGGTTGTAGCACGTTTGTCGAAGTCTGGAGGTCCCGATATATAGCTATACACTATCTTCTTGGGCCGGCCCAATCAGGTGGTCTCCTGTACGTATACGTTCAGCGGGCTACCCATCATATATACAGAAGTAAGTACGACATGTAAAATGATTATATTACCCTTTATACGCTTTGGGAGGTTGTATCGAAGCGGGTCTCAAATTTTAATTCTCTAACCGATGGTTTTAGGGATTGGCTAGAGATGCCTTTGTGATGACAACCACCCAAACAATCAATGTCTAAAGAGCTGACATATGACAGGAAATAGTGTCTCACCTTGCTAGAACCAGACATAATGATCTAGAGCATGCTACCCACCTTCTTCCTCCTACTAGGATTGACCGCCGAACAGGCGAACACTCACAGGGTGTTTACGATAACATTTTCTATAGGAAGTTTACCACGGTTCTGGCATATTCATGCATGGGAGACGCCCGTGTGTACCGCGTACGTGTGTGCGTCACCTCCTGCATATGCATGCATGCATGGGCCTGATCTGCCCATGGTTTGGTTACTAGCATAGTCCAGCCAGCTGTGAGTTTTTGGCCATGTTCAAGAAAATGAAAGCTGTGAGTTTTGGCGACATATGTGCGCGCACGTTCCTCTAGGTTATCTCCTTAACCGTACCATCTCTTCTGCCTGGCGCATGCGTCCAACTTGACATACATGCAACCATACGTACGCGTTGCGCATCTACGCGATTCTCGGTCAGTCGGGCTTGTCCTCCTAGGCTAGCTACTGTGCAACGTGTCTCATCTCTTTTTTAGGTTGTGTGACCACTTTTGAGTGCAGCATAAAACTAATTAATTAGTTTTGCTTAGAGCACTCACAATCCCTCGTTAAACTACGCAGCGAAAAACAAAATAAGAGGCAACCCCCAACGCGGAGTTACTCTTGAAACAAGCTTTCACTTCGTTTTATAAATAAAGTGACCATCATATGTATACAACAACTTCAAGTGCATCAAAGGAAATATAAGAGTGTGCTAAGGCACGAGCACAAACAGGCCCAGAAAGCAGAAAAGAAAAAGAAAAAGAAAAAAGACCACCCAGTGGCCCGAAGCTCAGGCACCCTGTGGCAAAGCAAGTCAGCGTGTCTATCATGCGGCCAAATAGGTCACGATCTCTCTGTCTAAAAAACGGATACTAGTCCTGCAAAAATGAAAGAATTATGAAGATAGAGTCAGAGGCCTTCCTAAGAAGACACACTTAATGACCATCTTGTTACGCGTCGTCCATGAGACCCAAGCTACTTGTGAATATAAGTCAGAAGAGGTGTATCCTCCTCCCGGTCTGGTTGGCACAGGTTTGAAGGGACCCGGCCATGTCCGGAGCCTCCCATTCGGGCTTCAAAGCCTCACAAACAAAGCATCAAAGAAACCGTACCGCCAGGCACGAGAATAAGATGTGTGTCCTCATCTCTAGGACCACACAGAGGGGGCACATCCTATCCCCAAGATTCGTTGGACGAGTGCACGACATTGGTGTTTTTTTTTTGCCATCGTGGCGGTGTCGACGCCTGACCAAGGATGATGCAGATCTTATTCTGGAAATGGGTCAGCGGTACAATGGTGGTGACTGCTTTTGAAGCGTATGTAGGCGGTGTATGCTTTGGCTCTGCTGCACCGGGTGTTTGCTCCTGGTACATTATGCGGCGGATCAGCGGTGACCCCAACTCTAGATGGTGAGGCGTGAGGGCATTCCATTCCCCATTATCGAGTATGTAGATGAGGTTCATGGCTTCAGGTTGTTTGATGTATGTGCTTGTGACCTTTGTTGAATAATTAATATTATGGTTGTATGCATCGCTCGATGCAGAGGCCGGTGCTTGCTCCCCTTTTTGAAAAAAGATGAGAGACGATTCCATAGAAGTTGCCAAACAAAGATTTTAAGGTCGGGGTTTTTGCATGGTTGTCCCTTAATCAATCGTGTGGTCAGAATTTTTTTCACGATTGTCCCAAAATCAATCGTGTGGCAAGTATAGTGCTCGTGCCTAGTGAAACATCTTAAAGCCGACATCCGGTGGGAGTGTGTGCTTTATGTTAGACTACATATGGAAATATTCTAATTTTATTGTACATTTGTTAAAATGCTTGATTTTTTCTAAATGGCACCGCAACTTTTTCAAAATAAAAATAATAATTTCAATTACATAAATATTGTATAAAACAGATTTTTTTAGTTTTAAAACAAAGTATGGGAAAGCAAAGTAAAACTAACCTAAAACTTAAAAGGCTAGAAAACCAAAAAACCGAAAAGTCCGGAAAACTGAAAATGAAAATCACTAAAATGGAGCCTGTAGTACTCGGTTAACCCACTTATTTACGTAGCACACACGACGCAGAACTGGGCCGACCCATGGAAGCTCTAGCCTATCCTCCACACTTTGTCGCACATAGCGGCGAATATGGGGCGATCCCTATTTGGCGCTTCAGGCGCCCGTTACAACCTGCAGCCTCTTCATTGCAACCGCTGCACTATAATCACCAGGCCACCACCCAGCTAGTGTAAAATATTTCATTTTTTCTTTTATTCGCTATTCATTTTGGTTTACGTTTATGTTTTTATTTTTTTCTCATGCTTTTTTGTTTTCATTAATGCGTAGTCTTCTATTTTTTGAACCTTTTTTCTAAATTCATGACCTTTTTTTCACAATTGATTATCTTTTTTCACAATCAATGAATTTTTTTCAAGTTCAATACTTTCTTTCATATTCGATGAATTTTGCAAAAAATTGATGAACTTGTTCCAAATTCGATGAACTTTTTTTGCAATTCGATGAACTGTTTAAGAATTTAATGAACTTTTATCAAATTTGATGAACTTTTATTTCCAATTTGATGAGATTATTAAAAAACAATGAACTTTTTTAAAATTGGATAAACGTTTTTCAAATTCACAACCTTTCTGCATTTTGCAAACTTTCTTTTCAATTCATGGTTGACGTGAATGCTTTTTCACATTTATGTTTTCTTTATTCAAATAATTTATAGTGGGTATATAATACTCGTATATGTTTAATGTTTGTACTGCATGAAATATCAAAGAGCTCTGTTTTCCTCAAATAGCAAACAAACTGAGCTTGGTCCAGTGGTTAACTCGTGTGGGGGTCGACTTGGGCGTCGGGAGTTCGAGTCACTTCTACCTGAATAAAAGTGGACCTTGACCTTTTGCTTTTCAGCAGGTTGCTAGGCTGGCCCACTTCGTTTCCGTTTATGCCCTCTATTGTTGCCATAGTGGTAAATAAGCACAGCCTCGCCTTAAGGATTCTATGAAATGTTCGTTTTTGTTGTACTCATTTTTCCTTTTTTCTACATTATTACTTTTACTTTCTAACAATTATTTTCACCTTTTTCATTCTAGTTCTTTGGGGTGGGGGATATGTACATTTTTATTTATTATATGAACATACATTGTAACACACAAGAACATTTTTTGCCAAATGTATGAACTTTAAGAAACAAATGCATGGACATCACGGACATTTTTCTAGAAGGTAGTGACCAGTTTTTTCAAATATACGAACAAATTTTCTAGATAAACTATTATTTTTAGATGGAAAAATTATTTATTTAACTATATTTTAAGAAAATGTTAGATGTAAACATGAATATAAAACAATTTGTTTTAGCAGACTGCAATGTAGCTTGCGGTGGGAATAAACAATATTTTTTCTATGAGTTACATTTCCTTTTGCCTTTTCATTGTTTTACCATTTATGGTTTCAGTTTTACAATCTCACAAGTGCATGACAAATCTAGCCGTGCATGGACCTTTCTAGAAATGATATAATTTTTAAAATATGTACATGTATTTTGCATGTAAGAACTTTTTAAAAATACAAGATTTTTGTCAATACACACGAACTATTTTTAATCCAAGATGAACGTTGTTTTCTTCAAAAATAGGCTTCCAATGTATATGTCCAAAACATTTCTCCAAATAAAATTTGAAGTAGATAAAATATTGGTTTGGAATAATATTTTCAAACAAAAAATATATAAAATTATTGGGTCGGCTTTTATCGCTAACCTTGTAGCTTATCGAGGCTATTCATACAACTCGGACCATAATACTACATGGTTTTCGAGGGAAATGCTCTTTGGTTCCTTGGTGTATATACATTTGATATGACAAATTTTTAAATAATTTTGGAAAAAGTGAAAAAATCTCCAACCTTTTTGCGGAATAAACTTGACTTTGTTTTACGGCAGTTTATAAGTTTTCACGAAGGAAAAAACCCTGTTGACTTCAGGGAAAAAAAAAATTAAATTTATTTCCATATAGAAGGCACTATTCACACCTATTTGACCATAAATTTTGTTTTTGGGCAAAAGTCAACTGGGTTTTTGTGAATTATTTTAGAGTACAATAGAAGGTCAAGTTTATTTCCAAAATATTTTCAGACTTCTTTGACTTTGTATTTAATAACTATTTTTGCATATATGGTGTATATACACCTAGGAACCAGACGTTCCTATCATGGTTTTCGAGGGAAATATACTTGTAGAGGTGCCAAATATAGGCCTTGCAGCAGGACATGCAGTATCTACTGCTGAGCTCAAATACTCCCTTATGAACAGTAAAACTGAAAAAATGTCATAAAAAATATGATTTCTTATGACAATAAACATTGATGAGTCATCTACGTATGTACAAGTTTTGGTGTGAAGGAAAAAAAATTCCTAAATTCTCTAAAAAACAAAAATGATGCACCAAAAAGACTATTTATCAAAGTATTTTAGAGCAATGATTTTGTTTGTTTGCCCAGAGCATTAGGCATGTTCTTTCTTCACAAAAATTTGCACGTGTATATAAAATTTGTCAATGTTTGTTACCAATCAATTTCAATTCTTTTTTTGTTTTTTTGCTTCTTTTATTTTATTTTCCTGAGGGAGTATCTGAGCTCGAGCAGAATGGTACTTTGAGCTTTAAGCAGTGGTACACTTTCTAAAAACGAAGTTGTAACTTGCAAATGTAAAAGTACTCAATAACGCAAAGCAAAAATAGTGTGGTGTAATTTATGTACATACATAGCAGTTTAATGTTGTTACGGACTGGACTAACTTCCGAATAATTGGAAGATTGCGACATATTCAAACGCTCTTTTTTCTTCTTTCTAGCTAATCACATACCTAATTCCTGTTTTTATTCTAGCTAATTGTGTTCATGACGGAGGAATCTCACTCAACCGGCGTTGACTCATGATTCCATGCATGCATGCAAACTAAAGACAAAATAGATGATGTCAGCAAAATATTCTTCCTATTTTGAAATGTTAAAATGTTTTGTAACTCAAACCATCGCTCTGATTAAAAATCCGTCTTCACATAAAAAAGTCGCCGCGACGAGATCTTTGAACTAGATCCCATGTTGGTATGTTTCGACACCTTCTTTTTAGTTCAAAAGTTACCATGTCTGGACTTCATAAATTATCATGCTTACAATACGTAACTTATCATCGTGTTTACACTCAAGTTACCGGGATACATTTTAACTACTTTTTTTTCAGGTTAAAAATTACCATGGCATTTGTAAGTAAGTATTAGGTTTGCAAATACCTTGTATACCATTGATGTCGTGTGTGGGCCACGAGGTGAGGTCCATTTGCCGACACAACATGGCCCATTTTATAAATTGGAACTTTGTGGGTATTATCATAATGTTTACACAAAAGTTACCGGGGTCTATTTTTCAACAAAATTTTATCTCAGGGGTAAAAAATTAATGTGGTGTTTGTAGTTAGTTATCAGCTTTGTTTTGTGTGTGTTACCGTGCTATTTGCACATAAGGTACCACATATATTTTCAGCAACTTTTTCCGCTTGGGTCAAAAAATTACCGTGGTGTTTGTACATGAGTTATCAGCTCCCGAGTGCATATATTATCATGCTACTTACACATAAATTATCTGAATATTTTTCAATAACTATTTCCTGTGGTAAAAAAGTTATAGCGAAGTTTGTACATGAATTATCAGCTCTGATGTGCATGTGTTACCATGCTAGGATGAAGGTCCAGGTTTTAATAAGTTTGTACAATTCAAAAGGAACAAATTAGCGTATAAGTGTATGCAAGTAAAATATTAGTTGGAATCGTACACATTCAATTTCTAGTTGAGTTGGTTAGTCTTGCATGTATTGAACGGTGAGGGCAAGATCCAATGCGCGCAGTTTTTTCACCAAGACGAAAAAACAAGCTTTAAATGGCAGTACACGATAATTAGGAGCCCATTAATCATGCAAATTAAGAAACAAGGGAATTAAATCATGCTAATTAAGAGTCAAAGGACTAAATCGGGTCAATTAATAGATCCCGCAATTAAAATCTTGTTAATTAAGGAGACACATAAACCAGAATATGAAAGACTCGTGCGAGAACGCTAGATAAAAGATCGATGGTATGCGGACCGTTCGGAGCTATAGCAAAAATCAGAACGGTCGGAAATTAGCTTACTCATATGGTTACTTCTCAACTATATGAATCAAAAATACAGTACAACTTTAAAATCTGGTGCAAGCACTAGTGTTAGTGGCTGCACATATGATTATTTGCCCTTAAAAGTACCTATTACATGATTGTATATATTGTTGTACTCGTCGTGCATTTCAGTTATTTTTTGCCGAAAACGAGAATGAGCCCCCGACATCTAACCATGAATTTCAGCATATGTTGGTGTAGTTCCATTAGTGAGAATCAATGCAGCAATGATCGCGGTCTCCACAGTAGCATTTGCTCAGACCTTCTTTGTCACATAAAGCTTTGCATGAACCAACTGTGCAATTGATCTCGAAACATTCCGCTACCAATCTTGAAGTACCTGCGTCATGGCCAGTTGAGGTAGCCACAACCGATATTAGTATGTATACTATGCATATATTACCTGGGTTTACCCCAGCATCCCGGAGAGTGTGTGCAGATAATAAACATAAAAAAAATAAAATAATAAAGTTAAAGAAATGTTTATACTCCTACCCATTATATTCCTCCCAGCAGCTTGGCCTGGCAAGAAAGTGGCGGATATGACAATAAGGGCAAGCAAGTACATAGCCCTCGTATTGTTCTTCATAAGCGCCATCAGTAGTGCTTGGGTATTGTTTTCACCTATTGTTGTAGTTCTTCTCGTCGATATGTATCTGTGCAGCTGTGTTCCTTCTCTTCCTAGTGTTTATATAGCCCTATATGCATTTATGTTACAAATATATTGCTGGAATTCAATATACCCCTATATGTAGCTCGAATTAATCCACATTATTCCTATATATATAGATATATTCATATTTCATACTATAACATAGTGTATATCTCTGATAGCGTGTCAAGGATTAATTAGATACCAATATTTGAGATATGAAATTTAAATAGTTTACTAAAACAGGGGAATCTCACATCGCGGGATATACAATGTGGATGGCATGGTATCCATGATTTACGGATGGTACAATATGTTTCTCTTTGACTATCTAGTTAATTAGTATTAGTAGGAGTATTTAACAATATCATATTTATGTTTCTATAGCAGTAATATATTTTTATTATTCGGGAAATAGTTAATTTCTCCCAGACGCCGCTTAGCCTTATTTCGCATCTACTCCCCCCGTTCCTAAATATTTGTCTTTCTACATTCTAAAATATGTCTATATACATCCGTATATGGTAGTCCATTTGAAATTTCTAAAAAGACAAATATTTAGGACGGAGGGAGTAAATGGCAAATCTCCAAGTCAATTCAAGTCAACAAAAGTACAAACCATAGTTAACAAGTCAAAGGAAGAGAGAAGATAAATAAACAAAGTCAATGGGAGAAATACAATGCAAGATGACCATGGGATAAATGGGGTACTCTACTATGGACTATGCACCCGTCTTCCTCCCTAGTCCACCATGAACCAATAGAATATGATCTTGCACTCACTTCTCTCCCTGGGTAGCATTGGTCATTTTTAAGGACCCCTAACCCATATAAACCTTCCCATGGCACATCTAGCCACTCAACTCAATCTCACTTGAATAAAACTAAGGGAAATTTTAACATGCTCCCACTGTCCACCACCTCCAATGGACCTTCTAAGGGTTGAGTTTGGGTGCCCAGACCAAAGGTACCTTGCAAGGCTCGGATCGACAAGATAAATATAGAGTACAATGTGACGACATTGCCTTTTGAGGTTCCTGTCATTAGTCAAGCGATTCTCTTGTCGAAGGATCTCCAAAATGGCCTTGCTTCATACTCGAGCCACTCATCTAGAGATTCCCTTATCACATCTCTAACATAGGAGATGGCCATGCTTCATGAGCCAACATAACCTAATTAAGGACATCTCCAACGCCGACTGTCAAACCGTCCGTAACCGTCAGGACCGTGCGGTTATCCAACGCGGTCCTGAGTTAGTCTGTTCAGCGCGTCAGACGTACTTTTTCTCGCAAATCAGAGACAAACTAGGGGTGGGAACTTTGCGGACGTCCGGGCCGCTGCCACGCCTGGGTTTAGCAACCATCACCCACCCAAAAATCTCTTCCTCGCCCGTGCGTTTTCCCCCAGACGTTGGTCAACGCCGCTACAAAGCGTGAACGCCACATTCATACTGGCCCAAAGAGGACACGATCTCTCACTGGAGCTGGCATTGAGGCGGACCGTCGGCTGATAGTGCCGCCTACGCCGCTTACTGGTGCACACGACATCTCTGCGCATTCAAACGACACCAGTCCGTCTGCCACCCTCCATTAAATGTATGCCGAGGAACCTACTCCGGTGCCACCCGTTCGTCTGTCTGCCGCCCACCGTTAAGGAAATTGCCGCCTGGCCTGCCTCTGCCCGTTATTTAAACCCGAGGCCGGAAACACAGCGCATCAATCAACCTTCCTTCACTCCGCCCACACCTACGATGGCCTCCTCGAGCTCCAAAACCTTATGGGAGTGCTCTTGTCCGAGCATATGGAGGGCATCACCGGAGGCCGGCACTGTGGATGCCCAATGACAGATGCGGACGATGAGCTGGTGCCACCGTCCACGCTAGCCAATGTTAGCATCACCATGGTCGAGGCCCGTGCTCACTACACCGACTGTTGGAAATATGCCCTAGAGGCAATAATAAAATAGTTATTATTATATTTTCTTGTTCATGATAATTGTCTATTGTTCATGCTATAATTGTATTAACAGGAAACCGTAATACATGTGTGAATACATAGACCACAACATGTCCCTAGTGAGACTCTAGTTGACTAGCTCGTTGATCAATAGATGGTTGTGGTTTCCTGACCATGGACATTGGATGTCATTGATAACGGGATCACATCATTAGTAGAATGATGTGACGGACAAGACCCAATCCTAAGCATAGCACAAGATCGCGTAGTTCGTTTGCTAGAGATTTTCTAATGTCAAGTATCATTTCCTTAGACCATGAGATTGTGCAACTCCCGGATGCCGTAAGAATGCTTTGGGTGTATCAAACGTCACAACGTAACTGGGTGGCTATAAAGGTGCACTACAGGTATCTCTGAAAGTATCTGTTGGGTTGGCACGAATCAAGACTGGGATTTGTCACTCCGTATGACGGAGAGGTATCTCTGGGCCCACTCGGTAACGTATCATCATAATGAGCTCAATGTGACTAAGGAGTTAGTCACGGGATCATGTGTTACGAAATGAGTAAAGAGACTTGCCGGTAACAAGATTAAACGAGGTATGGGGATACAGTCGATCGAATCTTGGGCAAGTAACATACCGATGGACAAAGGGAATTGCATACGGGATTGATTGACTCCCCGACATCGTGGTTCATCCGATGATATCATCGTGGAACATGTGGGAGCCAATATGGGTATCCAGATCCCGCTATTGGTTATTGGCCGGAGAGGTATCTCAGTCATGTCTGCATGGTTCCCGAACCCGTAGGGTCTACACACTTAAGGTTCGGTGATGCTAGAGTTCTCCGGAGTCCCGGATGAGATCCCGGACATCATGAGAAGTTCTGGAATGGTCTGGAGGTGAAGATTTATATACGGGAAGTCCAGTTTTAGTTGCCGGAATGGTTTTGGGGGTTATCAGTATTGTACCGTGACCATCGAAAGGTGTCCTGGGGTCCACCGGGTGGGGCCACATGCCCCGGAGGACTTAATGGGCTGAATATGGGATGGGAACCAGCCCCATAGTGGGATGCTGCGCCCCCAAGGACCCAAGGCGCCTAGGGTTGGAAACCCTAAGGGGAGGGGGCGCCCCCACCTGCTTGGGGGCAAGTTTCCCCCTCTTGGCCGCCGCCCCCCTCTAGATGCATCTAGGGGGGCCGGCCCCCTCTTCCCCCCCTATAAATAGTGTGTGGGGGGGGGGGGAGGACAGCCGCACCCCTTCCCCTGGCGCAACCCTCCCCCTCCAACTCCTCCTCCTCCGTAGTGCTTGGTGAAGCCCTGCCGGAGAACCGCAAGCTCCACCACCACGCCGACGTGCTGCCGGAGCTCTCCCTCAACTTCTCCTCTCCCCTTGCTGGATCAAGAAGGAGGAGACGTCCCCGGGCTTTACATGTGTTGAACATGGAGGCGCCGTCCGTTCGGCGCATGGATCGGATCTTCCGCGATTTGAATCGCCGCGAGTACGACTCCATCAACCGCGTTCTTGTAATGCTTCGGCTTAGCAATCTTCAAGGGTATGAAGATGCACTCCCTCTCACTCGTTGCTAGCATCTCCTAGATTGATCTTGGTCACAGTAGGAAAATTTTGAATTATTACTATGTTCCCCAACAGTGGCATCATGAGTTAGGTCTGTGCGTAGATTCTATGCACGAGTATAACACAAAGTAGTTGTGGGCAATGATTTGGTCAATTTGCTTACCGTTACTAGTCTTATCTTGATTCGACGGCATTGTGGGATGAAGCGGCCCGGACCGACCTTACATGTACGCTTACGTGAGACAGGTTCCACCGAATGACATGCACTTGATGCATAAGGTGGCTAGCGGGTGTCTGTCTCTCCCACATTAGTCGGATCGGATTCGATGAAGAGGGTCCTTATGAAGGGTAAATAGAAATTGGCATATCACCGTTGTGGCTTTTGCGTAGGTAAGAAACGTTCTTGCTAGAAACCCATAGCAGCCACGTAAAACATGCAACGACAATTAGAGGACGTCTAACTTGTTTTTGCAGGGTATGCTATGTGATGTGATATGGCCAAAAGGATGTGATGAATGATATATGTGATGTATGCGATTGATCATGTTCTTGTAGTAGGAATCACGACTTGCATGTCGATGAGTATGACAACCGGCACGAGCCATAGGAGTTGTCTTAATTTATTGTATGACCTGTGAGTCAATGTAAACGCCATGTAATTACCTTACTTTATTGCTAACCGTTAGCCATAGTAGTAGAAGTAATAGTTGGCGAGACAACTTCATGAAGACACGATGATGGAGATCATGGTGTCATGCCGGTGACGAAGGTGATCATGCCGCGCCTCGAAGATGGAGATCAAAGTCGCAAGATGATATTGGCCATATCATGTCACTTTATGATTTGCATGTGATGTTTGTCATGTTTACATCTTATTTGCTTAGAACGACAGTAGCATAAATAAGATGATCCCTCACTAAAATTTCAAGAGATGTGTTTGTTGGGGAACGTAGCACAAATTCAAAATTTTCCTACGTGTCACCAAGATCTATCTATGGAGAAACTAGCTTCGAGGGGAAGGAGAGTGCATCTACATACCCTTGTAGATCGCTAAGCGGAAGCGTTCAAGTGAACAGGGTTGATGGAGTCGTACTCGTCGTGATTCAGATCACCGATGATCCTAGTGCCGAACGGACGGCACCTCCGCGTTCAACACACATACAGCCCGGTGACGTCTCCCATGCCTTGATCCAGCAAGGAGAGAGGGAGAGGTTGAGGAAGACTCCATCCAACAGCAGCACAACGGCGTGGTGGTGATGGAGGAGCATGGCAATCCTGCAGGGCTTCGCCAAGCACCGCAGAAGAGGAGAAGGACTTGGGAGAGGAGAGGGCTGCACCAAAGGCAAAAGGTGTGTCTCAAGAGGCCCTCCTACCCCCACTATATATAGGGAGCCCAGGGGGGGGTGCGCCAGCCCTAGGAGATCCAATCTCCTAGGGGGCGGTGGCCAGGGGAGGTTTCCCTCCCCCCCAAGGCACCTAGGAGGTGCCTTCCCTCCTTGGGACTCTTCCTTAGGGTTCCCCCTCCACCCTAGGCGCATGGGCCCTAGGGGAAGTGGCGCCCCAGCCCACTTTGGGCTGGATCCCTTCTCACTTCAGCCCATGGGACCCTCCGGGATAGGTGGCCCCACCTGGTGGGCCCCCGGGACCCTTCCGGTGGTCCCGGTACAATACCGATGACCCCGAAACTTGTCCTGATGGCCGAAATAGGACTTCCTATATATAAATCTTTACCTCCGGACCATTCCGGAACTCCTCGTGACGTCCGGGATCTCATCCGGGACTCCGAACAACATTCGGTAACCACATAAAAGCTTCCTTTATAACCCTAGCGTCATCGAACCTTAAGTGTGTAGACCCTACGGGTTCGGGAGACATGCAGACATGACCGAGACGTTCTCCGGTCAATAACCAACAGCGGGATCTGGATACCCATGTTGGCTCCCACATTTTCCACGATGATCTCATCGGATGAACCACGATGTCAAGGACTTAATCAATCCCGTATACAATTCCCTTTGTCTAGCGGTATTGTACTTGCCCGAGATTCGATCGTCGGTATCCCTATACCTTGTTCAATCTCGTTACCGGCAAGTCTCTTTACTCGTTCCGTAACACATCATCCCGTGATCAACTCCTTGATCACATTGTGCACACTATGATGATGTCCTACCGAGTGGGCCCAGAGATACCTCTCCGTTTACACGGAGTGACAAATCCCAGTCTCGATTCGTGCCAACTCAACAGACACTTTCGGAGATACCTGTAGTGCACCTTTATAGTCACCCAGTTACGTTGTGACGTTTGGTACACCCAAAGCATTCCTACGGTATCCGGGAGTTGCACAATCTCATGGTCTAAGGAAATGATACTTGACATTAGAAAAGCTTTAGCATACGAACTACACGATCTTTGTGCTAGGCTTAGGATTGGGTCTTGTCCATCACATCATTCTCCTAATGATGTGATCCCGTTATCAATGACATCCAATGTCCATGGTCAGGAAACCGTAACCATCTATTGATCAACGAGCTAGTCAACTAGAGGCTTACTAGGGACATGGTGTTGTCTATGTATCCACACATGTATCTGAGTTTCCTATCAATACAATTATAGCATGGATAATAAACGATTATCATGAACAAGGAAATATAATAATAATCAATTTATTATTGCCTCTAGGGCATATTTCCAACAGTCTCCCACTTGCACTAGAGTCAATAATCTAGTTCACATCGCCATGTGATTAACACTCACAGGTCACATCGCCATGTAACCAACATCCAAAGAGTTTACTAGAGTCAATAATCTAGTTCACATCACTATGTGCTTAACACTCAATGAGTTCTGGGTTTGATCATGTTGCTTGTGAGAGAGGTTTTAGTCAACGGGTCTGAACCTTTCAGATCCGTGTGTTCTTTACAAATCTCTATGTCATCTCCTAGATGTAGCTACCACGCTCTATTTGGAGCTATTCCAAATAACTGTTCTACTTGGAGCTATTCGAAATCGTTGCTCCATTATACGTATCCGGTATCTCTACTCAGAGCTATCCGGATAGGTGTTAAGCTTGCATCGACGTAACCCTTTACGACGAACTCTTTTACCACCTCCATAATCGAGAAAATTCCTTAGTCCACTAGTTACTAAGGATAACTTTGACCGCTGTCCTGTGATCCATTCTTGGATCACTCTTGTACCCCTTGACTGACTCATGGCAAGGCACACTTCAGGTGCGGTACACAGCATAGCATACTGTAGAGCCTATGTCTTAAGCATAGGGGACGACCTTCGTCCTTTCTCTCTATTCTGCCGTGGTCGAGCTTTAAGTCTTAACTTCATACCTTACAACTCAGGCAAGAACTCCTTCTTTGACTGATCCATCTTGAACACCTTCAAGATCATGTCAAGGTATGTGCTCATTTGAAAGTACTATTAAGCGTTTTGATCTATCCTTATAGATCTTGATGCTCAATGTTCAAGTAGCTTAATCCAGGCTTTCCATTGAAAAAATACTTTCCAAATAACCCTATATGCTTTCCAGAAATTCTATGTCATTTCTAATCAACAATATGTCAACAACATATACTCATCAGAAATTCTATAGTGCTCCCACTCACTTCTTTGGAAATACAAGTTTCTCATAAACTTTGTATAAACCCAAAATCTTTGATCATCTCATCAAAGCATACATTCCAACTCCGAGATGCTTACTCCAGTCTTTAGAAGGATTGCTGGAGTTTTGCATACTTATTAGCATCTTTCAGGATTGACAAAACCTTCCGGTTGTATCACATACAACCTTTCCTCAAGAAAATGTCGTCGAGGAAACAATGTTTTGACATCCTATCTGCAAGATTTCATAAATAATGCAGTAATCGCTAATATAATTCCAACAGACTCTTAGCATCGCTACGAGTGAGAAAGTCTCATCGTAGTCAACTCCTTGAACTTGTCGGAAAACATCTTAACGACAAGTCGAGCTTTCTTAATGGTGATATTTACCATCATTGTCCATCTTCCTTTTAAAATCCATCTGCACTCAACAGCCTCACGACCATCGAGCTGTTCTGTCAAAGTCTACACTTTGTTTCCATACATGGATCCTCTCTCGGATTTTATGGCCTCGAGCCATTTATCGGAATCCGGGCCCACCATCGCTCCTCCATAGCTCGTAGGTTCATTGTTGTCTAGCAACATGACTTCCAAGACAGGACTACGTACCACTCTGAAGTAGTACGCATCCTTGTCATCCCACGAGGTTTGTTAGTGACTTGATCTGAAGTTTCATGATCACTATCATAAGCTTCCACTTCAATTGGTGTAGGTGCCATAGGAACAACTTCCTGTGCCCTGCCACACACTAGTTGAAGAGACGGTTTAATAACCTTATCAAGTCTCCACCATCCTCCCACTCAATTCTTTCGAGAGAAACTTTTCCTCGAGAAAGGACCCGATTCTAGAAACAATCCCTTATTGCTTTCGAATCTGAGACAGTAGGTATACCCAACTGTTTTGGGTGTCCTATGAAGATGCATTTATCCGCTTTGGGTTTGAGCTTATCAACCTGAAACTTTTTCACATAAGCGTCGCAGCCCCAAACTTCTAAGAAATGACAGCTTAGGTTTCTCTAAACCATAGTTCATTCGGTGTCGTCTCAACGGAACTACGTGGTGCCCCATTTAAAGTGAATGTGGTTGTCTCTAATGCCTAACCCATAAACTATCGTGGTAATTTGATAAGAGACATCATGGTATGCATCATATCTAATAGGGTGCAGTTATGATGTTCGGACACACCATCACACCATGGTGTTCCTGGCTGTATTAGTTGTGAAACAATTTCCACAATGTCTTAATTCTGTGCCAAACTCGTAATTCAGATATTCATCTCTATGATCATATCATAGATATTTTATCCTCTTGTCACGACGATCTTTCAACTTCACCCTGAAATTACTTGAACCTTTCAATAATTCAGACTCGTGATTCATCAAGTAAATATACTCAACATTTACTCAAATCATCTGTGAAGTAAGAACATAACGATATCCACTACACGCCTCAGCACTCATTGGACTGCACACATCAAAATGTATTACTTCCAACAAGTTGCTTTCTAGTTCCATTTTACTGAAACCGAGGCTTTCAGTCATCTTGCCCATGTGGTATGATTTGCATGTCTCAAGCGATTCAAAATCAAGTGAGTCAAAATGGACCATTTGCATGGAGTTTATTCATGCATATACACCAATAGACATGGTTCGCATGTCTCAAACTTTTCAAAACGAGTGAGCCCAAAGATCCATCAACATGGAGCTTCTTCATGCGTTTTATACCGATATGACTTAAGTGGCAGTGCCACAAGTAGGTGGTACTATCATTACTATCTTTTGGCATGAACATGTGTATCACTACGATCGAGATTCAATAAACTATCCATTTTAGGTGTAAGACCATTGAAGGTATTATTCAAATAAACAGAGTAACCATTATTCTCCTTAAATGAATAACCGTATTGCGACAGACATAATCCAATCATGTCTATGCTCAATGCAAACACCAATCTCGATGATAGAGGGAGCGCACGATATTTGATCAACCTTGGAAATACTTCTATCACATATCGTCATCTCACCTTTAGCTAGTCTCCGTCTATTCCGTAGCTTTTATTTCGAGTTACTAACACTTAGCAACCGAACCGGTATCTAATACCCTGGTGCTACTAGGAGTACTAGTAAAGTACACATTAACATAATGTATATCCAATATACTTCTATCGACAGCCTTCTCATCTACCAAGTATCTAGGGTAATACTGCTCTAGTGGCTGTTCCCCTTATTACAGAAGCACTTAGTCTCGGGTTTGGGTTCAACCTTGGGTTTCTTCACTAGAGCAGCAGCTGAATTGCCGTTTCATGAAGTATCCCTTCTTGCCCTTACCCTTCTTGAAACTAGTGGTTTCACCAACCATCAACGATTGATGCTCCTTCTTGATTTCTACTTTTGCGGTGTCAAACATCGCGAATATCACAAGGATCATCATATATGTCCCTGATATATTATAGTTCATCACGAAGCTCTAGCAGCTTGGTGGTAATGACTTCGGAGAAACATCACTATCTCATCTGGAAGATTAACTCCCACTTGATTCAAGTGATTGTTGTACTCAGACAATATGAGCACAAGCTCAACAATTGAGCTTTTCTCCCTTAGTTTGCAGGCTAAGAAAATCGTCGGAGGTCTTATACCTCTTGACGTGGGCACGAGCCTGAAATCCCAATTTCAGCCCTCGAAACATCTCATATGTTTCGTGACGTTTCAAAAACGTCTTCGGTGCCTCAACTCTAAACCGTTTAACCGAACTATCACGTAGTTATCAAAACGTGTATGTCAGATGTTCGCAACATCCACAGACAACGTTCGAGGTTCAGCACACTGAGCGGTGCATTAAGGACATAAGCCTTCTAAGAAGCAATGAGGACAATCCTCAGTTTACGGACCTAGTCCGCATAATTGCTACTATCAACTTTCAACTAATTTTTCTCTAGGAACATATCTAAACAGTAGAACTATAACGCGAGCTACGACATAATTTGCGAATTCCTTTTGACTATGTTCAGGATAATTAAGTTCATCTTATGAACTCCCACTCAGATAGACATCCCTCTAGTCATCTAAGTGATTACATGATCCGAGTCAACTAGGCCGTGTCCGATCATCACGTGAGACGAACTAGTCAACGTCGGTGAACATCTTTATGTTGATCGTATCTTCTATACGACTCATGCTCGACCTTTCGGTCTTCTGTGTTCCGAGGCCATGTCTGTACATGCTAGGCTCGTCAAGTTAACCCTAAGTGTTTTGCATGTGTAAAACTGTCTTACACCCGTTGTATGTGAACGTAAGGATCTATCACACCCGATCATCACGGCGTGCTTCGAAACGACGAACTGTAGCAACGGTGCACAGTTAGGGGAGAACACTTCTTGAAATTTTAATGAGGGGTCATCTTATTTACTACCGTCGTTCTAAGTAAACAAGATGCATAAACATAATAAACATCACATGCAATTATATAGTAGTGACATGATATGGCCAATATCATATAGCTCCTTCGATCTCCATCTCCGGGGCTCCATGATCATCTTGTCACCGGCATGACACCATGATCTCCATCATCATGATCTGCATCATCGTGTCTTCATGAATTTTTCTCGCCAACTATTACTTCTACTTCTACAGCTAACGGTTAGCAATAAAGTAAAGTAATTACATGACGTTGATGTTGACACGCAGGCCATAAATAAATAAAGACAACTCCTTAGGCTCCTGCCGGTTGTCATACTCATCGACATGCAAGTCGTGATTCCTATTACAAGAACATGATCAATCTCATACATCACATATATCATTCATCACATCCTTTTTGGCCATATCACATCACATAGCATACCCTGCAAAAACAAGTTAGACGTCCTCTAATTGTTGTTTGCATGTTTTACGTGGCTGCTATGGGTTTCTAGCAAGAACGTTTCTTACCTACGCAAAGACCACAACGTGATATGCCAATTGCTATTTACCCTTCATAAGGACCCTGTTCATCAAATCCGATCCGACTAAAGTGGGAGAGACAGACACCCGCCAGCCACCTTACGCAACTAGTGCATGTTTGTCGGTGGAACCGGTCTCACGTAAGAGTACGTGTAAGGTTGGTCCGGGCCGCTTCATCCCACGATGCCGCCGAATCAAGATAAGACTAGTAACGGCAAGCATATTGAACAAAATCAACGCCCACAACTACTTTGTGTTCTACTCGTGCATAGAATCTACGCAATAAACCTGGCTCTGATACCACTGTCGGGGAACGTAGCAGAAATTCAAAATTTTCCTACGTGTCACCAAGATCTATCTATGGAGAAACTAGCAACGAGGGGAAGGAGAGTGCATCTACATACCCTTGTAGATCGCTAAGCGGAAGCGTTCAAGTGAACGGGGTTGATGGAGTCGTACTCGTCGTGATTCGGATCACCGATGATCCTAGTGCCGAACGGACGGCACCTCCGCGTTCAACACACGTACAGCCCGGTGACGTCTCCCATGCCTTGATCTAGCAAGGAGAGAGGGAGAGGTTGAGGAAGACTCCATCCAACAGCAGCACAACGGCGTGGTGGTGATGGAGGAGCGTGGCAATCCTGCAGGGCTTCGCCAAGCACCGTAGAAGAGGAGAAGGACTTGGGAGAGGAGAGGGCTGCACCAAAGGCAAAAGGTGTGTCTCAAGAGGCCCTCCTACCCCCACTATATATAGGGAGCCCAAGGGGGGGTGCGCCAGCCCTAGGAGATCCAATCTCCTAGGGGGCGGCGGCCAGGGGAGGTTTCCCTCCCCCCAAGGCACCTAGGAGGTGCCTTCCCTCCTTGGGACTCTTCCTTAGGGTTCCCCCTCCACCCTAGGCGCATGGGCCCTAGGGGAAGTGGCGCCCCAGCCCCATTTGGGCTGGATCCCTTCTCACTTCAGCCCATGGGACCCTCCGGGATAGGTGGCCCCACCCGGTGGGCCCCCAGGACCCTTCCGGTGGTCCCGGTACAATACCGATGACCCCGAAACTTGTCCTAATGGCCGAAATAGGACTTCCTATATATAAATCTTTACCTCCGGACCATTCCGGAACTCCTCGTGACGTCTGGGATCTCATCCGGGACTCCGAACAACATTCGGTAACCACATAAAAGCTTCCTTTATAACCCTAGCGTCATCGAACCTTAAGTGTGTAGACCCTACGGGTTCGGGAGACATGCAGACATGACCGAGACGTTCTCCGGTCAATAACCAACAGCGGGATCTGGATACCCATGTTGGCTCCCACATTTTCCACGATGATCTCATCGGATGAACCACGATGTCAAGGACTTAATCAATCCCGTATACAATTCCCTTTGTCTAGCGGTATTGTACTTGCCCGAGATTCGATCGTCGGTATCCCTATACCTTGTTCAATCTCGTTACCGGCAAGTCTCTTTACTCGTTCCGTAACACATCATCCCGTGATCAACTCCTTGATCACATTGTGCACACTATGATGATGTCCTACCGAGTGGGCCCAGAGATACCTCTCCGTTTACACGGAGTGACAAATCCCAGTCTCGATTCGTGCCAACCCAACAGACACTTTCGGAGATACCTGTAGTGCAACTTTATAGTCACCCAGTTACGTTGTGACGTTTGGTACACCCAAAGCATTCCTACGGTATCCGGGAGTTGCACAATCTCATGGTCTAAGGAAATGATACTTGACATTAGAAAAGCTTTAGCATACGAACTACACGATCTTTGTGCTAGGCTTAGGATTGGGTCTTGTCCATCACATCATTCTCCTAATGATGTGATCCCGTTATCAATGACATCCAATGTCCATGGTCAGGAAACCGTAACCATCTATTGATCAACGAGCTAGTCAACTAGAGGCTTACTAGGGACATGGTGTTGTCTATGTATCCACACATGTATCTGAGTTTCCTATCAATACAATTATAGCATGGATAATAAACGATTATCATGAACAAGGAAATATAATAATAATCAATTTATTATTGCCTCTAGGGCATATTTCCAACAGTGTTCCCCCTAACTATGCACCATTGCGAAGGTTTGTTGTTTCGAAGCACCACGTGATGATCGGTGTGATAGATTCTAACGTTCGCATACAATGGGTGTAAGCCAGATTTACACATGCGAAACACTTAGGTTGACTTGACGAGCCTAGCATGTATAGACATGGCCTCGGAACACGAGAGACCGAAAGGTCGAACATGAGTCGTATAGTAGATGCGATCAACATGGAGATGTTCACCATTGATGACTAGTCCGTCTCACGTGATGATCGGACACGACCTAGTCGATTTGGATCATGTATCACTTAGATGACCAGAGGGATTTCTATTTGAGTGGGAGTTTATTAAACAATTTGATTAATTGAACTCATTATCATGAATATAGTGTAAATTGTCTTTGCAAATTATGTTGTAGATCAATAGCTCGCGTTTCAACGCCCTATTTTTAATACATTCCTAGAGAAAGACTAAGTTGAAAGATATTGTGAGCAATTGTGTGAACTAGGGCCGTAGTCAGAGTATTGTCCTCACTGCTACACAGAAGGCTTCTGTCCTTGATGCACCGCTCGGTGTGCCAACCCCTCTAGCGTCGTCTGTGGATGTTGTGAACATCTGGCAGACACGTGAAGGAAATATGCCCTAAAGGAAATAATAAAGTTATTATTTATTTCCTTATTTCATGATAAATGTTTATTATTCATGCTAGAATTGTATTAACCGGAAACATGATACATGTGTGAATACATAGACAAAACAGAGTGTCACTAGTATGCCTCTACTTGACTAGCTCGTTGAATCAAAGATGGTTATGTTTCCTAACCATAGACAAAGATTTGTCATTTGATTAACGAGATCACATCATTAGGAGACTGATGTGATTGACTTGACCCATTCCGTTAGCTTAGCACTTGATCGTTTAGTTTGTTGCTATTGCTTTCTTGAAAGTGCAACTATCCCTAGGTGGTTTTGGTAATTCATAACAACATATAGCTCATTGAGCTAATGCTATTCCAAGATGACTATTTCAGGAAAGCTCAATGATTGGCATGGCATGGATGTGAAAGTGGAACCCTCAAAATGCTAAGGACAAAGGATTGGCTCAAGCTCAAAAGGTCAAGACTCTTCATTTTATATTTTAGTGATCCAAGATCACATTGAGTCTTTAGGAAAACCAATACTATCAAGGAGGGATGAGGTGTTGCTTAATGAGCCTCTTGCTTCATGTGCTTAGTGATATGCTCCAAAACCCTCAACTACTTTCCCATATCCACATATGACCTAAACCCTAAGCCAAACTCGGTCCTACCGATTCTTTCTATCCGGCGCCACCGAGTTTCATTTGTCATAAGCCACTGCCAAACCCTAGCAATTCGGTTCTACCGATAGGGATCTTGGTCTCACCTAGATGGGATTGCAAACTCTTTGTTTCCCTTTTGTAACTTTTTGGTCTCACCGAAAGAGCGAATCGGTCCCACCGAGATTGCAATGTAAATTCAGTGTTTCCTTTTTGTAACTTTTCGGTCTCACCGAAAGAGCAAATCGGTCCCACCGAGTTTGCCTGACCAACTCTCTGGTTAGCTTATTACCAAAATCGGTCCCACCGAGTTTGTGTAATCGGTCTCACCGAGATTACGTTATGCCCAAACCCTAACCATATCGGTCCTACCGAGTTGCATGTCAGTCCCACCGAAAATCTCTAACGGTCACTAGGTTTACCTTTTCGGTCCGACCGAGTTTGTTGATTCGGTCCCACCGAGATTGGAAAACTGTGTGTAACGGTTGGATTTTGTGTGGAGGCTATATATACCCCTCCACCTCCTCTTCATTCGTGGAGAGAGCCATCAGAACACATACACAATTCCAACTCATATGTTCTGAGAGAGAACCACCTACTCATGTGTTGAGACCAAGATATTCCATTCCTACCATATGAATCTTGATCTCTAGCCTTCCCCAAGTTGCTTTCCACTCAAATCTTCTTTCCACAAAATCCAAATCCTATGAGAGAGAGTTGAGTGTTGGGGAGACTATCATTTGAAGCACAAGAGCAAGGAGTTCATTACCTACACACCATTTGTTACTTCTTGGAGAGTGGTGTCTCCTAGATTGGCTAGGTGTCACTTGGGATCCTCCGACAAGATTGTGGAGTTGAACCAAGGAGTTTGTAAGGGCAAGGAGATCGCCTACTTCATGAAGATCTACCGCTAGTGAGGCAAGTCCTTCGTGGGCGATGGCCATGGTGGGATAGACAAGGTTGCTTCTCGTGGACCCTTTGTGGGTGGTTGCTTCTTCGTGGACCCTTCGTGGGTGGTTGCTTCTTCGTGGACCCTTCATGGGTGGAGGCCTCCGTGGACTCGCGCAACCATTACCCTTCATGGGTGGAGCCCTTCGTGGACTCGCGCAACCGTTACCCTTTGTGGGTGGAGCCCTCCGTGGACTCGCGCAACCGTTACCCTTTGTGGGTTGAAGTCTCCGTCAACGTGGATGTAGGATAACACCACCTATCCGAACCACGGGAAAAACATCCGTGTCTCCAATTGCGTTTGAATTCTCCAAACCCTTCCCTTTACATTCTTGCAAGTTGCATGCTTTACTTTCCGCTGCCAATATACTCTTTGCATGCTTGCTTGAATTGTGTGATGATTGCTTGACTTGTCCTACAATAGCTAAAATCTGCCAAGAACTAAAATTGGGAAAAGGTTAAGTTTTTATTTGGTCAAGTAGTCTAATCACCCCCCTCTAGACATACTTTCGATCCTACAAGTGGTATCAGAGCTTTGGTCTCCATTTGCTTTGATCTCCATAGCTTTTGGTGGTCATTGCCTTGGTTTCACAACCTAGGAGAGTATGGCGTCTAGCGAGGGAAATTATCACCGTAGAGGTCCTTACTTTGATGGTACTATTTTTGCTAGTTGTAAGCATAAAATGAAAATGCATATTCTTGGACATAACCCCGCCGTTTGGGCTATTGTGTGTGTTGGTTTGCAAGGTGACTTCTTTGATGGGAAAGAACCAAACCGTGAAGCTACCGCGGATGAGTTGAAGATGTTGCAATACAATGCTCAAGCTTGTGATATTCTCTTCAACGGATTGTGCCCCGAAGAATTCAACAAAATCAGCCGTCTTGAGAATGCAAAGGAAATTTGGGACACTTTGATTGATATGCACGAAGGTACCGACTCCGTCAAGGAATCCAAGTTGGATGTGCTTCAAAGTCAACTTGACAAGTTCAAAATGAAGGATGGTGAAGGTGTCGCTGAAATGTACTCTAGGCTTGCTCTCATCACAAATGAGATTGCTGGCTTAGGAAGTGAAGAGATGACCGATAGATTCATCATCAAGAAGATTCTAAGAGCCTTGGATGGAAAATATGATACCGTGTGCACATTGATCCAAATGATGCCCAATTACAAAGATATCAAGCCAACAGAGGTGATTGGAAGAATTGTTGCTCATGAGATGTCACTTAAGGATAAAGAGGAACTTCACAACAAATCAAGTGGTGTCTACAAAGCCTCATGTGAAGCCCCTACATCATCAAGTGAGAAACAAAACTTCAATGAAGAATTGAGCTTAATGGTGAAGAACTTCAACAAGTTCTACAAGAGTAGAAGCAAAGATAGAAGCTTCAAGTCAAGGTCCTACAATGACAAAACATCTTCTAGTCGAGAGCAAAACTGCTACAGTTGTGGAAGACCCGGACACTATTCCAATGAGTGTATGGCTTCCTACAAGAGAAGAGAAGATTCTCCAAAAAGAAGAAGCAAAGAATCACCACCAAGAGAGAGAAGGAGTAGAGATGATCGTTATGAACGAAGATACTCACGGAGAAGCAAGGATTCGGAAAGGAAGGAAAAATCATCAAGGAGCTACACAAAACGAAGACATCAAGCTCATGTTGGTGAATGGGTATCCGGCTCCGACTCCGACAGCCACTCCGAGAGAAGTTATCACTCCGACTCCGAAGATACTCTAGATGAAGGTGTTGCCGGTCTAGCACTTGTGTCAACCAACTCCTACGACATATTTGACTCACCAAATGAAGGAATTGGAAGATGCTTCATTGCCAAAGGTCCTAAGGTAACACACCCCGAGTATGTTGATTTCAATAGTGATGAAGATGACTTGTTAGGTGATGATTTGCTTGTTGACAACTCTAGTGATGAATACTATGATGAAACGTTAATTAATCATGCTAATCAATATAAAACGAATGACAATGATAAGGAGAAGATTGAGGCTCTAACTAAAGAACTAAACACTCTTAAGTTAGCTCATGAAACAATCTTCGAAGATCATCGAGAACTTTTAAGAGCTCATGAGAAATTACGCCTTGAAAAGCTCAATCTTGAGCAAGAGCATGAGTTCTTAAAAGCAATCAATGATGATCTCCGCAAGAAAAGTTCTTCTTACATTGCCAAGCGTTTACTCTTATCCACTTACATGCCTCAAGTCAAGTCTAGTAACAAGAACAAGAAAGATTCTTCCTCTAGCAGTAACAATGATCATGCTAAATCCAATATTGTTGCTTCTAGTAGTTCTCTTGATTCCACTAATGATTCTCTTAGCCAAGTTACACTTGAGCAAGAAAATAGCTTATTGAAGGGAATTATAGAGAAAGGAGTGTACAAAAGCCTTGCCGGGAGTAAGCAATTCGAGGAAATTGTGCGCAAGCAAGGAATGCACCGGAAGAATCAAGGTGTTGGTTTTGAACGAAAGTTCAATGCCAATGGAGTTGAGTGGGAATAAGATCAATACCCCAAGACAAAGTTTGTTCCTCAACAAGAGAAGTATGATACTTCTTTCAAGGGGACACAAGCTCAAGATGATCTTCCACCACAAGACTACAAGCAAAAAGGCAAGGACAAGCTTCAAGAGGAAATTGATGCATTTGAAGAAGCTCCTAAGACCTTAGTCAAGTGGATTCCCAATACTACTTCAAGTTCCACTTCATCAAGTACGACTACAACTCCAAGGATTCCCATCAAGATGGTGTGGATCCAAAAGAAGAAGAACTAGAGAGTTCTTGAGGGTGACTCCGCCAACATACTTCATTCTCATCATTTTGGCAAGAACAAGTGCAATCAACTTCCACATCTTGCACTAGTTCAAGGAGTCACAAACCCTCTTGTTGGTAAGACAAGGGACAAGGTAACCTAAAAGTTTTCATGGACATCATCTTGTGTGTGCATCACTCTATGTCTATGGATATCCTTGTTTGTTCCTTGTGGGACTAACCCATGTAGGTATTGAAAGTGCAATTCACTCAAATGGATAGCTCCAAGTGATCTACATCAACATTGAGCATCCACATCTTCAACATCTACATGAAGTCATCATCAACAAAACCCGAGGTTAGTTCATCCCTCTAAGGGGGGATATCACATCTAGGGGGAGCTTTACTCTAAGACTTGAGCTAAAGCAACTCTAAAGATGTGAACACAACAATGCTTTATGTAAAAGTGGTAACCCCACTTGAGCTTAAACGATGAGTATGACCTATGATCAAGTGTTCTCACTTGACTCCTAAGTCAATATACTCATATATAGATGACCTTGTCATCGCAAATTGCTTGATAGATGCTAGAATTGGTTGTGCATGCCTTGTCACATATTTCATTTGCCATCTTATTGTGTGAGCATGCTGATTGCATATTTTACTCATTCGAGGACATCCACTTGTTGTTTTGATTGTTTGGTTTTATTTCCTTTTGCCAAGTGGATGGACAAGAATGCCTAAGAACCTCCTCTAGCTATCTATGCTTTTCTCGTCTCAAACTCTATTCATGCTACATCAAAAAATTTGATCAAGTCAGATTCGAACCACTCTGTGTGAGGAGTGCTCGGAGTCCCCGATTCGTCATAGACTTAAACTTCCAAAACCTCTTTATGATTCTCGGTCTGACCGATACCCCATTTTCGGTCCTACCGAGATCATTAAGTTGATCTAGGTTTTCGATCTTGGTGCAACCGATTTGAACCTTTCGGTCACACCGAGTTGCAACAACTGTATACAGTTTTGCATCTCGGTGCCACCGAGCTGTTCCACTCGGTCACACCAACAGGGTCGGGCTATATATAGTCACGGGCAAAAATTTGGAAATTTCTCCGAACCCCTTCGCCCGCGCGATAGCCTGCTCTGCCAACGTGGTCTCCGGATCGTCTCCTCGCCGCCAGCCGCCTCCAGTCGCTGGTCTCCGTCGCCGTCAACGGAAATTCTACCTCACCGTTGCCGCCGTAGCGAGTCTCCGCCGAACTAGGGTATGGACTCGATCTTTGTGCTATTCCCCAATCCGATTCTTAGCACATTGTGATCATCATGATTCTTGCCACGTTTGTTAAACTTCTATCCAGTCAATGAACTCGTAGATTAGGTTTAATTCGAAAATTTTAGGGTTAGGTTTCCGCCGAAACCATCTCGGACCCACCGAGTTGAAAAACTCGGTCCCACCGATTTGGCTTATGCCATTGCACAAGTGAGACTCGGTCTGACCGAGAATTACTTATGGGTGTGACCGATTTTGGAACTTTGTGAAACCCTAGCAGTCTCGATGCCACCGAACTGTGACTCGGTCTGACCGAGTTCACTAGTTTAGGTTCCAA
The DNA here is from genome assembly GCF_056163025.1 of Triticum urartu. Classification (NCBI taxonomy): domain Eukaryota; kingdom Viridiplantae; phylum Streptophyta; class Magnoliopsida; order Poales; family Poaceae; genus Triticum; species Triticum urartu. The sequence goes on from NC_141877.1 coordinate 670,230,575, forward strand.
AACTGCTTCGGTATCACCGAGTTTAAAAATCGGTAGATCCGAGATGATTTCAGTGGGAAACTAAAACTAAGTTTTTGGATCATTCTTTTGCAAAAATCTCTGCATTTTGTGATGCTCATCTATTCTACCTCATCTATAAACTGTTCACAGGGTCAGCAGTCAACTTGTTCATCATGTCAGACCAAAGTGATAGCCAGAACATGTCAGAAGAGCAAGTGCAGATGAGTGAGGGCACTAGTCCCTCAAGTTCTTCAGATGATGGCAGCAGAAGTACTCCTAGCAATCTGCCTAAAGCTGCCACCAGACAGAGGAAGAAGAGAACCTCAGAATCAGAGGATGAGGATTATGTGGCAGAAGAGGAAGCAACTTCCAAGAGAGTTGAGCCAGCACAGGGCATAAAGCCAGGCTTAAAGATCAAAAGGCCAGCAGGTAGGCAGCCTATGCCAAAGGCCAGAGCTTCAACCAAGATTTCTGAAAAGCCTGCACCCATAGAGCCAGTTGCTGCTGAAGGCAAGAAAAGGAAGGAGAGGGTCAAGAAGACCGTAGCCAGAGTACATGCAAAGGCTTCCATCATGGAAGAAGAGGAAGAAGAAGAGGTTGCTGCACCAGCACCTAAGGCACCCAAGCTGATGGGTTATGCCATAAGATCAGGGTCAACTGCTTCCAAGGCCAAGCCAGCTCCAAAGACAAAGCCAAAGAGAAATACAAGAAGCATCCTAGCTGCTGAGAAGAACAAGGCCCCAGTGCCTGAGACTGTTGTTGAAGAAGAAGATGATGAAGAGCAAGTTCTTAGAAAGCTCAAGCCCAAGATCCCAGACCACAACGATGCTCATCCTGTGGCTGAGGATATGAAGCTCAGGAGAGACTCAGGGCTGAGGAAGTGGAGAGAAGCAGATCCGTATGCTTCAAGGAGGAGGACTGCTGTTGACTACAGATTTCACACCAAGGAACAACAGGACTTCTATGAGACAGTGCTGCTTGATAAGAAGCCAATAGTCTGTGATATGAGATGGGTTGACTGGCAATACATCAAGGACAACGAAGAGTACTACCCTGGAGTGCAGGACAGCTTCAAGGCATGTGGAGTAGAGGACTTTGTTGGGCAGAAGCTCACAAAGTGGAATGAGGAGCTTATCATGCAGTTCTACTCCACAGCACATTTTTATCCAGATGGTAGGATAATTTGGATGTCAGAAGGTACAAGGTACCAGTCTACAGTTGCTGAGTGGGCACAGCTCATCAATGCCCCTGAAGAGCATGAGGATGACTTGGATATCTATGCCAAGAAGAAGATGGACCATAACTCAATGTCAAACATGTACAAGGAGATCCCAAATGAAGCACTTGATACTTTCAAGTTTGGCTCAGTGCATTATCTTCTGTCAGGGCTGCCAACCATTAACTGGATCCTTAGGCACACTCTGTTGCCCAAGTCAGGTGATCACAAGATGATCAGAGGCCATGTAATCAATTTGCTTCATGTATTTGATGTGCCTTAGAAATTCAAGGTCATGAGCCTCATAGTAGAGACAATCAAGAGGACAGCAGCAGACCAGAAGAGGAGCTGTGGATATGCCCCACAGATTCAGGAGCTCATCAACTCCAAGATGGGCACGGGCATATACTTATTGGATAAGGAACACCTGCCCATCCGTCTAGATTTTGAAGATAATCAAGTTGTTATGACTGAGAATGAACCATCTACACAAGCACAAGCAAAGAAGGAGAAGGCAAGGAAGGAGAAAGCTGCCAAGATGCCAACTCAAGAGGAGGCATCTGAGTATTTCTTGAAAACCAAACAAGAGCAGCTTGGTTACCTAATTGCATCCACCCTGCGGATTGAGAAAGGACTAGCCACCCTAACTCAGAACCAGGCAAGCCTAGAGAGAATCATGGAACAAAAGTTCTATGACTTGGATGTTAAGGTGACAAAGATTCAGACTGCAGTGGAGCAACTCTAGGATGACATGCAGGAGAGGAGAGGCAGGACTACAACTGATGCATTTGCCAGAGTGCCAAGAGCTCAGAGATCACATGCAGTGCCAGTTGCTACAGCTTCAGTTCCACCAGCTCCAGCATCCACTTCAGCTTCAACTCCGACCACGTCTACAGAAGGCTTCGTCCTTGGAGTGCTCCGGACTCCACCACCACCAGAAGATCAAGCCTGAGCGTCGATCTAGCACTATGCATTTTCTAGGAACTTTTTGGTAACTTGTTGCCAAAGGGGGAGAAAAATGTATAGATCATAGGCTTCGAGAGAGAGTGTTGCTTTTTTTTCTCTCTTGTTTTATTTGGTGTTTTCTCGAACTTTGTTTGCTTTTGAGTGCTTGAGATACTATGTAATTGCTCGTGAGACATTGATGATCATGTGTTTGATCATAAGCTACACTTAATGTTTGCTTAATATTATCATCTTATCTATCTTATGTGATCATTCACTATTCTTAGTGATGAGTGCATGTATTTCATTCTTATCATTTTAAGCGCTCCACCAAGATGTATGTGACATGGAAGAGTAACCCATGACTCTAACTCTTTGTGCATTTGCAGTCCAAAGCAAATTTTAAATATGCACAAATTTAGGGGGAGCTCTTACTTTTCACATACTTCTCAAAGCGACGATATATTTCATGCTTATTATCATTTGTCGAAGCTTTGATCTATATGTTGTCATCAATTACCAAAAAGGGGGAGATTGAAAGTGCAACTATCCCTAGGTGGTTTTGGTAATTCATAACAACATATAGCTGATTGAGCTAATGCTATTCCAAGACGACTATTTCAGGAAAGCTCAATGATTGGCATGGCATGGATGTGAAAGTGGAACCCTCAAAATGCTAAGGACAAAGGATTGACTCAAGCTCAAAAGCTCAAGACTCTTCATTTTATATTTTAGTGATCCAAGATCACATTGAGTCTTTAGGAAAAGCCAATACTATCAAGGAGGGATGAGGTGTTGCTTAATGAGCCTCTTGCTTCATGTGCTTAGTGATATGCTCCAAAACCCTCAACTACTTTCCCATATCCACATATGACCAAAACCCTAAGCCAAACTCGGTCCTACCGATTCTTTCTATCCGGCGCCACCGAGTTTCATTTGTCATAAGCCACTGCCAAACCCTAGCAATTCGGTTCTACCGATAGGGATCTCGGTCTCACCGAGATGGGATTGCAAACTCTCTGTTTCCCTTTCGTAACTTTTCGGTCTCACCGAAAGAGCGAATCGGTCCCACCGAGATTGCAATGTAAATTCAGTGTTTCCTTTTTGTAACTTTTCGGTCTCACCGAAAGAGCAAATCGGTCCCACCGAGTTTGCCTGACAAACTCTGTGGTTAGCTTATTACCAAATCGGTCCCACCGAGTTTGTGTAATCGGTCTCACCGAGATTACGTTATGCCCAAACCCTAACCATATCGGTCCTACCGAGTTGCATGTCAGTCCCACCAAAAATCTCTAACGGTCACTAGGTTTACCTTTTTAGTCCGACCGAGTTTGTTGATTCGGTCCCACCGAGATTGGAAAACTGTGTTTAATGGTTGGATTTTGTGTGGAGGCTATATATACCCCTCCACCTCCTCTTCATTCGTGGAGAGAGCCATCAGAACACATACACAATTCCAACTCATATGTTCTGAGAGAGAACCACCTACTCATGTGTTGAGACCAAGATATTCCATTCCTACCATATGAATCTTGATCTCTAGCCTTCCCCAAGTTTCTTTCCACTCAAATCTTCTTTCCACAAAATCCAAATCCTATGAGAGAGAGTTGAGTGTTGGGGAGACTATCATTTGAAGCACAAGAGCAAGGAGTTCATTACCTACACACCATTTGTTACTTCTTGGAGAGTGGTGTCTCCTAGATTGGCTAGGTGTCACTTGGGATCCTCCGACAAGATTGTGGAGTTGAACCAAGGAGTTTGTAAGGGCAAGGAGATCGCCTACTTCGTGAATATCTACCGCTAGTGAGGCAAGTCCTTCGTGGGCGATGGCCACGGTGGGATAGACAAGGTTGCTTCTCGTGGACCCTTTGTGGGTGGTTGCTTCTTCGTGGACCCTTCGTGGGTGGTTGCTTCTTCGTGGACCCTTCGTGGGTGGTTGCTTCTTCATGGACCCTTCGTGGGTGGAGCCCTCCGTGGACTCACGCAACCATTACCCTTCATGGGTGGAGCCCTTCATGGACTCGCGCAACCATTACCCTTTGTGGGTGGAGCCCTCCGTGGACTCGCGCAACCGTTACCCTTTGTGGGTTGAAGTCTCCATCAACGTGGATGTAGGATAGCACCACCTATCCGAACCACGGGAAAAACATCCGTGTCTCCAATTGCGTTTGAATTCTCCAAACCCTTCCCTTTACATTCTTGCAAGTTGCATGCTTTACTTTCCGCTGCCAATATACTCTTTGCATGCTTGCTTGAATTGTGTGATGATTGCTTGACTTGTCCTACAATAGCTAAAATCTGCCAAGAACTAAAATTGGGAAAAGGTTAAGTTTTTATTTGGTCAAGTAGTCTAATCACCCCCCCTCTAGACATACTTTCGATCCTACATTTCTTCATGACTTATACATGTTCCTATGACTATGAGATTATGCAACTCCCGTTTACCGGAGGAACACTTTGTGTGCTACTAAACGTCACAATGTAACAGAGTGATTATAAAGGTGCTCTACAGGTGTCTCCGAAGGTACTTGTTGAGTAGGCGTATTTCGAGATTAGGATTTGTCACTCTGATTGTCGGAGAGGTATCTCTAGGCCCACTCGGTAATGCACATCACTATAAGCCTTGCAAGAAATGTGACTAATGAGTTAGTTGCGGGATGATGCATTACGGAACGAGTAAAGAGACTTGCCGGTAACGAGATTGAACTAGGTATTGAGATACCAACGATCGAATCTCGGGCAAGTAACATACCGATGACAAAGGTTACAACGTATATCGTTATGCGGTTTGACCAATAAAGACCTTCGTAGAATATGTAGGAACCAATATGAGCATCCAGGTTCCACTATTGGTTATTGACTGGAGATGAGTCTCGGTCATGTCTACATAGTTCTCGAACCCGTAGGGTCCGCACGCTTAATGTTCTGTGATGATTTGTATTATGAGTTATGTGATTTGATGACCGAAGTTTGTTCGGAGTCCCAGATGATATCAGGGACATGACAAGGAGTCTCGAAATGGTCGAGACGTGAAGATAGATATATTGGAAGGCTATATTCGGACATCGGAAATGTTCCAAGTGATTCAGGTATTTTTTGGAGTACCGGAGAGTTACAGGAATTCATATTGGGCCTTAATGGGCCATACGGGAAAGGAGAGGAAGGCCTCAAGGGTGGCCGCGCCCCTTCCCCATGGACTGGTCCGAATTGGACTAGGGAAAGGGGGCGCCCCCTTCCTTCCTTCTCCTTCTCACTTCCCTTTTTCCTATTCCATGTGGGAGGTGGAATCCTACTAGGACTAGGGAGTCCTAGTAGGACTCCACACTTTGGGCGCGCCCTATGAGGGCCGGCCTCCTCCTCCCTCCATCCTTTATATACGTGGCCAGGGGGCACTCCATAGACACACAAGTTGATCATTGATCTCTTAGCCATGTGCGGTGCCCCCCTCCACCATAATCCACCTCGGTCATATTGTAGCGGTGCTTAGGCGAAGCCTTGTTCCGGTAGCATCATCATTACCGTCATCACGCCGTCATGCTGATGAAGCTCTCCCTCGACACTCTGCTGGACCGTGAGTTCGTGGGACGTCACCGAGCCGACCGTGTGTAGATCACGGAGGTGCCATAACTTCGGTGCTAGGATCGGTCGATCATGAAGACGAACGACTACATCAACCACACTGTCATAACGCTTCCGCTTCCGCACTGTCATAACGCTTCCGCTTACGATCTACAAGTGTGTGCATAGGATTTTTTTTGAAATTACCGTGTTCCCCAACAGTGGTATCAGAGCCAGGTCTGTGCGTAGATGTTATATGCACGAGTAGAACACGAAGGAGTTGTGGGAGTGGGTATATCCATATTGCTTGCCGTCACTAGTTGATTCTTGATTCAGCGGTATTGTCGGATGAAGCGGCTCAGACCGACATTACGCGTACGGTTACGCGAGACTGGTTCTACCAACATGCTTCGCACACAGGTGGCTAGTGGGTGTCTGTTTCTCCAACTTTAGTTGAATCGGATTCAATGAACAGGGTTATTTCTGAAGATCAAAAAGCAATCACTATACCGCGTTGTGGTTTTTGACGCGTAGGTAAGAACGGTTCTTGCTCAGCCCGTAGTAGCCACGTAAAACTTGCAAGAACAAAATAGAGGACGTCTAACTTGTTTTTGTAGGGCTTGTTGTGATTTGATATGGTCAAGACGTGATGAGATATAAGTTGTTGTATGAGATGATCATGTGTTTGTTGAAGTTATCGGCAACTGGCAGAAGTCTTATGGTTGTCTCTTTATTGCATAAGATGCACGCGCCAAATAATTGCTTTACTTTATCGCTATGAGATAGAAATAGTTGCAAGAGCAACAATTGGCGAGACGACCATGTGATGGCACGTTGATATAGATCAAGATGATGGAGATCATGGTGTCATGCCGGTGACGATAGAGATCATGATGGTACTTTGGAGATGGAGATCAAAGGCGCAAGATGATCAGGGACATATCATGCCACATATTTTGATTGCATGTGATGCTTATCCTTTATGCATCTTATTTTGCTTAGTTCAGCGGTAGCATTATAAGATGATCTCTCACTAAATTTCAAGGTATAAGTGTTCTTCCTGAGTATGCACCGTTGCGACAGTTTGTCGTGCCGAGACACCACGTGATGGTCGGGTGCGATAAGCTCTACGTTCACATACAACGGGTGCAAACCAGTTTTGTACACGCGGAATACTCAGGTTAAACTTGACGAGCCTAGCATATGCATATATGGCCTCGGAACACTGGAGACCGAAAGGTTGAGCGTGAATTATATAGTAGATATGATCAACATAGTGATGTTCACCATTGAAAACTACTTCATCTCAGATGATGATTGGACATGGTTTAGTTGATTTGGATCATGTGATCATTTAGATGACTAGAGGGATGTCTATCTAAGTGGGAGTTCTTAAGTAATATGATTAATTGAACTTTAATTTATCATGAACTTAGTCCTGATAGTATTTGCATAACTATGTTGTAGATCAATATCTCGCGATGTAGCTCCCCATTTATTTTTGATATGTTACTAGAGAAAAACTATGTTGAAAGATGATAGTAGAAATGATGCGGACTAGGTCTGTGATCTGAGGATTATCCTCATTGCTGCATAAAATAATTATGTCCTTGATGCACCGCTAGGTGACAGACCTATTGCAGGAGCAGATACAGACGTTATGAACGTTTGACAAGCTCGGTATGATAACTACTTGATAGTTTAGTGCACCATGCTTTACGGCTTAGAGCCGGGACTTCAAAAATGTTTTGAATGCCACAGAGCATATAATATGTTCCAAGAGTTGAAATTGGTATCTCATACTCATGCCCGTGTCAAGAGGTATGAGACTGCTGACAGTACTTTGCCAACAAGATGGAGGAGAATAGCTCAACGAGTGAGCATGTGCTCAGAATGTCCGAGTACTACAATCACTTGAATCAAGTGGGAGTTAATCTTCTAGATAAGATAGTGCTTGACAGAGTTCTCTAGTCACTATCACCAAGTTACTAGAACTTCGTCATGAACTATAATATGCAAGGGATAACGGAAACGATTCCTGAAGCTCTTCGCAATGCTAAAATCGGTGAAGGTAGAAATCAAGAAAAAGCATCAAGTGTTGATGGTTGAAAAGACCATTAGTTTCAAGTAAAAGCGCAAGGGAAAGAAAGGGAACTTCAAGAAGAATGGCAAGCAAGTTGTCACTCCCATGAAGAAGCCCAAAGCTAGACCCAAGCCTGAAACTGAGTGCTTCTACTGCAAAGGAAATGGTCACTAGAAGTGGAACTGCCCTAGATACTTGGCGGATAAGAAGGATGGCAAAGTGAACAAAGGTATATTTGATATACATGTTATTGATATGTACTTTACTAGTGTTTATAGAAAACCCCTCGGTATTTGATACTAGTTCAGTTGCTATGGAGGTCGAGAAAGGACGCAATATGTTGCAGATTGGAGGAGATGGATGGCTCGTTTCCTTGCCCGCATGCGTCTTACTGGTGGTGAGTTGATCAGCTTCTCCTTCAGAGCAGAAAGACCCAAGTTGGCTGTCATTTATATCAACCTGGTGGAAGATGATGAAGATGATGAAGATAATGAGGACCCACTCGATGAAGATGATGAGGACCCACTTCATGAAGCCATCGTAGCTCAAAGAATGAGGCTAAGCGAGGAGGAGGTGTGCAACCTATGGGACATAATTCTGCCACGTGATCACTTTGTGGGGGTGCCATTCGTGACCCGCCTGACAAGTACCATGGTCGATCGGCATGATATGGTATGTTATACTTACAAATGCAAATTACCGATGATATGCTTAGTGTAGACTCCAATGATATGCTATGTGGAATCTAGTCGATGATATGCTTCAGTGTAGAGTCTGATCACATACTTATTAGTGTAGAATCCAAGGAACTATTAATAGTGTAGATAATCCATATATACTTATTAGTAAAATTCATGCTTAGTACAAACGTGTAGTACTGTGTCTTTTGATAGTGTAGAAATCTATACTTAATAGAAATATATTTGCAAAAGTATGTGCGAGGCTATTTATTAATTGATATGTTTTTCTTATTCAGAAATTGCCAAAGAGCCTATCTGTGAGTTGTGGTATCAAGCCTGATGAAGAAGGCTTAGCTGGACTACGCCTTACCGCAAGGGGCCCTGTCACCACCTGTACTTACCGCATGGACACGGACGGTCGCACACACTTAAACTCGGTTGGGTGGAAGAGATTCCTCGTTGGTAAGAATCTTCGTGTTGGACAGGCCATCCTAATTACTATTAGGAACACCCACCGCCAGGCTTGCGGATGATGATCGTCGTCCATATCATCTAGAACTACATATATGAGTGTGGCTATATCATCTAGAACTACATATGATGATCGTCGTCGATATCATCCAGAACTACATATGATGATCGTCGTCGATATCACCTTGTACTGCTTGAGGATGCATGTTGACTATATATGAAATTGTTATCTAGTAATCCCTCTGTTCCAAATTACTCGTCGTGGTTTTAGTTCAAATTTGAATTAAAACCACGACGAGTAATTTGGAACGGAGGGAATACTACCCAATACCTATAATGCTTTATGAAATTGATATCTAGTAGTACCTAGTATCTGGAAATTGCAGTTTATTGAAACTGAAACGGGTAGGAAGCAGACGAAAATGATGAAAGATATAGCAGTAGTGCGGGGCTAGGAAAGCGCTACAACTAACTAATAGTAGCACGTTCTGGAAAAGCGTCGCTATTATAGTCAGTATTAGTAGCGTGGGTACAGACCATGCTACTACTAACAGTTAGCTATAGCGCCGTAGTAGTAGCGCGGCTGCCCATGCTGCTAATAGCCTCAAAACCCGCGCTACTACTAGGGTTTTCCCTAGTAGTGCACGCACTTGACACTAACGGCAAACGGAAGTTCGAAGGATAATGAAGCCACAAGAGGAAGCCATCCATAGTTCGCACCCACATGGCGAGACAAGCACGGTGCCATCTGCCTCCACCATCGAAGAGGACCACAAACTTCTTGCCCTTGATCAGAGGGCACCGCACCATCGGTAAGGTGGAGAAGTTACCAGGAGCACGCATGGACACCGGCAATCTTCCTTAGTACGCAACATCGGGAAAAACTTCATCACCACACAAAGAGCCCAAGAACAACTCTGATTCCCAAACTAGATGACACGCCAAGGACAAGTAGCAGAATGGAGATCGCCACCGAAGACATGGCCAAAGAACAAGAGGACCAAGCCGCCTCCAGGAACCAACCGAGCTCTCCACACCACACACACTCCACCCACAGCCCAAGACGATAGCCACCAAGGCTGGGACGGCGTCGTTTGCACCATGGCCGCCCAATCCCAAGTATTTGAGGTTTTCAACCGGCCCATGTGGAAGGACATAGCGATGGAGATGTACCTCAACATCGCGTCCAAGGGGGACTCCGGTGCCCGCAGCACCACCGATGTCATGGCCGCCACAGCTAGCCAAGGGATTCCCCTAGACAGAGTTCCCAACCCTACTCCCAGTCCCACCACACAAATCACCAAAACTGATAGAGGAATAAAACTATTGCTTGTATTATGTTTAGCATAGGGTACATGGCTATATATATACAGCCCGTCCATTCTGATAATATTATCAGAATAGTTATTCTGATGACACTTCCGCACTGCATGCTCAACGTGAGGGCACTGCACTTTCTTTAGCAAGAGCACTGCATTACAGAGACTAGTGAACTTCGCGTCGGAAAAAACTGCGCGTAATGTTTTTTTGGTACTGTTTTCGCTCTAATTTTTTAACCGTTTATCGGAATGAGGCGTGTAATATACCGTTGGAAAGCTACGGATTAGGCGCAACTTCGCCATGTTGAAAACTTTTCGATATTCCCCGCGGTTTAAGAGCAGTTTCAAAAACGGTGCGGCCCACAAAGAGTGACAACGAGCGTTTTTTCACATTTTTTCTAAACCGCTCGTCGGAATGAGGCAAATGATACACCGTTGGATAGATATCGTCGAGGCGCATCTTTTTCATAACTATTGTTTTCTCTAATTCGTTACGGTTTAAGAGCAGTTTCAAATTAGTAAATCGCGGAATTCTGTTTTTTTTGAATTTTTTGCAATTTTCGGTACTGTTTTCGCTCTAGTTTTTGAACTGTTTGTCGAAACGAGGCGTGTAATACGTCGTTGGAAAGCTATGGACAAGGCGCAACTTTCATATGTAGAAATAGTTTTGAGATTCCTTACAGTTTTAAGTTGATTTTGAAAATCGTGCGGCGGACGACGAGAGGCAGCGATCGTTTTTTGCGAAATTTTTACAAACCGGTTATCGAAACGATTCAAATGATAAGCCGTTGGAAAGATATCGACGAGACGCAACTTTTTCATGTAGAACACTCTCTCTAATTCCTTACGGTTTAGGAGCAGTTTTAAATTTACTGAAATGCGGACACGCTGTTTTTCGCAACACCCAAATCGACGTGGGTACTTCATCCGACTGAAAACCGTACTGCATCGGACGAAAATCCGCACTGCATCAGACGGGTAAGAGAACTGCATGGTTTCTTTTATTCAAACGTAATTTTTTCAAGGATGAGAAAGTAGAGTGCACTTCACATCGGGTGTAAATGAACCACAACACTATCAAGAAGTGAACCGCATTACTTTTCTTCGCTCTCGTAACAAGTGTTTTGCACTTACGGGATGAACAACATCATACAGTCGACCGCACTGCTTGAGACTGAAAACCGCACTGCATCAGACGGTTAAGCGAACTTCATGATTTCTTTTTTGTGAGACGTAATATTTCCCACACGAAGAAGTGGAATACGGTTAATCTCGAGGCGTAAATGAACCGCAGAGGCGAGGGCAACCGCACTGCAATGTCATCAGAGGGGGCTGCATCGATTCTTTGTTACTCTTTCATTTTCTAAAACTACTTTTTTTATCAACGAGTATGTACTGCAAAGACGTGGTGAGTGGACTACAGGGACGGATATGTAGACACGAGAGAACTAAACTGGATTTCTTTAACAATAATAAAACTCCAACAGAATAATGAAACCGAATTTAGAAGATATCACACTGAATCACTTGGTGGTACCAGACGGACTACATCATTGTACACCGTTCTTTTATAAAAATATATTACAAAGCGAGCTGCACCATTCGAGAGCATGAGTTTAGAAAGCAAGCTGCAATAGGTTTAGTTTTTTTTTTCATTTTTGTTGTATAGTGAACTGCAGGGGAGAGTAACGGGTCCAAGGGATGAGCAAAATGAATTTGTACAATGTTTTTACCAGCATTTTTTATCTCTACATTCTTTTTTAAAGAACTACATGCGCTGCCAATGCGAACAGTAGGATACCTCAAGTGAACGACATGAGATGGCAAGACTGGAACATACAGCAAGATGAAATGATTTAGAAAAAGAAATGAGGCCGGCCACCCTAGTGCTGCGCACTTCTCTCCCGCCGCCCGAGAACCGCAACGAGTTGAGGAGAGAACTGCTTCTGGAGGCTCATTGCCAAACTGCAGCGACGGTGCACACGCAGGAAGCGAGCAGCTTGTCGGAGATCCTGTGTTGATGAGGGTGTAGGAGGAGGGGGCGCTCGACAAGAAATTGAACTGCGAGACATAGAGCAGAGCAGTCAAATCCGAATAGGTAGAAAAACATGGTAAAAAGCATCAAACGAACTTCACGAAGTAACTGGCCGAGGCGCATGCCCGCGTAGCTGATGCCGCTCGGCCGAGTTGCACTCATTTCACCGGCGAACTGCACACCGACGAAAGTGCACTGCACGCACGCCCAAGAGCTGCAGCCAGACCATACTGCACGGCATGACCCACCGAACCGCACGACAACCCCACCGAACTGTATAGTTGTTATCGCAAGTGGTGGCAGGTGGCTGGGGCAGGGGGGCTCGCCGGTGAGGGGAGGGGTAGAGATTAGGTGGTGGGACTGCGTTCGCCGGGTCGGTGGGTACTCTGGCGGGACGGTAGGGCGGCGCAGGGGGCCGCCCTGCCTGGATCCGGTGGCGGGGCGTCACGGAAGGACCGGCGCGGCTTGGATTCGGTGGCAGGGTGGCGTGGGAAGGCCGGCGCGACCTGGTTTAGCGGCTGGGAGTCGCGGGAGGACCGGCGTCGCCTGGATCCGGCGACGGGGAGTCGCCAGGGGGTGGGGGAAGGGGGGCGCGACACGGCCTGGATCCGGCGGCAGGGCGGCGCGTGAGGGCCGGCGCGGCCTGGATTAGCGGCAGGGCGTCGCGGGAGGACCGGCGTCACATGGATCCGGCGGCTGGGAGTCGCCAAGGGGTGGGGAAAGGGGTGCGCGGCCTGGATCCGGCGGCTCGACGTCGCGGGGTGCCGTCATGGCCTTGATCCCGTGGTGGCTTGTGCTGGGAGGTGGATGGGGGAGGGGTGGTTCGCCGACAAGGAGAGGAAGGCC